>NC_072493.1:49327808-49627808 GCF_027574615.1 Eptesicus fuscus | reverse complement strand
CTGATAAACAACCTTGAGGTGAACACCCTAGAGGGGTCAGAGGTCAGGGGAATCCACAGAACCATTAGATTATTGTCTTGCCAGTGACTTCACCTCCAGGAAATAGTGATGGAGGTCCTCAGAAAGTTCTCACAGATCATACAAGCCACAGGCCCTGCGATAATGTGGACTTATGTCCAGAAGAGTCACTTTTTATCCAGTTTAACTGCCGTGTCTGCCATGAATATGAAAACAGTGTTTATGTTCCAAACTAATTCCACCTCAGAGTCTTACAACCAATGACACCAGCCTATGAAACCTCATACATCATGACACATGGCCTCTTTGGAGCGTGTAGAGAGTAGTTACCCTAAACATCGCTGACACTTATGTAATACATTCTGCGAACAGAAAATATAATTCATATTGTTCACAGGAGCACAATAAAGGCCACCTATTCAGGGCGACCATTGACCTCTACAATAAAAGAGGCACCAGACAGCACATTAGACCCACAAAGTCACACAACATTTCTCTCAAGGCCTCGATCGGCAATACAACATCAGCCAATATTGAACAGAGTGATTGTTCTGCCATCAAGCTGTGCCTTCCAAAGCACAGAAAGTTTGAGATCACACCATACTGTTCACCTGTCCATGCTGACAGAACACTAATTTCATTTCAGTCATCCCACAGAGAGAATAGAACCAACAAAATTAAAGGTACACAAGAAAAAACTCCTTTTACATAAAGATCATAAACCAGAGCAAAGGACAGCAAGAGGTTTGCCGGCTGATGAATTGGAACCTGAAACACTTCATCACAGAATAATGTGAGACCCACAATGTCCCTGAGAGAGGTAGCACTTCTTGGCTGAGGATGGGCGCTCTGGACAAAACCTGGGCCAGGTCAAGTCTCTGGTCAGAAATAAAGGAATGAATATTCACCCGGGAGCTCAGAATATTCATAACCTTCTCAAGCACAACCCCAGAGCATGCAGGGGTTGTGACCAATGCACACTCTTCAGGTGAGCCAGGTGGTAGGGGTGAAAGAGCTTCCACACAAATACCTGCAGTGACATCAATGAGGTTGTAGTCCTGAGAAGGTTAGCAAGTGCGATGCCGTTTCTGAAAATGTCACTTATACCTGAAACTTAGGAGGCATCTAGCAGAGTGTATCCTATATAATAAAAGCCTAATATGTTAAGTGTCTGGTTGTCCAGTCGACCGTTCAACCAATCAAAGTGTAATATGCTAATAATATGCTAAGGCCACTTAACCGCTCGCTATGATGTACAGTGACAACCTGGGGGCAGACAGTACATTGGTTGGCCAGTCACTATGACTTGCACTGACCACTAGGGGGCAGACACTCAGACCAGTAGGTTTGCTTGCTTCAGGGTCTGGGCAAGATGGGGTGGACATGCACTGGAGCCATCCCACAGACCCTCCCCAGCCAGCCAATCTTCCACGGGGACTGGGAGAGATGGCCCCAATTGGCCCTGATCGCCAGCCAGGTGGAGGGATCCCACCCGTGCACGAATTCATGCATCTCGGGCCTCTAGTGTTCTGATAAAAGGGGTTTGCATTCAGGTAAACGGTGGCAAAAACTTCTCCTTTGGTGTTGTTATTCTGAGTGAGAAAGTAAAACATTCCCTGCACATTTAAAGCTTTCCTCCAGTGTGTTCTCTGAATTAACCTGAAATTCACCATACTGTATTGTCAGCAGGTAATGGACTTAACCTCCATTCACTCTTATGTCAATGTCAGGGCTCTGCCTGCATGAATGCACATGCCCTCTCCAAGGACACATCACCCTTTCTCCACACCTCTCTCTCACCTGCACTCCCACACCTACCGTCCCCATAGTCATCTCCTTGACTTCCTGCTCATTACTCAGCATGTGTGGTGTAGTGACTGCTTGGCAAATCCAAACAGGATTAAGCTCTACACCAACTCTGAGTGTCCACACTCATTGAAGCAGCCTTGAGTTCTGCTATGGAGGCCTCCCTCCCTGATTGAGTTTTCCTTCAACCTCACCTACTGAGAACCACATCAGGTCTCAGATATTTAGATGCCATCTCGACTGGTACTGAACCTAATGTCCCTTTACCAGTCACAGCCTTCAGCACTCAAGTCCCATAGCCTATGCCCTTCTACCCCATGCCCAGTGAGTCGCACAGATGACCATTCATACCCCTAAGCAAATCAACCAGACTGACGACAACACCCCAGCTAAGGCTCACAACAGAATCCTGGTGTGTGTTTAACAAGTAAATATGCAACAGCTGCAATCTCATCGTGCTTGAATTGCTCTCTGGTCTCTAATTAAAAAGAAAAAAAAAGCCCTAACCGGTTTGGCTCAGTGGATCGAGCATCGGCCTGCGGACTGAAGGGTCCCAGGTTCGATTCTGGTCAAGGGCATGTACCTTGGTTGCGGGCACATACCCAGTAGGGGGTGTGCAGGAGGCAGCTGATGGATGTTTCACTCTCATCAATGTTTCTAACTCTCTGTCCCTCTCCCTTCTTCTCTGTAAAAAATCAATAAAATATATTTTAAAAAACGAAAAAGAAAAGAAAAAAAAAGGGAACAAAAAGAAGACCCACAACTCCACCTTGGTCTCTCCACTCCCAGCTACCTTTTAAAGAAGCTTTCATTCTGAACTGCTCCTCAGAGTTCCAGATGCTGAGGAACGGGTTCCTGGAATATTGCAAACCCTTACATGCAAAAAATAAAGGTTTTTTCTTCAGTGAACATTACATTTCCTACTATGAACATCTGCATCTCACCTAATGGTCCTTCCTTACCTCCGTCTGCCAATTGCAACACTTCACGTCATCCTTGACTCTCACCTCTCTCTCAACCTCCAAATTAGAAAATCCTGATGGCATAACACCGATCCAGAATTCAACTGCTTATTTCACCTCCACAGCCCCCATCATGGACCAGTTACCTTCACACTCACCAAGACTATCACAGCAGCTTCGGTCCTAGTCTTTCTACCGCCTCCATCCCATCTATATTGTTCATGTTGCAGCCACAGGGAGTCTAATGAGACCTGGGTCAGTCACCTGTCTCCATTGCTCCAAATCTCCCATTGCTCCCATCACCTGCAGAACAGACTCCCTGTTCTGTTCTGTTCTGTAAGCGGCGACCTGGGCTGCAGGACATGAGGTGAGCTGAGTGGAACTCTAAGCGGAGGAGTCTGGAAAGCAAGGAGGCTTCAATCCCACCTGCTGTGACTCAACAAGCCTCAGACACACCACTTAGAGCAGGGACACTGCCTCTGATGCCTCGTTGTGGTTTTAAGGCAGAGCACCAGAGCCTGACTGTGGTAACAGAGGAAGGAGGTCGAAATGACCACAGGAGAAAGGTGCTGGACGTCACACCCGAACCAAGGGGCACCTGGGTAATGTGACTCTTCTGGGCCTTCATTGGCTAAACTCAGCCGTCATTGGGCCCATTGCCCTTTGGGTAACGGACTTTTCCAGGCCCCCCAGGTGCCAGTAGGATCCCAGTCACTGACTGGCCATTGCAGTGTTGGTTTTGAGACGCTGAGTGGCGCTGGGTAATGACAACTTGAGGTTCTGGTGGCTTTTATAGGCTTTTGTGGAGTGTTGTCTGCAACTGATCTCTTGTTTGGAGACATTATTTCAGATTCCGTGAAACTCAGAATGCTCCCTGAGGTGGTAAGTGTTATTTCACTGATTCCTGAAGACCACAAATATAATGTGTGTATATAATTATACATTTGATTTTTATTTGAATTTTAGAGAAATGAACTGAGATGGAGAGAGAGAAATACTGATCAGCTGCCTCCTGCATGTCCCCAACCCACCGCGAATACAACCAAGAGACCTGGTTTGTGCCCTGACCAGGAATTGAACTGGCAACCTTTCTGTGCATGGGAAGATGCTCAACCAACTGTGCCACTCCAGCTGTCAGATTCTTTATATTTAACATAAAAATACCACATAATTAAGAGAAAAAGCAGGCTATAATATACATAATCCCATCCTACTCGTTTCAAAGCAGTATCTGAAGGGTTACATAGGCCAATACGCTGACATTTCCCACATTGTCTGGATGTCTGCGGTCAGTGCCCATTGTGAAGCTAAGGAGCTAACAGTTACTGAATATTTACTACAGGTGCCAGGCCCGGATTCGATGCTTTACCTGCATTATTATTTCATTTAATCCTCTCTACAACCTGAGATGGTTTAACTATTTAATGGGGAGGAAATCCAGGCTCTGAGACTCAATGTAAATTGCCAGATTGTGAAGGTAATTAAGGCAGGCTGCAAGTCCAACACCTATGTCTCTGATAACCTAGTTCTGGCTTCTATTGTTAAGCTTTACTGACTCAGAGAGAGTAGAATTGTTAATGCGTACCCACTAGAATAAGCTAGATGTTATGGTGCGAAGCAATCAGCCCCAAAGCTTTAGTGGCTTATAAAGCAGGTATGCTTCCTGTCCATACCACATGAACACCCTGGCTCTCCGGGGACCAGGATAAAGAGAAGCACCATGTAGGCACCTACTAGGTGTTATCACAGAAGGACAGAGAGGGTGGGCCAACTCAGTGTTTCTAGATTCTTCTGTTATTGGTGAAAAGCTTCACTCCCACCTCCTTTCAGTGGCCAAAGCACATCGCTGAGCTGCAGCAAATTTCAGGGGGTCAGGAGGAGAAACTGACATTCCTTTATTTTTATTTTTATTTTTATTGATTTCTCAGAGGGAGAGAGAGAGAGAGAAGAGAGATAAACTTCAGTGATGAGAGAGCATCATTGATTGGCTGCCTCCTGTATGCCCCCACTGGGCCATGAGCAGGAATTGAATCTTGACCTCTAGGTTCATCGGTTGATGCTCAACCACTGAGCCATACTGGCCTGGCAAAATTGATATTCTTGACAGGCCCCATCTAGGCCTCCACATGATGCTGCCTCTTTGGGGGCTGTGCAGGGCCAAGGAGAGGAGTGGGGGTTGGTGGGAAACGACAGTGGTCGTCAGCCCGAATGGTTTGCTTTCTCCTCATCCAGGTGGACTTTGTCCCCGAGCTGCCCCAAAATGTCACCGGCAAAGTGAAAGGAGTGAACTTCCCAGGAGGGGTTTGGTCTGATGTCTTTGACAAGCAAACTCCGAAGCCACTTCTGAGTGTGACCCTGGGCAACTTCCTTGCTTCCTCAGTTCCCCCACTATGGTCCTGGTGAAGACCCACAGGTCCAGAGGGTCGACTGGGAAGGCGACAGGACTGCAAGCATCCCGGCGTCCCTGTTCTTTCCCATTAACATCAGTCACCACGCTGCCTCCGAGTCTCTGTATGTTCTGCAGGACCCCGTGAGCGCGCCAGCGGGCGTGGCTGGTGGTGAAAATGCTGCCGGGACACCGCTGGTGACCCTGTACTTCCCGTTTGTCCCGTGCAGCAGCCTGTGCTCTAAGGTCCCTCGACAGTTCTCCTCACCCACAAGAGCAGCGACACTGGGCCGAACTCTCCCTCCTGGCCCGTGTCCCGGGTGGCCATGCACTCCCAGTAGATGATCAGAGCCCAGAAGTCCCGGAATGACGCTCCATGGAGCCCCAGGCGCCTTCCTCCATTAGGGCCAGCCTCGCTTCCTCATGGGCAGGGGCGCCCCTCTCCAGGGATGTCCACTGCCTCCTTCCTGGCGGGGTGAGGAGCCTGGAAGTCTTTCCCCTCAGCTTCCCCCACATGCACCCACCACTCCTTCCTTCCCAAGGGACCTGGATGCCCCAGCTCCTCCACGAAGCCTAGTGTCCTTCACAAACTTCCCCACGCACACTCCAGCACTCCAGTCTGCCATCAATCTTCCTCCACTCCCCCCCCCCCACCCCGCCTGCCCACAGCCTGGGAGACTGTGAACGGACCCTTTTCTTAATCTAACGCTGGCGCCTGTGATGGGACCCCCAGGGGAACCAGAGGCTCGGAGCAGCAGCAGACGGGCTCACTGGGGTCGGAGGAGCACATGTTGCCCTCTGCACGCCTCTCTGGAGAGTGCCGATGCCAGTGGCTCTCAGCCTTCCTAACGCCGCGGCCCTTTAATGCAGCTCCTCATGTGGTGGTGACCCCAACCATAAAATTATTTTCGTTGCTACTTCATAACTGTCATTTTGCTACTGTTATGAATCGTGATGTAAATATCTGTGTTTTCCGATGGTCTTAGGCGACCCTGCTAGCGGTTCTCAATCTGTGGGTCGCGACCCCTTTGACACGGGTAGCCTAAGACCATCGGAAAACACAGATATTTACATCACGATTCATAACAGTAGCAAAATGACAGTTATGAAGTAGCAACGAAAATAGTTTTATGGTTGGGGGTCACCACCACATGAGGAGCTGTATTAAAGGGCCGCGACATTAGGAAGGTTGAGAACCACTGGCCTATGCAGTTGCCTGTTGTCGGGGTGCACAGACTCAGAAACATACAGGTAACACAAGCACAGAAACACACAGGTACAGAACACCCCCAGCCTCAGCGGGGCACTCAGGTGCCCAGTTTATGTCTAGGGTCACACTGTAGACAGGGACAATACTCTGAGGGGCGCCCCCATTTGCAGGAACCCTCTCACCAATCCTGTTCCAGGTCCCAACCTCTCTGACCCCTCAACTTCACATCCCACACTATACTGTCCCACAGCCTGCGGTCCAGCACCTCACTCGAGGAGCAAGGCTTCTGTCTGCACAGGCCAAACCTGAGGGGGAGACCACCTGCAAGTCACCCGCCACGGTGGCAGCACGGCCTGCTGGGAAGGCTTGTATTGCAGGTTCTCCCCACTGGAAACACACAGCACCCTTTCCTAGAAAAATCCATGCGACCTCCAGGACTGGCTGGGGGCGGAATTTTTAATGAAATCGAAGTGGAAACTTACCCAGATGTGCAAAAATAGAGATTCAAACAAAGCCTGTGGGGCCCAGGGGTGTGGGTGTGTGGGTGGGAGGTAGGACTTGCTGTGGGGCACGGCTATAGCGGACAGGTCCAAGCCTTGGACTGACGAGAGGGCACCTCTCGTGGCCACGTGCAAGTCCCGGCCTGGAGGCCAGGGCCCTCCCAGCACAGTGACAGCCAACAGCTGGAGTTGTAAGCTTGAACCTATGGTCCGAACTCGTGGCCCCACGTGCCTGAGTGATATAGCAAGTAAAGAAAGCTGGATCAGGTGCATGCAATTGAGTGGGACTGAAACCCACGAGAATATTGTAAACATCTGACCACGCCTTTACTTTGCCTCGTGGCATCTGCTATAAAATAAAGACACGGCTTGTAGTCCGTGGCGCTGTTTCTCCTTGAGGGAGCAGTGTCCCACCGAGACCCAGCTTTCATTCTCTTGTCTGTCTTTTCTAAGCCTTTCGGCCGCCACCACTCAGGGTCACTGGACCTGGCTGAGCTGGCACGGCACACAAGGCACCTTGGGTCTGAGTATGCCATGGCCGTGCCAGCCCGCCACACTTCCCAAAGGGGAACAGATTTGGGGGCCCAAAGCAGTAGGGGCTGCTCCCAAACACCTGGGAGGAATCTGGGCTCCTCAACCACCTGCGTCCAAAATATCAGTCTCAACCCCCGGCTGGAAGGCGCAGAGGCCACACGGGCCATGTCCAGGCCCAGAGCTTTTCCCGGCCGCTTCGGCTTTAGTCTCAGGGAGCACAGGTGACGTCATCCCCCAGAATGACTGTGCAGCTCAGCCCCAGTCCCCCCTCCACGCTGACAGCAGGGCCCCTCCCCTCCTGCTCTCTCCCTCTCTGTGTGCTCTGCCCGCATGAGAGAGAACCCTGCTGGCTGGTTCACCACGGGTCCCCAGCTGTGTGTGTGGTCACATGTGTGGACAGATTTGGTGAACACCAGACACAAAGGTATTGATTGGAGCGAGAGGACACAGGGAAGAGAGGGAAACACCCATTTGCTGTTTCACTAAGTTTATGTATTCCTGGTTTGATTCTTGTCCGGGCCCTGACTGGGAATGGAACCAGCAACATCGGCATTATTGAGATGCTTTCACAAACTGAGCTACCTGGCCGGGGCAAAATGTATCATGGATTCTAAGTAAAATAACCACTAATGTACCTGAGCACACATAAACTACCCATGATTTCAGATAGTGACAGAAAGCTAGAATTCATGGGGATTCATAAGTGTTTTCTTTCTTTTTTTTTTTTAATATTTTACCGATTTTTTTACAGAGAGGAAGGGAGAGGGACAGAGAGCTAGAAACATCGATGAGAGAGAAACATCGACCAGCCGCCTCCTGCACACCCCCCACTGGGGATGTGCCCTCAACCAATGTACATGCCCTTGACCGGAATCGAACCCGGGACCCCTCAGTCTGCAGACGGATGCTCTATCCACTGAGCCAAACTGGTTTCGGCCATAAGTGTTTTCTTTATGTGGATATAATATGAAATAAGCTATTACAAAGGTAGATCATGCCCTTGCATCAGTAATTTCATGTGCCATTTAGAAAGCACTGAAAGGGGGAGGAGGAATTTGGCTTCAGGGATGCAGACATGTACGCAAACTTCAAAAGTGTAAGTTTAAAAATGTGTTTTAGCCTGGCCAGTGTTGCTCAGTGGTTGGGCATCAGCCTATGAACCAAGACAAGAGGTCAGGGTTCAATTCCTGGTCATGGTTAGGTTTTGGACTCCATTCCAGCAGGAGGTGTGCAGGAGGCAGGCTAACAATGATACTTACTCTCTCATCATTGATGTTTCTATCTCTTTCTTCCTCTTTGATATCAACAAAAATACATATTGTTGCCTGGCTCCTGGCTCCTGGCTCCGTGGTTGAGTGTCGACCTATAAACCAGGAGCTTACGGTTCAATTCTTGGTCGGGACTCATTCCCGGGCTGTGGGCTTGATAACCCAGGGTGCAGTGTGCCAGAGGCAGCGGATCAATGGTTCTCTCTCATCATTGATGTTTCTATCTCTTTCTCCCTCTCCCTTCTCTAAAATCAATAAAAATATTATAAAAATATATATGTAGTTAAAAATGTATGTTTTAAATCAATTACACTTATATCAAACTTTGAAAAACATTAAAAACTTGCCACTTTACTTTTTTTTTTCAATTGGCAATAATCACACCTCAGATAAACCTCATTGGCTACGATACTGCCACTGCACAAAGCTAATTTTACCATTTTACTAGGAATGTTCTTGAACACATTCATTGCTACTGTATCAGCATGTTGGAAATAAGCTACAATGATGTGCTAACTGAAATATCTTCCCATGTCCATGTTCAAGGACATCGTTTTGGCAGTTTGAACATGGTGGCAATGGGAGTATTTACGCCAGGGAAATTGACAAATACTACAAACCTATACTTCACTTAATTGTTCCATTGGATGCTTAGACTTAAAAATGAGTGGTGGAGCCAAAACCGGTTTGGCTCAGTGGATAGAGCGTCGGCCTGAGGACTCAAGGGTCCCGGGTTCGATTCCGGTCAAGGGCATGTGCCTTCGTTGCGGGCGCATCCCCAGTAGGGGGTGTGCAAGAGGCAGCTGGTCGATGTTTCTCTCTCATCGATGTTTCTAACTCTCTATCCCTCTCTCTTCCTCTCTGTAAAAAATCAATAAAATATATTTAAAAAAAAAAAAAAATGAGTGGTGGAGAAAGTTAACAATGCACATTAAACTTATAAGTGTATGGTACAAATGGGCTATAAATTGTAAATAGACTAAAAATTGAGAGAGAACTGTCTTTCTATAATTTTAAACCAATAGTTCCATACAGCAAAGTCACTCGAGTCATTGAGGAATGAGTGAGTTTCAAACACGGGTGTTAGCTGCTGCACTGTCCTTCTATTGGTTAGAATAATAAATTCACTGTAAACGTAGGCAAAAGACCCTGTGCAGACATTATAACAAAGGAGATAAAGACAGCGTAAATAAATGCGTGAAGAAATGCTCACCATCAAAGAGTCTTAGGGAAACGTTACTGAAACGAAAATGAGTTCCCAGTATACACATCGCGGGCCCACTAGTTGAAAAAATTAACCATCAGGTGTGGCGGCAGGTTCAGGGAAAAACTGGAATTTTCATTACTGTGGGTGGGTAGGCAGCAAAGGGAATAACCATTTGGGGTCACAGTCCTGCATATCTTACAATGTAAAACATTCACCGACACTGCAACAGTTCGATGAGTAAAACATTTACCTGTAGAAAGAACTGAACGCAAATATTCCCAGCAGATTTATTTATAAAACCTCAAATGTCCAAATAACCAAAGCCACAGACAGGTCAAGAGACAAAGTGGTTATCCATGGAACACAATACACTCAGCAATAAGAAAGATTCCGGGATCACATCAACGTTAGTGTTGAATCTCACATTACCTGTGTAGCATGGAGAAAACCAGTGCTTACAATTTACAAACCTTAAACTTCCTATAAAATTGTGAAAAATATGAACTAATCTATTATAAAAGAAGATACACTGATGTGGCATTTCTCCAGTATGACCTCTGTGGTGTCATATGAGGGAACACCGCTGGTTGCAGGACTTCCCACAATCCTGACCCTCGCATGGCTTTTATAGAGTGTGAACTCTCTTGTGGTAAAGGAGGTGACTGCTGTACCTAAAGGACTTCCCACATGCACCACATACGTAAGGCTTTTCTCCAGTATGAACTCTCCGGTGCCGTGTCAAGGTAGAACTTTGTCTGAAGGACTTGCCACAATCACTACACACATATGGCTTTTCTCCCGTGTGAACTCTCTGGTGCTCTGTGAGAATCGAGATTCGCCTGAAGGACTTCCCACAGTCACTGCACTCATGGGGCTTCTCCCCGGTGTGAACTCTGTGGTGTTTATTGAGAGCAGTGCTTTCAGTGAAGAACTTCCCACAATCGCTACACTCGTATGGCTTTTCTCCAGTGTGAACTCTCTGGTGCTCTCTGAGATGGGAGATTTGCCTGAACGACTTGCCACAATCACTGCACTCATAGGGCTTTTCTCCGGTGTGAACTCTGTGGTGTGTATGGAGAGCAGAGCTCACAGTGAAGAACTTTCCACAATCACTACACTCATAAGGCTTTTCTCCAGTGTGAACCCTCTGATGCACACTGAGAGCTGAGATTTGCTTGAATGACTTCCCACAATCGGTACACTCATATGGCTTTTCTCCGGTGTGAACTCGGTGGTGTTTAGTGAGGATAGACCTTTGTATGAAGGACTTTCCACAAAGAGTACATTCATACGGCTTTTCTCCAGTGTGAACTCTCTGGTGTTGGATGAGAGTACTGTTTTCCCTGAAGAATTTCCCACAATCAGCACACTCATAGGGCTTTTCTCCAGTGTGAATTCTGAGGTGTTTAATGAGGTGAGATCTTTTTCGGAAGGCCTTCCCACAAACAGTACACTCATAGGTTTTTTCTCCAGCGTGAACCCTCTGATGTTCAATGACGGTAGACGTTTGCCTGAATGACTTCGCATGTTCACTACACTCGTAAGACTCTTCTCCAGTGAGAACTCTGTCATGTTTGGTGAGGTTAGATCTCTGACTGAAGGACTTCTCACAATCACCATACTCATAGGGCTGTTCTCCAGTGTGAACTCTCTTATGTTGCATAAGGTTAAAAATTCCTCTAAAAACATTCCCACATTTGCTACACACATAATTCACTTCTTCAGAGCTGACATCTTGATGCTGAACAACTTGCTGGTTGTGGCTGGCAGCTTTTTCACCTTCATCCCAATCATAATGACTATTTCCACTGAGAAATTCCAGCGAAATCTCACTGCCACAGTGTGGCTCCTCAGTGGTGAGAGGGGCCTGGTGCTGGAGAAGCTCTGAGATGGCTGGGAAGTCTTCCCCAACCTCCCTACTGGTTGAAGGCAGCCCTGATAAGGAGAAGCTGAAGTTGGTCACAAACGAGGCCCTGTCCACAGCTCCTTTCCAGGGCTTCTCTCCACTGGCTTCCCTCTGTTGATGAGGAGGGTTTGCACTGAAACAGAAGTCTCTCACACATGTGTCACTGAAGAAGGCTTTCTGCTCAAAGTCTGCTGCCTGTGACTCAGTCAGGTGCAGAATACCTTTGAACACAGAGAAACACCTCCCGCAGAGATGGGTCCTCTGGGTTGCTGGAGCTTTCTTAGAAGCACTGACCTGTGACTCCTCAGAACAGGCCTCCGCATCATCCGTTTTATGCCAACAACCTGAAAACAGAAAAATGGTGATGAAATGAATGTCGACTGTGGTGACAGGAACGTCCCATTACAAAAGAGGGTTACACATAATACATGGGTTCTATGCAATTGTCTGAAAATAAAAGATGTGCAACAAGGATTAACAAGAGGCTGCTGAGCCCTAGCTAGTTTGGCTTGGTGGATAGAGCATCGGCCTTAGGACTGAAGGATCCCAGGTTTGATTCCGGTCAAGGGCATGTACCTTGGTTGCGGGAACATCCCCAGTAGGAGGTGTGCAGGAGGCAGCTGACTGATGTTTCTCTCAATGTTTCTAACTCTCTATCCCTCTCCCTTGCTCTCTGTAAAAAAAATCAATAAAAATATATTAAAAGAGAAAAAAAAAGAGGCTGCTGAGAAGTTCTGGGCCACTGAAGATCACAAAACAGGGAAGCCCTGACCAGAAATATGACTCAAATATGACAAGTACCACATGGAAGAGAAGCAGGATCTCCAGCACATTCTTCTGCTAACAGCCTTCAGCAGGGCTCGTTTGCTGGTGACACGGGCAAGCTGTGAGGGAGACTGGTTACATCTTTTCCAAGTAAAATTCAATAAACGAGTAGCTGCTGTTGGACGACTACTTGAGCGAGTGTGCACACCTCACAACATATGTGGAGGCACATGTTGGAGAATACTGCAGAGGGAGCAGCTCAGCGGAACAAGGGACATAAAAATGCCGCAAGGGTGATAGAAGCCAGCAGGCAGGAAGTCACCGATGAAATGACAAGTCAGCAAAGCGTCAAATATGGGAAAGCAAAGGTAGAAACGAGGTGTGGCCAGTGGCACCTGCACCTAAATTGTTGGACAGGAGCAGGTTCCTGGTGTGACCTGAAACAAAGCCCGTATGTCACACCTAGCTCCTAGCTGCCACTTAGCAGGGCGAGGCTTCCTCCGAGACCATCTTGCATATTCACCCTGTGAACAAACCAGGGTTCTCCGGGCACCTTCTACTGTACAAACACTTACAACCTAAATATTCCGAGTGCTGATGGAAGACAAGGAGGTGAGCAGCCAGCACGGGCCCAGAGCAATTCAGCGTGCAATAGCATTTAGGAAGGACATATTACAAACAACTGAAGGAGGGTCTTACGAGAACAGCCCATGGTTGGTGATGCTCACAGCCTGGCACACGCTGTCATAAAGAACCCTCAGCGAGAGGGGGCAGAGGCAGAAGCCATGGATGTGCACAGTCGCCCTCCCACGGAGTTGAACTGCAACGTGGGGCCCAGGAAGCTGTCTGCAGGTTTCCTGATTCTCAGACACTAACTGCACTTTCTGAGGCAACGGGTCTCAGGGATGTTTGGTGAGTCCATTGCTCAGGGCTCTCCACACAGGTCACAACAGGCAGCCACAGCACATTGGACGAGAATGTGGGGCATGAGCAGAGCCCATGGTCTGGCTTTGAGAGAGAGAAAGCTACATTGGGAGAATAACGGAAGAGCAGACATCACCTCAGGACACTAGAACATATGAGAAGGTCTTACCTGCAGATGAGACAAGTGCAAACGCTTCCAGCATCACATCGCAGTACAGAAGTCTCTGAGCCTCATCAAGGAGCCCCCACTCCTCCTGAGAGAAGACAATGGCCACGTCCTCAAAGTTCATATCCTGCCATAATGAGACAGTTCAGTCCATGGTCAGCTTCTCTCCTAGGATATTATGTTTATGATGCTCCCCACCATCCACATCCATCCGCTTCCTCTACTCCCCACATCAGAGTAGGTACCAGGCCTTGGTCCCACCAAGGAAACCCTTTCCTTATGGTTCCTACTGACACTGTGTCTTCCCCCGACAATAAAGACCCATGAGCAAATACATTATATCTGAACCCAGGGCCTCACATTAGGCCACAGGCCACACTGCCTCTTGTCAATGACAGTGAGTGTCACCAACAAGGGTAGGGACAAATGTAGGCCATAAAGAGAATGTGAGTGATTTGACACTGGTCTTGTTAGGCAATACCCTTGTAGTCCCCAGATTGTCCCTGCAAGACACCAAAATCCATAGATTCACACTTCATTCAACCTTCCAACCCCCAAACCAAGGTGCTGAGGCCATAATTCTTTTTTTTTTTTTTTGGTCGGAATGGGCAGCCTTCCCTGAGAAGGGCAGCCTGTTCATTGAGTACAGAGGATATATTTACAAATTGAGTACACAAAATAAATAACTGCACATCCTCCACCCACAGTCCATGGCATGAAGGCCCGTCTCCAATCTCCTTCTGTCCTACCTTCAGGACCAGGCCTATCCTGGGCAAAAGAGCAAATGATTCCCCAGGGCTTCGGGCCCCCAGAGGCACTGGGGAAAGTCAGGGGAGTTCTGAGGCCATGGGGCTTGGGCTCTCCACTGCCTTGAACCAGGGGCACTGGGGGCAGGAGGAGGGGGTGTATAAGGCACAGTCGACTTGGCCCAGCGTGATCTTGTTGGCTCGGTATTCCTCTGGAGGTGGCACATGCGGAGAGGAGGGCCTGGCCACGGCTACCACCGGGAGGAACTGCGTGAGGGCCAACCCTCCCTGCTGGCAGGGGCCCTGCAGTCTAACTGTGGCTAATGCTGGGCCCACCCACTGAAAGCAGCTGTGCATGGACGGGGCTGGGTTCCAGCCGTTTGTGGTGGGGGAAGGCGCAATGACTGACACGGGAATGGTCTGCTCAGGCGGCTAGGAAAGCAGCCACCTAATGCCACTCGCCTCCCGCAGGGGCTCCCTCCACCCTGGGGTTCAGTGGGGCTCAGACTGGAAAGGGAATGCTGTGAAAGGAAGCGGGGACAGGCTGCACTGGGCAAGGCCAGCTGAGAAGGCCAGTGCCCCAGGCGCTCCAGGTTCAGAGGCAGATCACACAGTTTGGCTAAGTTCCAGGGGAAGCTGCGCAGAAGCTCAGCAGAGGGGGAGTGTAGAGCAGCCCGGGGACCCTCCCTCAAAGCAACAGCCCCTCCCTCTTGAAGGCTGAAGGGTGAGCATGGTGGTCATTCCTAGGCTGCTATACTCATACCAGACACTAGATGGCGCCTTCATGCAGCTGCAGAGGAGGGAACAGCAGAGCCTAAGGGACAGGGCACTGGGAAGAACCAAGGGTAGAACCAGGGTGGCCCTGGAGCGCTGATGGGACTCTCCCTGGGAAGCCCCTGCCCTGTGCCTTGGCCCAGGTGCCCCCATCCCCCAGAGAGCGGCAGTGGGGCTCCCTTTACTGTCCCAGTTGGGAAGGAGGCACCTGGAGAACAGACTAGGCATCCAAGGGGGAGGGAGACAATGGTGAGCTCTGCAGAGGAGGCACAGTCAGAGGTTGAGCCTGCCACCAACGGGGCCACACAGTCCAGAAGGACCAGGCTCCACGCCATGGCCCTACCACCTGAGAGCCTGGCTAGTCCAGGGCCAGGAGTGGTCCTTGGAGTCGCCATGAAGGCAGACGGACCTTGGCTGGGCGGTGGGGCGCTGTTTAGACTTAGCCAGGGGCTGAGTCCAGCCAAGGCACAGGCTTTGGGCCTACCCGGACCGCTCACTGGGGTGTAATCATGAAGATCAGAATGCCATGGAACGTGGGGGGCCGGGCAGGAAGGGATGGTAGAGGAAAGGGGGGTTCCACAAATAACTGTCCCAACGACACCGTCTACCTGGCACTGCATGCCTTTTGGTCTGAGGAAGAGCCAGGGGTGAAGGAGGAAGAAGACTGAAGGCCGGGTCCTACCCTTTCCCCAACTTGTACCACAGCCATTTCCCACCAAAAGGAACCGGTGCCAGGCCAGCTCCAAGTTCAGGGGCTCCCAGCTCCATTCGGTCACACTAGGCCCAGGGGAGGATGGGGACTGCTGAGGGCACAGAGAAGGGGCTGGGCCATTCACCTACCCCTGGGCCCCGATGGCACAGCCATGTGTGACGGGCTGGAACATGCCATGTCTCTGCCACTGGCAGCCAGCTCAGCCATCGGCCCGCTCTCGCACATGGCGTGGCCTGTTGGGGCGTGCAGAGCGGCCAGAAGGTGTAGACCGGGCAGACCTGGTGCTCTGGCGGCGTGAGGAGGCGCGTCTGAGGAGGTTCTGGGAGACGGAGCGGTGGCTGCCATGCTCCCCACACACGGGTGCCTCAGGGCCCGCAGTCAGTCATACGGGCGCCGGGTCCGCTGTCGGCAGGCGGTCAGTGAAGTCTGGGGCCAGGCTGGACACACTGGGCCAGGGTCCCCGAGGAACTGCACTTGCCCCTGAGGATCTGCCGGTACAGCCGGTGGGGTCGTCATCTTCAAAGGGCATGGTGCCCCCGAGCAGGATGAGAGCAGCGACACCCAGTGCCCACATGTCCACGGGGTTGGTGCAGGGCTTTCGAACCAGGACCCCGGGGGCAATGGACGCAGGTGTGCCGCAGGGAGCCCTCGGCAGGCCGCCGTCACCTTGCTTGCGAGCCCTGGCCAGGCCCGCCAGCGATGATGGTCTTGGGACCCGTGCCCGGGTGGTCGCAGAGCAGATTCTCAGGCCTGCGGTCTCGGTGTGTGATGCCCAGTGCGTGCAGACACCCGACGCCCGCCAGCACCGTCTGCAGCACCCGGATGGCGTCACGTTCGGTGAAAGAACCCTTGGCGACGATGCGGTCAAAGAGCTGTCCCCCAGCAGCCAGCTCCTTCCCCACGTGCACACGCTCCTGCGTCTCCAGCCCCTCCCCCAGCACCCGCAGCTCCGACTCACACGCCGCCCGCCCCTCCGGTATCTGGTCTCAATCAGCGTGATGGCATGTGGTTGCCGGCTTGCTCGGTGTTCCACGCGTACCGCTCGGCTGAGGCTGCCTCGGCCAATCCGGGCTTTGATGTCATACTTGGCCGTCACACGTGGGTCGAACTTGGCCCTGCACGTAGCCACCCTGGCCTTGCGCGGTGGTCCTGAAGGAGGCTGTGTAGCCGGGATGGGGGCACGGGCAGGGGTTGGCACACTGACCGGCGGCTGGGACTCCCGCGCTGAGAGGCCCACACTGTCCACCTCTGTGAACACCGCTCTGGGGCCCCCGAAGGCCCGGCTTCCTGACCAGATCCAGCTGGACGTCCTCGGGCGGCTCAGGAAGGACCTGGCTTGTCACGCAGCCCATCACGGACACGGGGGCATCCTCTCCGGCGAGGCTGGCAGGACCGGCTCTGCAGGCAGCGCCCCGTCTACACCTCGCGGGGGCGGCGGGCTCGGCGGTGTCCTGGCGGCTGTGCTAACCCTCTCGGGGCCGCGGCCACGGCCACCCTCAGGCGTCAGCGTCGTAGCCTGCACATAATTCTTGAACCGCACTTCCCTCACACAGCTTCTTCCCAGAGGCACAACGTCACACTTAACACAAACATGCCATCACCAGGACGGTGGTTCCCTAATCGCCTTCTTTTCCAAAATTATAGTTCACCTTCCCTGTAACCCATTTCGCTCTTACCCTCTATGAGAGGGTAAAAAACCCTGGTGAGTGTTTAGAGAATATGTACCAGCCCTAGTCTCCTCTTGTTGGATCTACTCTTGTGGATCTCCACTTGTCCCTCTAGTGGAGCTTTCCAACCCCAGGTGACCTGATGTATGCTAGCTCATTCCTACTGATCACTGTGACAGCCCTCAACAACAGCAGGCAGGTGGGCACATATATGACACCAGGAATGTAGCACCACAACACACCCTCTGTTCTGGAACTGCCCTAAAATTCACCGTCTCTTATTATCCAGACACCACCGGAAATGGACTCAACCTCCCTTCCCTCTTATGTCAATGGCAGGGCCCTGCGGCCATGAATTCACATGCCCTCTCAACGGGCACATCCCTCTTCCCCCCCACACCTCTCTCACCTGCACTCCCTCAGCCACAGCCCCATAGCCACCTCCCTGGCCTTTTACTTATTACTCAGCATGTGTGTCCACAGAATGCATGGCCAATTCCAGAGGATGAAGTACTGCCCCACGCTTAGTCCACACTCAGAGAGGCGGCCTGGAGTCCTGCCTGAAGGCCTCCCTCCCTGCAAGTTTTCCCTTCACCGTCACCTACTGAGAACCGCACCAGATCTCTGATAGCCAGAGCCACCTCTGCAGGAGCTACACTCACCAGGCACAGCCTTCCGCACTCAAGTCCCAACGTCTACGGCCCTCTAGCACATGCTCAGTGAGTCTCTCCGATGACCAGTCAAGCCTCTAGCTCACCCACAAGACTGACTGCAACCCCCAGGCCACACCCAGGGTCACAGCAAAACCCTGGTGAGTGTTTAGAGAATATGTACCAGCCCTAGTCTCCTCTTGTTGGATTTACTCTTCAGCCTCCCATTCATCTCATGTCCACTCATCTTTTAAAGCCTTGGCCGCTGGGGAACCATTATCCATCCCCGATATTCTACATGACCACTCTGTCCCTGTCCTGTGCTGTGTTGTGACACCCAACTCCCCACAAATGGGGACCCCAGCAGTAAACCCAGTCCTCAGACTCACACTGTCCCTTCTGAGCTACTAAGACCATTACCATCCTGACCATGATTCCCAGTATTAAAGTGATTCACAGTCCTGGCTGCTGTGTCTCAGTGGTTGAGCATCGGCCCATGCGCTGAGAGGTGGCAGGTTCCAGTCCTGGTCAGGGCACATGCCTGGGTGGTGGGCTGGATCCCCAGTAGGGGTTGAGCAGGGGGTAACTGATCCTTGTTTCTTGCTCATAGAATTTTCTCTGTCTCGAGATCTCAATTCCTTCCTTTTAAGTCTAAAATCAATTATATATATTAAAAGTATACCTTCTGGTTCCTGAGACAGATCACTCTTCGGTCCGAGCCTTTGCCCATTCTGGTCCCTGTGCCTGGGAGGCCCTCCCACATCTCATTACAATGGCTGCCGAAAACAGGTCCACTTCATAGCGCCCTGGCCATGGCCTTGGAAAACTGGGCTTGGTGTCTGTTCAATGTCACCAGCTCCTCCAGGAAGAGGAGCTGGACAGTCCCAGGACCCCACAACCTCAGAGGCCACCATAGTGTGAGGCCCTGACATCAGCCCCACAGCCCAGCCCCCTGAGCGGCTCTGCACCTGCAGGAACCTGTGGAACTGAAGGTCTGTGGAGGGCCCGGCACCCACCGCCAGGACCCAGGGCTCAGGCTGCTCAGGGCCCTGGCCCAGCCCCGGGCCGGGTGATGCCCGCATCCCTCGGGGCTCCATGTCCCTCTGTGTTCACAGCGCCCAGCCCGTCCCCTGAGGAGGAAGGGACCCTCCTCCCGGAGCCGCCGCTCCTCCTCTGTCGCCTTTAGACACACACAGGCCTGGCTCTCCCCCTCCCGGCTCAGCCCCCACGGCCTCCCCGGCGGCACCGCAGCCCGTCGCCCTCCCCCTCCCCCTGCGCCCCCCACGGGCACTCACTGCTCTGGGCGCTGCGGCCTGGGCTGCGGGGCTGAGCGGCGCCGGCCCCGAGGCGGGAGGGCCGATGGGGTGACGCTGAGGGAGCTCTGTCCGCGGAGAGGAGGTGGGGGGCATGGGGACCCCAATCCTGCCGGTTGGGGTCAACTAGCCTCAGACAGCCTCTGAAAGGCAGGGGCGCTGCCTCCTGCTACTCTCCACCAGGTGGGCAGAACCCCGAGACTCAGTGCACACACCGGAGGTCCAAATAACCGCCACAGGAAGTCCCGCCTTAACAGGATGAACAGCACCAGCAGTCTTGACCTCTGCTGATGTAGGCGCATTGCTTTCTGGGTAATGTAGTTTGCTCAACCGCCCAGGGGAGGGCGGGAGGCCAGCCAATGACCTTGGTGAATAAAGGTGTGGTGGTACCACGTGTGTCCAGGGGGAAGGACAAGATGGGGCCAGAGGCCTGGTTACCTGGGACAGACTGACAGATCTCCCAGGGGAGGGGGGGGGGGGGAGGGGGGGGGAGACTGGAAGAGATTTCCCAAAGAACATATATACACGGGGGTAATGGGAGACATCTGTAATACCATCAACAATTAAAAATACATTTAAAAATATTTCAGAAAGAATATAGCCCGGATGGTGTGGGTGAGGGTTAAGCATCAATCTATAAACCAGAGGTCACAGTTCTATTCCTGGTCATGACACAGAGGAATGGGAGCATGCTAAATGCAAACCTTCAGGTCATCTCTGACTCTCTTTCATCCAAAAATATTAGAAAACCCAGGTGGCCACACCTAAAGCACTGATCCCAAATCCAACCGCTTATTCCATCTGCAGGGCCACCATCATGGGCCAGGTACCGTCACACTCACCAAGGCCATCACAGCAGCTTCCATTGTAGTCTTCCTACCCCCGTCCTCACACCCGTACTGTGCATCATGCTGCAGTCACAGGAGTCTAATGAGACCTGGGACACATCACCTGCTCTTCTGCTCTGATTACCCAATGACCCCTCCACCAGCAGAACAGAAACCCAAGTTGTCATAATGCTCTTCTAGCCCCAACTCCTGTCCCATTGTTACCAGTCCTATTTTAAAAAATATATGTAAAATACACACACACACACACACACACACACACACACACACACAGGCTCCTGAATGAGCTCAGTCTTCACTCCAAGCATTTGCACATTCTGGAATCTATGCATGGCAGGACCTATCACATCCACTTCCAACATCAGGGACCACTCATATGACCCAAGCCCTGGACTTCAGATTCTGGGCTTGGTGTCTCTTTAAGGTCCCCAAGTCCCAGGGCTGGAAGTGGCTGCGCAGTCACGGACACCACTACCTCAGAGGCCACCAGAGTGTGAGGCCCTGACATAACACCCCCCAACCAGTAAGCCCAAAGCAATTCTGCACCTGCAGGAATCTGTGGAAGCCAAAGGTCTGCTGAGAGTCTGGCAACCACTGCCAGGACCCACGGGCTCAGGCTGCTCCGTGCCCTTGCCCAGGCCCAGGCGACTGGAGATGCCTGCATTACCTCAGGGCTGAATCCTCAGTGCACACTCTTGCTAGTTACATTATCTGTCCAAGTGCTTCTCCTTCCTGTCCCCACCTGCTATCTTCTCCCTTCTGGTCTGTTCCTCTGAGACTCTTGGGGAAATGTTTAGAACCCCACCTCAGAGGACCTGGGGTGTGTTCTTTTTTTCACAGCCATCAATGGCCCCAGAGTCCTGAGAATAACAGTAAAAAATACGCAAATCTTTGCCTCATCCTTTTGTTGCCTTTCGACAGAAAAGTGGCTTGGGTTTCTCCAATGCTCACTCACCCCACCATGTCCTTAAATGGTGGAATTGCAGCCCGTCACCCTTTCCCCGTCACAGCCTGTGTCACCGGAGAGACTCACTGTTCTGATGCTGGCACCTGGGCTGCGGGACCCGACAGGTGCCTGCACTCGAGGCTGGAGGGTTAAATGGGGTGACGTTGAGTTGAACTCTGTAAGCAGAGAGGAGTCGGGGAGGCACAGAGGCCTCAATCCTGCCTATTGTGGCTCAACAAGCCTCAGACCGACCACTTCACAGTGAGATGCCTCTAACGCCTGGTCCCACTGGAGACCTGGCTCTTAAACCTGTCTCCGTGAACACGCCAGAGGCTAAACGACCACCAGGTTCAGACCATGAGAGTCCCACCCTAAACCATGTACACCTGCATAATGCGCCTGTTCTGGGCTTTCATTGGCTAAACCCAGCCATGCTTAGGCGTATGGCCCTTTGGGTAACAGTGCATACTTTTTGAGGACTTGTAGATGGAATGAGGATCCCAGTCCCTCCCTGACCTTCGCAAATATTGGTGTCACTGGGAAATGACCACGTTAGGTTTTGGAGGCTGGTTTTGGGGGAGTGATGTTTGCAACAGATCTGTTATTTGCACACATTTCACATTCTGTGAAGCTCAGAATGCTCCTTAGGTGAAAAGTATTATTTAACTTATTCCTGACGACTACAATTTTAAACTTCTTTTAATGTGACTTTTAGAGAGAGAGGAAAAGACAAGGAGAGAAACACTGATCGGCTGCCTCCTGCTTGTCTCCACCCACCCACCCACCCACTAAGCACTCAGCCAGGAAACCAGGCTTGTGTCCTCACCGATAATCAAACTCCCAACTTTTCTGTGCATGTGACAATGCTCAACCAAGTCACTCCAGCTCTGAGGTTTTATTTTTAACATACAAATATCACATTATTAAGAGAAAGAGCAGGCTATGAGGAAATATATACAATCCTATCCTATTGGTTGTTTTTTTTAACCAGAGGCCTGATGCATTAAGATGCGTGCAAGAATGGGCCTTCCTTCCCCTGGCTGCCAGCACCACCTTGGCTCCGGCCCAGAGCCGCCTCCCCGCCTTTCCACACTGTCCAGAGGCCCAAAGCTGCTGGGCAGTAAGGAACGCCTGCCTATGCAAATTAACCCGCCATCTTTGTTGACTGATTTGCATATTCATGATAGGCTGGTGGGCATCACAAAGGAACAGTCAATTTGCATCTTTCTTTATTATTAGTGTAGATTAATTTTTATTGATTTTAGAGAAGGGAGAAAGATAGAAACATCAATGATGAGAATTATTGATCAGCTGCCTTCTGCACGCCCCCTACTGGGGATCAAGTGCGGAACCCAGGCATGTGCCCTCGACTGGAATTGAACCTGGGACCTTTCAGCCCACAGGCCAACACTGGGCCAGCACTTTCAGCACTGGGCCAACACTTTATCCACTGAGCCAGACCAGCTAGGGCTCTCCTGGCCTTAAAACAAAATTTGAAAGAATACAAAGGACAAAATGTTAACATTTCCTACATTGTCTGGATGTCTGTGGTCAGTACACATTGTGAAGCTAAGGAGCTAACAGTTACTGAATGCTCACTACAGGTGCCAGGCCTGGATTCAATGCTTTACAAGAAATATCTCATTTAATCCTCTCTGTAAGCGGAGATGGTTTCATCATCCATTTTATGGAGAGAAAATTCAGGCTCAAAGATTCAACACAAATTGCCTGTTTTGTAGAGTTAATAAAAGGAAAGGCTGGAAGTCAAACCCAGGTGTCTCTAACCACACAGCTCTGGCTTCTAACGTTAGGCTCTGCTGGCTCCTAGAGGGTAGAACAGGGGATGCGTTCCCATTAGGACAGGCTAGATGTTATTGTGGGTCATGAGCAGCCCCAAAGCTTTAGTGGCTTAGAGTAAAGAAGGTAGTTTTCTTGTTCATAGCACGTGAACACCCTGGTTCTCCTGGGACCAGGATAAAGGAGAGGCCACCATATAGGTTCCTCCTAGGTGTTATCAGAGAACAGAGAGGGCGGCCGATCTCAGTGCTTCCAGACTCTTCTGTTAGAGGTGACAGGCTTCACTCCCACCACATTTCATTGGTCAAATCACATCAAAGGACTGCAGCCAACATCATGGGGTCAGCAGAACCTCGCATACTTGACGGGCCTCATGAAGGCCACCACAAAGTGACAATATCTCCAGGGGCTGACCAGGGGCAACGAGAGGAGTGGGGATTGGTTGGAAATGGCAGTGGACGTCAGTCAGGATGGGTCCCTTTTTCCTCGTCCAGGTGGACTCTGTCCTGCAGCTGCCCTAAATGGTAACTGGCAAGATTCAAAGGGGTAAACTTCCGACAAAGGAGTTTGGTCAGATGGCATTGGCAGCAAAATCCTGCTTGCCTCCCACACACCCACCAGGCTTGTGCCCTCACCAATAATCGAACTGGCAACCTTTCTGTGCATGGGACGATGCTCAACCAGCTGAAGCTAAGGAGCTGAGAGTTACTGAATGTTGAGTGTGACCTGGGTAAATCGCTGGCTGCCGCAGTTCCCCCACTGTGGTGGAGGTGAAGACCTGCATGTTAATTGTGTTGACTGGGAAGGTCCAGGACTGCAAGTATCCAGCATCTAAGTAATTTCACATCAACACCAATCACTACCTGCCTCCCAGTCTCTGTACCTTTTGCATGGCCCAGGTGAGTGACCCAGCAGGTGGGGCTGATGATAAAAATTTTGCCATTAACATCGATGGTGACCCTGTGGCTTCCATTCATATTGTGTATGAACCTGTGCTAAATGCAGTCCCTCCATATATTCCCTCATCACCACTGGAGAGAACTGGGCATAATTCTGCTTCCTGGGCGAAGGCAAAGATTTGCAAATATTGGTGGTTGCGAACCCAAGTGGCACTGGGAAATGACCACTTTAGGTTTTGGTAGCTGGTTTCTGGGGAGTGTTGTCTGCAATGGATCTGTTATTTGCACACATTTCAGATTCCGTGAAGCTCAGAATGCTCCTTGAGGTTAAAAGTATTATTTAACTTACTAGAGGCCTGGTGCATGAAATTCATGTACAGGGAGGGGGGTGTGTGTGTCACCCTCAGCTCAGCCTGCACCCTCTCCAACATGGGACATCCCTCTCACAATCCGGGATCACTGGCTCCTAACTGCTCACCTGCCTACCTGATTGTCCCTAACTGCCCTCCCCCCGCCAGCCTGGTCACCCCTACCTGACCACCCCACCCCCCCCCGCCAGCCTGGTTGCCCCCAACTGCCACCCTGGCCACCCCTCACTGCTGACCTGGTCACCCCTCATTCCCCCCCCCCCCCCGTCCTGGTAGCCCCCCTGCAGCCCGCTGCTCAGTCGTTTGGTTGTCCCTCAATAACACCCCTGCCGGCCTGGTCGCCCCATGCAGCCTCCTTGTTCAGTTGTTTGGTTGTCCCTCACTAAACCCCTGCCGGCCTGGTCGCCCCACACAGCCTGTTTGGTTGTGTTTGGCTGTTTCGGTTGCACCAGTCACTTAGGCTTTTATATATATAAATTCCT
This sequence comes from Eptesicus fuscus, assembly GCF_027574615.1. Classification (NCBI taxonomy): domain Eukaryota; kingdom Metazoa; phylum Chordata; class Mammalia; order Chiroptera; family Vespertilionidae; genus Eptesicus; species Eptesicus fuscus. Next base: position 49,602,954 of record NC_072493.1, on the reverse strand, counting down.
GCAGACTACAATTCTAAAATTCTTTAATGTGACTTTGAGAGAGAGAGGAAATGAGAGGGAGAGAGTGAAACACTGACCGGCTGCCTCCTGCTTGCCTCCCACACACCCACTGGGCAGTCAGCCAGGAAACCAGGCTTGTGCCCTCACCGATAATCAAACTTACAACCTTTCCGTGCAAGCCCAGTAGAGGACCGGAGCCAGGGGGTCCTGGAGTGATGCTCTGAGCAGCCCAGGCACTTTCCTCTATTCAGTGTCAGCCTTGCTTTCCCACGGGCAGGGGAGTGACCTGCTCTCCAGGGACCAGGGGTCCCACAGGACTGCCCAGTCCTCTCCAAGGGTATCCAGTACCTCATTCTTAAGGGAGACTTAGGGCCTAGAATTCTTCCCCATCAGCTCTCCTTCATAAGGCACCCATCCTCTCATTCCTTTCCAGAGATCCAGAGTCCTCCCCAGTTCCCCACCTTCGCTCAAACTGGGGTTCTAGGAACTATTCCTTCACTTCATCCATGCCTGGGATGATCCCCCATGGGGATAACCTAGGTTTGGAAGAGCAGGGGCAGAAGGGGCTCAGCCTGGGGTTGGGGAAGAGCAGGCTGAAGAGACCCCTGGGTGGAGATACAAGTGCCCTGGCCAGCTGCACTCAGGCAGACACAGGACCTTGACTTGGGCTCCCATCTGTCAACTCCTGGGAAAGACAGAGTGTCCCCTGCTGCAGCGGGAGCGTCCATGCCAAGGCAGGAAAGTGTAAGGAGGCTGGGCTGCGCAGTGGAGGGTCCATGTCAGCGCAGCAGGGGTGGATGGTTCTTGTTGCTGTTGTTCCTCAGCCAAGGATATTTCCCCAGGATTTTGGGAGAGACTGTAATGGGGTGGGGGAATGAGAGAGAGATGCTCTGAGCAGCCCAGGCACTTTCTGAAGAAACATGGATGTGAGAGAGATTGACTAGTTGCCTCCCCCACATGAGTTGGTGGGTGCCAGGTACTGAACTTGCAACCCAGGTACATGTCCTTGATCTGGAAACTAATTCACCACCCTTCAGGGGAGTGGGCTGATGCTTACCACTGAGCCCATTTTCCAATTCTTCATATGTTTTGAAGTGCTGCTCAGAGTATGTTTGCCGTCTATGGTATCAAAGTGTGTGTGCCATCGATCGGAACAAGTGGTCATCTGAAGGAGCAAGGTCTGGTGAATATAGCGGGTGGGTTAATACTTCCCAGGCAAGATCTTTTAACGTGTCTTTAACTGCTTTTGAAGTGTGTAATGGTACGTTATCATGAAGCAAAATTACTTGCTGTGTCTTCTGGAACATTCTGGTCGTTTCATGATCAAAGTGTGGTTCAAATTGATTATTTGTTGTCGGTAGTAATGAGTATTAATAGTTTCACCTGGTTTTGGAAGCACATAATACACCACACCATCCTGATCCCACCAAACGCAGAGCATTGTCTTCTTTCCCAGGCAATTCGGCCTTGCAGTCGATGTTGACGGCTGACCTGAATCAATCCATGATTTTGTGCATTTGGGATTCTCAAAATAAATCCACTTTTCATGGCCAGTCACAATTCGATGCAAAAAAGACTTTCTTTCGTGCTGTTGAAGCAACACTTTATTGATGACTTCTCCGTTTTCCATTTGTCCTTCGTTCAGTTGATGTGGCACCCATTTTCCTTCCTTTAAAGTCTTTCCCATTTCTTGTAAACAATTGGAAATTGTTTGCTGAGCAATGTTTAATCTTTCTGCAAGTTGTTTTTGAGTTTGACATGCATCTTCATCCAATAATGCTTGTAATTAATTGTTGGTGTTCAAACTTTTCGGTTGACCTGGACGTTCTTTCTCTTTCACATCGAAATCATCACTTATAAAGCATTTAAATCAGCGTTCACAAGTATCTTGGCATGGAGCTTGTTCAACATAAGCTTTCCAAAGTATACGATAACTTTTTCTTCAAAATAAAGTAATGAATTAAAACGTCCCACAAATGCTTTTTTTTTTGCCACGAAATTCAACATTTTTTAAGCATAAAAATATCTATGATGTTAACACCTTCAGAAAATTTGACATACGAAATTTTGAAGCTTGCTGTCAATACAACAAAATAGCATACATATCAAATTGCATATATAGCAACATATGTGTAACTCCATCTATTGAAAAAAATCCGCATTATTAACCGGTACACCTGGCATATTGGTTTCATGCAATTGCCTGAAAATAAAAGATCTGCAACAAGGATTAATAAGAGGCTGCTGAGAAGTTCTGGGCCACTGAAGATTACAAAACCGGGAAGCCCTGACCAGAAATATGACTCAAATATCACAAGTACCACATGGAAGAGAAGCAGGATCTCCAGCACATTCTTCTGCTAACAGCCTTCAGCAGGGCTCGTTTGCTGGTGACACGGGCAAGCTGTGCAGCAGACTCGTTACTTCTTTTCCAAGTAAAATTCAATAAACGAGTAGCTGCTGTTGGACGACTACTTGAGCGAGTGTGCACACCTCATAACATATGTGGAGGCACATGTTGGAGAATACTGCAGAGGGAGCAGCTCAGCGGAACAAGGGACATAAAAATGCCGCAAGGGTGATAGAAGCCAGCAGGCAGGAAGTCACCGATGAAATGACAAGTCAGCAAAGTGTCCAATATGGGAAAGCAAAGGTAGAAACGAGGTGTGGCCAGTGGCACCTGCACCTAAATTGTTGGACAGGAGCAGGTTCCTGGTGTGACCTGAAAAAAAGCCCGTATGTCACACCTAGCTCCTAGCTGCCACTTAGCAGGGCGAGGCTTCCTCCGAGACCATCTGGCATATTCACCCTGTGAACAAACCAGGGTTCTCCGGGCACCTTCTACTGTACAAACACTTACAACCTAAATATTCCGAGTGCTGATGGAAGACAAGGAGGTGAGCAGCCAGCACGGGCCCAGAGCAATTCAGCGTGCAATAGCATTTAGGAAGGACACATTACAAACAACTGAAGGAGGGTCTTACGAGAACAGCCCATGGTTGGTGACGCTCACAGCCTGGCACACGCTGTCATAACGAACCCTCAGCGAGAGGGGGCACAGGCAGAAGCCATGGATGTGCACAGTCGCCCTCCCACGGAGTTGAACAGCAACGTGGGGCCCAGGAAGCTGTCTGCAGGTTTCCTGATTCTCAGACACTAACTGCACTTTCTGAGGCAACGGGTCTCAGGGATGTTTGCTGAGTCCATTGCTCAGGGCTCTCCACACAGGTCACAACGGGCAGCCACAGCACATTGGATGAGAATGTGGGGCTTGAGCAGAGCCCCTGGTCTGGCTTTGAGAGAGAGAAAGCTACATTGGGAGAACAAAGGAAGAGCAGACATCACCTCAGGACACTAGAACATATGAGAAGGTCTTACCTACAGATGAGACAAGTGCAAACGCTTCCAGCATCACATCGCAGTACAGAAGTCTCTGAGCCTCATCAAGGAGCCCCCACTCCTCCTGAGAGAAGACAATGGCCATGTCCTCAAAGTTCATATCCTGCCATAATGAGACAGTTCAGTCCATGGTCAGCTTCTCTCCTAGGATTTTACGTTCATCATACTCCCCATCATCCACATCCATCCGCTTCCTCTACTCCCCACATCAGAGTAGGTACCAGGCCTTGGTCCCACCAAGGAAACCCTCTCCTTATGGTTCCTACTGACACTGTGTCTTCCCCCGACAATAAAGACCCATGACCAGGGAGCTTATTCCTGAAACTGGGCCTCACATTAGGCCAAAGGCCACAATGTCTCTTGTCCGTTACCGCAGGTGTGACCAACAAGGGTAGGGACAAATGTAGGCCATAAAGAGAATGTGAGTGATTTGACACTGGTCTTGTTATGCAATATCCTTGTCGTCCCCAGATTGTCCCTGCAAGACACCAAAATCCATAGATTCACACTTCATTCAACCTTCCAACCCCAAAACCAAGGTGCTGAGGCCATCACTGTGCACTACCTGCTGCACATAATTCTTGAACCGCACTTCCCTCACACAACTTCTTCCCAGAGGCACAACGTCACACATAACATAAATATGCCATCACCAGATGGTGGTTTCCTAATCACCTTCTTTTCCCAAATTATAGTTCACCTCCTCTGTAACCTATTTCTCTCTTACCCTCTATCTTGTCCCTCTAATGGAGCTTTCCAACCCCAGGTGACCTGATGTATGCTAGCTCATTCCTAATGATCACTGTAACAGCCCTCAACAGCAGGCAGGTGTGCACATATATGACACCAGGAATGTAGCACCACAACACACCCTCTGTTCTGGAACTGCCCTAAAATTCACCATCTCTTATTATCCAGACACCACCGGAAATGGACTCAACCTCCCTTCCCTCTTATGCCAATGGCAGGGCCCTTTGTCCATGAATTCACATGCCCTCTCAACGGGCACATCCCTCTTCCCCCCACACCTCTCTCACCTGCACTCCCTCAGCCACAGCCCCATAGCCACCTCCCTGGCCTTTTACTTATTACTCAGCATGTGTGTCCACAGAATGCCTGGCCAATTCCAGAGGATGAAGTACTGCCCCACCCTTAGTCCACACTCAGAGAGGCGGCCTGGAGTCCTGCTTGAAGGCCTCCCTCCCTGCAAGTTTTCCCTTCACCGTCACCTATCTCTGATAGCCAGAGCCACCTCCGCAGGAGCTACACTCACCAGGCACAGCCTTCTGCACTCAAGTCCCAACGTCTATGGCCCTCTAGCACATGCTCAGTGAGTCTCTCCGATGACCACTCATGCCCATAAGCAAGTCCACCAGGCTGACTACAACACCCCAGGCCACACCAAGGCTCACAACAAAACCCTGGTGAGTGTTCAAAAACAAGTATCTATCAGTCCCAGTCTAAGCTTGTTTGAATTACCTTCACATCCCTAATTAATAAAGTTGAACTCCTCCCTGGTCCATACAAGCTTCATTATTTTTTAAAGTAGTCTTCATCTTGAATTACTCCTCAGAATTCCAGATGCTCTGTAACCACTCTAAGAAGTATCTCATATCCTTAGATGCCAAAAATAAAAGATTTTATATTCCTAATGAACATTCATTTTCCTACTATGAATTTCTCCATTTCAGGAGATGGTGCTTCCATTCCTTCAGCTGCTAAATTCAAACTTTCAGGTCATCTGACTCTTACCTCTCTCTCATCCTCCAAATTAGAATATTCACGTGGCCACACCTAAAGCACTAATCCCAAATCCAACAACTTCTTCCACATCCACAACCATCACCATGGGCCAGGTACCATCACACTCACCAACACCATCACAGCAGCTTCCATTCTAGACTTTCCACCACCTCCCTCTCACCCATCTTGTTCATCATGCTGCAGCCACAGGGCCTCTAATGAGACCTGGGTCGGATCATCTGCCTCTACTGCTCCAATTACCCCAATGATCCCCTTACCTGCAGAAGAGACACCCAAGTTGTCATAATGCTCTTCTAGCCCCGACTCCTGTCCCATTGTTACCAGTTCCTATTTTTAAAAAATGGACATCTGCTGCTCCCTGAATCAGCTCAGTCTTCACTCCAAGCCTTTGCACATTCTGGGACCTATGCATGGAGGGCGTTCACATCCAATTCCACTAGTTGCCACAATCAGAGACCACTCACATGACCCTAGACCTGGACTTAGGATACTGGGCTTGGTGTCTCTACAACTTCCCCAGGTCCAAGGATGAGAAGAGTAGGTGGACAGCCCCAGGACCCCACTATCTCAGGGGCCACAAGAGTGTGAGGCCCTGAAATAACTCCACAAACCAGTCCCCCTAAGCGACTGTGCATTTGCAGGAACCTGTGGAAAGAAAGAAGTCTGTTGAGAGCCTGGCAATCACCGCCAGGACCCATGGGCTCAGGCCGCTGAGTACTATCGCCCAGCCTCCAGGCCAGGTAACCTGGAGTTAGCTGCATTCCCTCAAGGCCTCAGTCCTCAGTGCAAATTCTTGCCAGGTTCATTGTCTTTTATAGGACTTCTCCTTCCTATCCCTAACTGCTGTCCTCTCTCTCCTAGTCTGTTCTTCCTCCGTGCAGCTTTGGGAAACATTTAGAACCTTACATCAGACAATGAACCTTTCCCCCCCTCCCCACAGCCATTGATGGCCCCAGCGTCCTGAGAATGAGAGTAAAATATCTCAGGCAAAACTTTCCCTCATCTTCTTTGTTGCCTTTAGACACAAACACGACCAGGTTTCTCGAATCCTCCCAGCTCAGTCCCACCACCAAGTCCTTACACAATGAAATTGCAGCCTGTCACACTCTTTCCCCATCACACCTTCTGTCACCAACAGCGACTCACTGTTCCGGACTCAGCGACCTGTGCTGCTGGACCGGACCGGGGCCCGCACCTGAGGCTGGAGGGTTAAATGGGGGTACCGCTGAACTGAACTCTGTGAACTCCAGAGAGGAGTCTGGGAGGCAGGGAGGCCCCAATCCCGCCTATTGTGGCTCAACAAGCCTCAGACCACCTCACAGCGGGATGCTGCCTCTGACGCCTGGTCCCACTGGAGACCTGGCTCCTGGAAGCCCCTGTCTCTGTGAACAGAGCAAAGAGGTTAAAATGACCACTAGGTAAAGATGATGAAAGCCCGGCCCTAAACCATGTACACGTGGAAAATGCGCCTCCTGTTCTGGGCTTTCATTGGCTAAACCCAGCCATCATTAGGCGCATGGTCCTTTGGGTAATATACTGTTTGAGGCCTCACAGGTGGAATTGGGATCCCAGTTACTCCCTGACCTTTGCAAATATTGGTGGTTGTGAACCCAAGAGGCACTGGGAAATGACCACGTTAGGATTTGGAGGCTAGTTTTGGGGAGTGATGTCTGCAACGGATCAGTTATTTGCACACATTTCACATTCTGTGAAGCTCAAAATGCTCCTCAGGTGAAAAGTATTATTTAAGTTATTCCTGACGACTACAATTTTAAACTTCTTTTAATGTGACTTTTAAAGAGAGAGGAAAAGACAAGGAGAGAGACCAACGAATTGGCTGTCTCCTACTTGCCTCCCACCCACCCCTGGACATTCAGCCAGGAAACCAGGCTTATGCAACCTGCTGTGCATGGGGCGATGCTCAACCAGCTTTGTCACTCCAGCTGTCAGAGTTGTTATTTTTAACATACAAATATTACATTATTAAGAGAAAAAGCAGGCTATGAGAGAATATACACAATCCTATCCTGTTTGCTTTATTTATTTTTTAAAATTAATTAGTTCTTGCCGAAACCGGTTTGGCTCAGTGGATAGAGCGTCGGCCTGTGGACTGAGGGGTCCCGGGTTCGATTCTGGTCGAGGGCATGTACCTTGGTTGCGGGCACATCCCCGGTGGGGGTTGTGCAGGAGGCAACTGATCGATGTTTCTCTATCATCAATGTTTCTAACTCTCTATCCCTCTCTCTTCCTCTCTGTGAAAAATCAATAAAATATATTTAAAAAAAATTAATTAGTTCTTATTTTTATTAAATAAGAGGAAAAGGTAGATAGAAACATCAATGATGAGAGAGAATCATTGATCAGCTGCCTTCTGCATGCCCCCTAATGAAGACTGAGCCCACAAGGCAGGCCTGTGCCCTTGCCTGGAATAGAACCTGGGACCCTTCAGTCCATAGGCCGACACTCTATGCACTGACTGACTGCAACACTCCAGGCCACCCCAAGGGTCACAACAAAATTGTGGTGTTCTCATCTTGTTGGAATTACTCTTCCAATATATCTCACCCCACTCATATTTTTAAAGGCCTTGGCCACTGGGAAACCATTCTTTCCCCAACACTCTACATGACCACTCTGTCCCTGTGCTGTGTTGTGACACCCACCTCCCACAAACAGAGGCCCCAGCAGGAAACCAGTCCTCAGACTCACACTGTCCCTGTGAGCTACTACCATTATCATCCTGACCATGGATCCCTATATTAAAGTGATCTACAGCCCTGACTCATGTGTCTCAATGGGTTGCACATCTTCCCAAGCACTGAGAAGTGGCAGGAAATAGTCCTGGTCAGGTCACAGGCCTGGATTGACGGCTGGATCTCCATCAGATGTCATGCAGGAGACTACTGATCCTTGTTTCTTACACATTGATATTTCTCTATTTTTCTCCTTCTCCCTTCCTTTCTATATCTAAAATCAGTAAAAGTATTTTTTAAAAAAAGAGCTCTAACCAGTTTAGCTCAGTGGATAGAGCGTTGGCCTGCAGACTGAAAGGTCGCAGTTTCTATTCCGGTCAAGGGCATGTACCTTGGTTGTGGCACATCCCCAGTAGCAGGTGTGCAGGAGGCAGCTGATGGATGTTTCTCTCTCATCGGTGTTTCTATCTATCCCTCTCCCTTCCTCTCTGTAAAAAAAAAAGTCAATAAAAGATATTTAAAAAATAGAGAGAGAGAGAGAGACCTGCTGATTCCTGAGCCAGCTCAGTCTTCACTCCCAGCCTTTGCACATCCTGGTACCTTCTCCTGGGAGGACCCCCCACATCTCACTCCACCCGTTGCCAAAACCAGGGTCCACTTCCTAAGACCTAGTCGTGGCCTCAGGACTCGGGGCTGAGTGTCTGCCGGTCCCGGGGCAGGAGGAGGGGCTGGACAGTCCCAGGACCCCCCTACCTCAGAGGCCACCATAGTGTGAGGCCCTGACATCAGCCCCACAGACCAGCCCCCTGAGCGGCTCTGCACCTGCAGGAACCTGTGGAACTGAAGGTCTGTGGAGGGCCCGGCACCCACCGCCAGGACCCGGGGATCAGGCTGCTCAGGGCCCTGGCCCAGCCCCGGGCCGGTGATGCCCGCATCCCTCGGGGCTCCATGTCCCTCTGTGTTCACAGCCCCCAGCCCGTCCCCTGAGGAGGAAGGGACCCTCCTCCCGGAAGCCGCCGCTCCTCCTCTGTCGCCTTTAGACACACACAGGCCTGGCTCTCCCCCTCCCGGCTCAGCCCCCACGGCCTCCCCGGCGGCACCGCAGCCCGTCGCCCTCCCCTCCCCCTGCGCCCCCCACGGGCACTCACTGCTCTGGGCGCTGCGGCCTGGGCTGCGGGGCTGAGCGGCGCCGGCCCCGAGGCGGGAGGGCCGATGGGGTGACGCTGAGGGAGCTCTGTCCGCGGAGAGGAGGCGGGGGGCACGGGGACCCCAATCCCGCCCGTTGGGGGTCAACCCGCCTCAGACACACCCCGCACGCGGGGACACTGCCTCCCACGCCTCCTCTCACTCAACACCCGGGAGCTGAAGCCCACGAGTCCGTGAACAGAAGGCAAAATGTCCGCCAGCAGGAGGACGCCGGAAGTCCCGCCCTAACCGTATGCGCAGGGATCAAAATGCCCCTTACCGCCTCAGAAGCGGGCGCGTTGCCTTCTGGGTAATGTAGTTTTCTCAACTGCCCAAAGGAGACTCGCATTCCAGCCCCTGACTTTGGGGAATGAAGGTGTTGTGGCACCGCAAGTGGCGCTGGGGAAGGGGGAGATGGGACCAGAGGATCCAGTTAACCGGGACAGACTGACGGATCGCCCAGGGAAGGGGTTGGGGAGGCCTGGAATAGATCCCCAAAGAGTATCTACACAGGCGGAAACGGGAGACATCTGTAATACCATCAACAATAAAAAATGCAGCCCTGGCCGGTTTGGCTCAGTGGATGGAGCGTCGGCCTGTGGACTCAGGAGTCCCGGGTTCGATTCCAGTCAAGGGCATGTGCCTTGGTTGCGGGCACATACCCAGTGGGGAGTGTGCAGGAGGCGGCTGATTGACGTTTCTGGCTCTCTATCCCTCTCCCTTCCTCTCTGTAAAAAATCAATAAAATATGTACTTTTAAAAATACATACTTAAAAAAATGTTTGAATAATATAGCCCAACTGGTGTGGCTCAATGGTTGTCTGTCAACCTATGAACCAGGAGGTCACGGTCCTATTCCTGGTCAGACACATATGTGCATTGTGGGCTTAATTCCCACTGTGTGTGTGTGTTGGGGTGGGGGGTGGATGTACAGGAGGCAGCAAATCAGTGATTCTCTCTCTAAAACAGCAGTTGATGTTTTTAAGTCTCTTTCTCCCCTCCTCTAAAATCAATAAAAATATTTTTTAAAATATTTAAAAAATATTTTTCAAATGTATATACGTATTTGCATAGCCAATGACATCGACAAGAATGTGGTGACGCTGTGTGGGGCAGGGTAGAGGGGGAGTAGAGAGGGGGATATGGGGGACCTCTGTACTAGAGTAAAAAGGAATAGTGTGCCCAGCCAGCAAGGCTCAGGGGTTGGGCACAGACCCATGAATCAAGACATAGCTGGTTCGATTCCTGGTCAGGGCACATGCCCAGGTTGTGGGCTCCATCCCAGTAGGAGGCAGATGCACAATGATTCTCATCATTGATGTTTCTCTCTCTTCTCTCCATAAAAGAAATAAAAACATTTAAAAAGGAATATTGCTAAGATTGAATTGACTCAACAACACCAAAGTGAGTGTGGGCCATCACCTTTTCTCCCAACCCTTGTAAGCAAAGCCATGCCTTGGTCTGTCTTTATACAGGATGTCCCAGGCATAACCATGCTGGCCAGTAGTGTTTGAGTTCTTGACTTCATGCAGAAACGTTTTCACAACAGGAGTTCAGAAGAACCTGAGGGCACGTTTATTGAAGCTGGAGACAAAAAGAAATGTAGGCCCGAGGACAGGACACGCAACAGCAGCGCCTGGGCGGCTCCCGTGGCTCCGGGAACGTGTGGGAAATAAGGCAGCCAGAGCGGGGCTGCGGGCAGCTCTCCGGACGATCAGAGGAAAGGGGGCCTTGAGGGCAGGTCCAGGGGCTCAGCCCGGGATGAATCGCTGCTGCTCAGCGCTGTCCTGGCTGCAGGTGGGGTTGGGACCATTAAAAGCTTAGGAGAGCCCAGCTGGTGTACCTCAGTGGTTGAGCATCTGCCTGTAAACCTAGAGGTCACAATTCCATGTCTGGTCAGGACACATGCCTAGGCTGTGGGCTCGGTGCCCATTGTGGGGCATGCTAATCGGTGATTCTCTCATCACTCATGTTTCTATCTCTTTCCCTCTTCATCCCTCTCTGAAATCAAAACATTTTTTTTTTAAAGTTACTTTTTATTTTCAGAGTGTTTTTCTGCTTGCAAACCACTTTTTCTTTTTTTAAAATATATTTTATTGATTTTCCACAGAGAGGAAGGGAGAGGGATAGAGGGTTAGAAACATTGATGAGAGAGAAACATTGATCAGCTGCCTCCTGCACACCTCCCTACTGGGGATGTGCCCACAACCAAGGTACATGCCCCTTGACCAGAATCGAACCTGGGACCCTTCAGTCCACAGGCCGACGCTCTATCCACTGAGCCAAACGGGTTAGGGCTAAACACATTTTTAATGTATGTTTTAAATCAACTATACTTAAACCAAAGTTTTAAAAATGTTTAAAACTTTCTACTCCCCAATTATTTTACTTTTTTATTATGAATGTTTCTTGAGCTGTTACTGTATCAGTGTGTTCAAAATAAAATGATTTGCTACTGAAATATCTTAGCAGACTCATGGTCAATGTCATCATTTTGGCAATATTTATGAAAGTATTTACATCAGGGAAATTGACAAATACTACAAAACTTAACTTCACTTAATGTACTATTGAATGCTTAGACTTAGAAAAGAATGGAGACGAATGTAGCAATACAGATTAACTTATAAGTAAAATTTTAATTTCACTTAGGATTAAATTTTTGGAAAACAATTTTGTTTCCAGTATTCAATACATATAGTTCAAAATTGCAAAGAAGTCAGTTGATTCCTTGAACAATGAGTGAAATGAAAACATGTCTTAGTTGCTGCACTAAACTCTTATTGGTTAAAATAATAAATTCATTTTTTAAATTGGCAACAGATTCTGACCAGAGTTATCAACAAGAGATAAAGACAGTGTAAATAATTGCATGGAAAAAAAAGTTCACCATAAAAATGTATTAGGGAAATGGAATTAAACCCAAGTAAGTTAACACTATATTCATTTATTGGCCTATATTAAACAGATTAAACATCACATGTGCTGGTAGGGTTGTGGAACAACTAGAATTTTCATTACTGTGTGTGTGGGGGGGAAGGCAAAGGAATGACCATTTCAGATCCCAGTTCCTGATGTATTTACAGGTAAAACATTCACCTACACTGCCTCAGTTTGATAAGTAAAATATACCTCCATATAAAAAACTGAAGGCAATATTCCCAGCAGATTTATTTTAGTACCCGAACCTGGAAATAACTAAAACCACAGACAGGTGAGCAGATAGAGTGTTTATTCCCAGGACACAGTGTGACACAGCGACAAAAATAATAACTATTGGGCACCTTCTCCCCTCCCCAGGTGGCAGTCCATTCTGTGGGACTCTTCCCTCTCCCTCCATGGGAGTCTGTCCTTGTTCTTCAATAAATCTCCACCTCTGCTATAAAAAAAATTAACTATTCACATAAGCATTTGTGTTGAATCTCAAAATAACGGTGGAGCATGAAAGAAAGCAATATTTGTTAAAGAGTATACTTCTTGTAGTACTTATGAAATTACGAAAAATATGAACTAATCTTGTAAAGGAAGGAAAATCAATGACTGCAGTTAGGGCTGGGGAGGCAGAGAGACAAAAGGGCAGGCGGTAAATACAGGGTGTGGCAAAGGTAGGTTTAGAACGGTGGGTAGGGAAATCACTACAATAATTTAAAAATAAAAATACAGGAATAAACTCTCCCCTGGCCAGTGTGCCTCAGTGGGTTGGGCACCACCCTTGCCCTCAATGGAAAGGTTCCATTCCAGCTCAGGGCACATGCCTGCCTGGATGCCCTGTAGGTGGCGTGCAGGGGGCAGGTGTTTTGATGTTTTTTTCTAATATCACCATTTCATGCTTCCTCTCTCTCTTTTTCTCTTTCCTCCTCTTTGTGAAAATCTGTTAAAATATTTTTAAATATATAAAATACTTATTTAGAAAAATAGAGAGAAAACTCTGTGTTTTGCATATTCACATCTATATGCCTGGTTTTGCCCTAACCTGTATATGGGAGAGAGATAAGTTTATTTCACATGTGACCATTTTAGAGCTTGATCCAAATGTCCCAGCTCACCAAATAGTACACGTTAGAAAAGTGCATTTTGTTGCATGTCAGTTGTAAATATACCTAAATCAAACCTTAAAATGTGCTTCCAAATAAAGGCCTAGATATCCCTGTCCTGTTAGAAAATTAAAATGTCAACCCTGTATGGGCTCTCCCATCTCTCTCCTAATTTCCTGGGAGCACCAGCCTTGCCTCAGTGGCAGCACATGTTGGTGAGCAGGGAAGACCACGGCCATCGGAACCGACAGGAATGCTGACGGGGTCACAAAGCCTCATCCTGGGGCTGACCACAGGCTCATCCTTCCTCTAGTTTTGAGGTCCTGCCTGTTGAGCAAACCTTGAGGTGAACACCCTAGAGGGGCCCGAGGACGACACAGATCTTTAGACTGTTTCCTCTAAAAATGACGTCAGCCCCAGGAAGCAGTGGTGGAGGAACTGAGAACGCCTGTACACAACGACCACACGAGTCACGTGTCCTCGATCGTTTGTGGTAACGTTCAGAAGAGGCGCTGTTCACTTAGCCCACCGCACCCTTTCCCACTCACTAGGAATACAGGGTTTCTGACCCCGCTGTCGTTCAACCTAACCCTCAGAGTCTTAATACAAGCGACACCAGCCTAGGAAATGTCCTTCCTAACGGCACAGGGCACCTTGGCGGTATGGAATACCTACTGTGAGCAGAGAATATAATTCACATTGTTCACAGAAGGACAACAAAGCCCCCCGCCCCCACCGGTAGGATGACCCTGGACCTCAATCATAGGAGACACCAGGCTGCGAATGAGATCCACAATGGCATGCAGTCTTCCGTTCGAGGTCTCGGGCAGCACTGCAGTAAACGTGAATAGTGGACAAAGTGATGTTCTGACTCCGTCTTGGCCTTCTGAAGCACAGCACAGAAGGGTGGGATTCCCACAATATTTGTTCACCTGTACATGCTGACAGATCCCAACCGTGCTTTCGAATCAAGCCACGCAATGAATGGGACCAACAAAATGAAAGGCACATGAGCAAAAACACCTTTACGACAAGGTCATAATCCAGAGGCGTGTTAGAAAATTAAATGGGTTTGCAGGTTGGTGAATTGGAACCTGAAACACTTCATCACAGCATAATATGAGAGCCATGATGTGCCCGAAAGAGGTAGCTCTCCTTAGCTGAGGTCGGGTGTGCTGGGTGAACCCTCCATCAACTCCCATTTCCTAGTCAGAAAGGAATGAAGATCCTGCCAAGAGCTGGGAGTAATCCCAGTTTCCTCAGGCAGAAGTGAGAACACAACATGCATTCTCCCTGACCACGCAGGGGTTGTGACTGACTGACGCACACTGTTCAGGTGAGCCAGGTGGTGGAGGTGAAATCGCCTCAGCCAGAAATACTCCCAGTGATATCCATCGGGGAGTAGGCCTGAGCAGCTTAGCAAGGGCAATGCAGTTATTTAAAGCACCACTTGTGCTTGAAACTTTATGAGGAATCTAGCAGAGTGTATGTTGTGATAAAATGCGTTTATATTGAGTTAAATGTGTATCAAAGAGACCTCTTCAGTGTTGTTATTGTCAATGAGAAAAAGAAAGTATTCGGTGCACATTTAAAGCTTTTCTCCACTGTGAACAATCAGGTGCCTGAGGAGGCTAGGTTTGCTGCGAAAAGATTTCCCACATTCATTACACGCATGAGGCCTTTCTCCTGTGTGAACTATCTTGTGGTAAAAAAGGTGACTACTGCTTCTAAATGATTTCCCACATTCAATGCACTCATAAGGTTTTTCTCCAGAGTGAACTCTCTGGTGTTCAGTGAGGTGACACCTTTGTCTGAAGGACTTTCCACATTCACTGCACTCATAAGGCTTTTCTCCTGTGTGAACTCTCTGATGTTCAGTGAGAGGACGCCTTTGTCTGAAGGACTTTCCACATTCACTACACTCATAAGGTTTTTCTCCTGTGTGAACTCTCTGGTGTTCAGTGAAGGCACTCCTTTGTCTGAAGGACTTTCCACATTCACTACACTCATAAGGTTTTTCTCCTGTGTGAACTCTCTGGTGTTCAGTGAAGCAACGCCTATGACTGAAGGATTTCCCACATTCACTGCACTCATAAGGTCTTTCTCCAGTGTGAACTCTCTGGTGTTCAGTGAAGGAACTCCTTTGTCTGAAGGACTTTCCACATTCACTACACGCATAAGGTTTTTCTCCTGTGTGAACTCTCTGGTGTACAGTGAGGTGAGAACTTTGTCTGAAGGACTTTCCACATTCACTACACTTATAAGGTTTTTCTCCTGTGTGAACTTTCTGGTGTTCAGCGAGGGAATGCCTTTGTCTGAAGGACTTTCCACATTCACTACACTCACAAGGTTTTTCTCTTTTGTGAACTCTCTGGTGCTTTATGATGCTGTGCCTATGACTGAAAGTCTTGCCACACTCAGTACACACATATGGCTTTTCCCCAGTGTGAACTCTCTGGTGTAGATTAAGAACAGAGGTTTGCCTGAATGACTTCCCACAATCACTACACTCATATGGCTTTTCTCCAGTGTGAACTTTCCTATGTCGAATAAGGTTAGAGACTCCTCTAAAAATTTTTCCATATTTGTTACACTCATTTTTCACTTCTCCAGAGCAGACACTCTGAGGCACAACTTTCTGGTTGTGGCTGGTAGCATTTTCATATTCACCCCACTGGTGATGCCTTTTTCTATTGAGAAATTCCTCTGAAATCTCACTGCCACTGTGTGGCTCCTCAGTGGTGAGAGGGGCCTGGTGCTGGAGAAGCTCTGACATGGCTGGGAAGTGTCCCCCAACCTCCCCACTGGTTGAAGGCAGCCCTGATAAGGAGAAGCTGCACCTGGTCACAAACAAGGCCCTGTCCACAGCTCCTTTCCAGGGCTTCTCTCCACTGGCTTCCCTCTGCTGCTGGAGAGGATTTGCACTGAAACAAAAGTCTCTCACACATGCGTCACTGCAGAAGGCTTTCTGCTCAAAGTCTGCTGCCTGTGACTCAGTCAGGTGCAGAGTATCTTTGAACACAGAGAAACACCGCTTACACAGATGGGTCCTCTGGGTTACTGGAGCTGTCTTGGAAGCCCTGACCTGTGACTCTCCTTGTACAGGTACACTCTGCTCAGGACAGACCTCCTCATCCGTTTTATGCCAACAACCTGGAAAGAGAGAAATGGTGAGGAAATGAATTTTCACTACAGTGATGGGGGAAGTTCCATTACAAAAATATGTTGCACATCATACATGTGTTCCACGCAAATGTCGGAAAATAGGATGTGTTGGACGGATTTGTAAAAGGCTCCTTGAAGTTCTGGGGGTGCTCTGAATATCACAAAACAAGGAAAGCCTCAGCAGAAATATGACACACACATGGCAAGCACCACATGGAATCGAAGCAGTATCATCAGCTCCTTCTGCTAACAGTGCTTAGCAGGGCTTGTCTGCTGGTGACATGGGCAAGCTGTGCAGAGGTTGGTTATGTCTTATTCCAAGTAAAATTCAGTAGCAGGTGTTCGAGGACTGCTTAAGCATGCATGTGCATCTCATAACACGTGCAGGTCCATGTAGGAGAAGACTGCAGAGGGAGCAGCACAGAGGGACAGTGATGCAAAAAGGTGACCAAGTGAAGGCAGCCAAAAGCCAGGAAGTCACAGATGAAAGGATCACTCATAAAATGTCAATTATGGCAAAGAAAATGTAGAAATAAGGAATGGACAAATGCACCTGCACCTCAATATGGTTGGACACAAGCAGATTCCTGGTGTGATCTGAAAAAAGCCCTGATGTGATACCTTCCCCCAGTTTCCACTCAGTAGGACCAGGCCTCATCAGAGACCATCTTGCCAGTTCACCCTGCGAAAAAGCACAGGGTTCTCCCTGCACCTTCTACTCTATAAATACATACAACCTAAATATTCAGAGTATTCACGAAAGACCAAAGAGCTGAGCAGCCGGCAATAACCGAGAGCAATTCGGATTGCAATAGTATTGAGGGAAGGAAATATTACAAACAACAATAAAGGTAAGATCTTCCAAGTACAGAATGGTTCATGGAAGTAAAGACCATAACGTGCCCAGGCAGCCACAGAGCCTTACCTGGGGGAATGGGGCCGAAGTGGAGGCCAGGTGGACACAGACACCCTCCCAGGAAAAGGAAGTTCAAAGTGGGTCCCATTAAGCTCATTGTGAGACTCCTGACTCCCAGACACTTGCTGCGCTTTCTGCGGCAATGGGTGTGAGGGATGCTTGGGGAGCCCATAGCTCAGGGCTCTCCACACAGCTCACCTCTGGCAGCCACAGCCCATTTGACAGGACAGTGGGGGACATTAGCAGAGCCCATGGTCTGGCTGTGGGAGAGAGAAAGCTGCGTTTGGGGAATAAAGGAAGAGAGGACATCACCTCAGGACACTGGGACAATGTGAAGCTCTTACCTACGGATGCCACAAGTGCAAACACTTCCAGCATCACGTCGCAGTACAGAAGTCTCTGAGCCTCATCAAGGAGCCCCCACTCCTCCTGGGAGAAGGCGATGGCCACGTCCTCAAAGTCCATATCCTGTCGTAATGGGGACAGGTCAGTCCATGATTAGATTCTGTCTTGGGATTTCAAGTTCTTCATACTCCCCACCTCCACATCCATTTGCTCCCTTTACCCTTCATCAGACAAGACACCAGGTCTTGGTCCCATCAAAGTCACTCTCTCCTTATATTCCTACTGATGCTGGGTCTTCCCACAATAAAGGCAGCTGAGCAGAGAGAAGATACCTGAGCTCTGGGCCTCACATGTCGGCCACACTGCCTCCTGTCAATTCAGTGGGTGTCACCAACATAGGGTAGAGAGAGTGGTTGGCCATAAAGAAAATGTGAGTGATTTATCACTTATTTTGTCAGGCAATACCCTTGTTATCACCCAGATTCTCCCTCAGAGACATGAAAAACCATGGCATCATGCTTCACCCTCTGACCCTCATACCAGCGTGCGGAGGCCATCACTCTGCACCACCTGCTCAACATGATTCTTTGAACCACATTCTCTCCCACAGCTGCGTTTCCAGGGCGCATCTTCAAAGGGAACCCAAATGTGCCGTAGCGAGAACACTATTTCCTCATCACCTTCTCTTCCAAATGTCTAGTTCACAGCCTCTGTAACGTATTTCTCTCTCTTTCTATCTCCCTTCCCCGTTCCACTAGAATACTCAAGCCCAGGTGACACCAATACACGCTAGCGCATTCCCAGTGATCGATGTGTCAGTCCTCGACAACAACACCCCTATTTTCAGACAATTACATTAAAATTCTCCATATCATATCATATCATATATCATCATCCAGTAACCACCAAAAATGGACTCACTCACTCCTTCCTTATTCACCCTTATTGCAACATCTAGTGTCCTGCGGCCATGAATTCACACGCCCTCTCCAAGGGCACATTATTCTTCCTCCCACGCCTCTCCCACACCCACCGCCCCCTAGTCATCTCCGTGGTCTTAGTCACTGGTCAGCATGTGTGGTGCAGAGTGTGCTTGGCAAACTCAGACTGGATGAAGCTCTACCCAGTTCTGAGAGCCCACACCCAAGGCACAGCCTCGGTCCTGCTCTGAAGGCCCTCCGCCCGTGACCATGTTTTCCTCCGGCCTCACCTACTGGGAACCAGATAACGTCTTCGATAGGCAGAGCCCTCCTCCCCCGGCCACACACCATCTCCCATCACCAGTCACAGCCTCAAGTATCATGGCCGAGGGCGCTCTACCCCATGCCCAGCGAGTCTCACAGAAGGCCACTCATGCCCCTAGGCACATCAACCAGACTGAGTGCGACACCCCAGGCCACACCCAGGGTCACACAAAAATCCCTGGTGAGTGTTTAAGAAGTAAATAAATATGCGCCAGCCCCAATCTCCACTTGTTTCGATTGCGCTTGGGCCTCCAATTAAAATAAAACGATGATCTCCGACTCCTCTCTGGTCCACGCAGTCCTCACT
Source organism: Eptesicus fuscus (assembly GCF_027574615.1). Classification (NCBI taxonomy): domain Eukaryota; kingdom Metazoa; phylum Chordata; class Mammalia; order Chiroptera; family Vespertilionidae; genus Eptesicus; species Eptesicus fuscus. The sequence goes on along the minus strand of NC_072493.1, from coordinate 49,583,902 downwards.
CCTTTTGAGTAGTCTTCCTCTTGAACAGAGGAAGAGTTCCGGATGCTCTTTAACTGCTCTCTGAAATATGTCATACCCTAACAGGCCAAAATAAATGTTTGTGTTTATCTGCAATGATCACAAACACTCCCACTATGAATTTCTTCATGCCAGATGATAGTGCTTCCATATCTCCAGATGCTAAATACAAAGCTTCATCTCATTTCTGATTCTTACCGCCCCCCCCCTTCCCTCTCTACCTCAAAATTAGAAAATCCCGGTGGCCACACCTAAAATACCAATCCAGGATCCAACCGTGTATTCCATCTCCACGGCCACCATCATGGGCCAGTTACCATCACATTCTCCCGGACTACCCACACCACCTCCCTCTCCCCCATATTGTTCTCCATGCGGCAGCCACAGGGAGTCTAATGAGACCTGAGTCAGATCACCTGCCTCCATTGCTCCAAATCTCCCATTGCCCCCATCACCTGCAGACAGACAACCATGTTGTCACGAAGCTCCTCTAGACCCGACTCCTCTCCCATGATGACCTGTTCCCATGAAAAGCACTCCTGCAGGGTCCTGAACCGGCTGTCTCCACTCCAAGCCCCTGCCACTTCCGGAACCTGTGCCTGGAAGGACCTCCCACATCTCATTCCACAGTTTGCCAGAAACATGGACCACTTCATACAACCCTCGTCATGGATTTAGGATTCTGGGATTTGTGTCTGTTTTTATGTCGCCAGGTCCCACGGCTGAAAGAGTGGCAGGACAGTCCCGGGACAACACTATCTCAGAGGCCCCGATAGTGTGAGGCCCTGAAATACACTCCACCAACCAGTCCCCCTAAGCGGCTCTGCACCTGCAGGAACCTGTGGGAACTAAAGGCCTGGTGAGGGCCTGGCACCCACCGCCAGGACCCAGGGGCTCAGGCTGCTCAGGGCCCTGGCCCAGCCCCTGGCCGGGTGATGCCTGCATTCCCTCAGGGCTCGGTCCTCAGTGCAGACTCTTGCCAAGTTCCTTATCTTTCAAAGGAATTCTCCTTCCTGACCCTAACTGCTATCTTCTCCCTTTTAATGTGTTCTTATCAGCATTTTGGGGAAATGTTTAGAACCCTGCCTCAGACAATGTCCCTCTTTTGTTCACAACCATCCATGGCCCAGCATCCTGAGGATGAAAGTAAAATTCCTCACACAAAACTTTGCCTCATCTTCTTTGTTGCCTTTAGCCACAAAACAGGCCTGGATTTCCCTAAGCCTCCCAGCTCAGCCACACCACCACGTCCTTACTGAGTGGCATTGCAGCCGTCGCCCTCTTTCACCCCGTCACATTCTGTGTCATCTACAAGCTACTCACTGTTCTGGATGCTGGGACTCGAGCTGCAGGACCTGACAGACGCCAGCACCATAGGGTGAGGCTGAGTTGAACTCAGTAAGCAGAGAGGAGTCTGTGAAGCATGGAGACCTCCTGCCTGTTGCAGGTCAACAAGTCTCAGACACCCTGCACAGGGCGATGCTGCTCTGCTGGCTTGTCCTAGTCGTGATGCTGCCTGCTAGAGCCTCAGACTATTCTATCTAATAAAAGAGTAATATGCAAATTAACCATGATGCCTAAACCGGTTTAGCTCAGTGGATAGAGCGTTGGCCTGCGGACTCAAGGGTCCCGGGTTCGATTCCAGTCAAGGCATGTACCTTGGTTGCGGGCACATCCCCAGTAGGGGGTGTGCAAGAGGCAGCTGATCGATGTTTCTCTCTCATCGATGTTTCTGGCTCTCTATCCCTCTCTCTTCCTCTCTGTAAAAAATCAATAAAATATATTTTTAAAAAAAAACAACAAAAAAACAAATTAACCATGACTCCAACACACAAGATGGCCGGCAGGGGAGGGCAGTTGTGGGTGATCAGGCCAGCAGGGGAGGACAGTTGGGGGCGAGCAGGCCAGCAAGGGAGGGCAGTTGGAAGGGGAGGGCAGTTGGGGGTGACTGGGCCAGCAGGGGAGGGCAGTTGGGGGCGAGCAGGCCTGTAGGGGATGACAGTTAGGGGTGACCGGGCTGGCAGGGGAGGGCAGTTAGGGGCAACCAGGCCAGCAGGGGAGGGCAGCTAGGGGTAACCAGGCCAGCAGGGGAGGGCAGTTAGGGGTAACCAGGCCAGGAGGGGAGGGCAGTTAGAGGCAATCGGGCCAGCAGGGAGCAGTTAGGTGTTGATCAGGCTGGCAAAGGAGTGGTTAGCGGGTGATCGGGCTGGCAGGCAGAAGCGGTTAGGGGCAATCAGGCAGGCAGGCAGGCAGGCAAGCAGCTGGGAGCCAGCAGTCCTGGAATGTGAGAGGGATGTCCGACCGCCTACCGGGATTGGGCCTAAATGGGCAGTCAGACATCCCTCAAGGGGTCGCAGATTGGAGAGGGTGCAGGCTGGGCTGAGGGACACCTCCACCCCCCGTGCACGAATTTCGTGCACCGGGCCTCTAGGTTGATAGAACGAAGCGGTAAATATGACCACCAGGAGAACTAATCTGGGAATCACACCCAAACCAATGACCACCAGGATAATGCACCTCTCCTGGGCTTTCATTGGCTAAACGCAGCCATCATTAGGCACAGTGCCCTTTGGGTAATGTAATTTTTCAAGCCTTGCAGGTGGCTATAAGATCCCAGTCACTGACTGTCCATTGACAATAATGGTGTTGGGGTGCCCAAATGGCTGGGAGATATTATTTCAGATTCCATGAAGCTCAGAATGCTCCCTGAGGTGAAAAGTATTATGTCAATTATTCCTGAAGACCACACATCTAAATGGATATATAGTTATCTTTAAACATTTTATTTTTAGAGAGAGAGAAAAATGAGAGGGAGAGAGAAAAACACAGGTGGGGTGCCTCCTGCTCTCCCTTACCCACCTTCTGGGCATCCAGTCAGAAGCCTGTCTTGTGGCCTCACCAGGAATTGAACTGCAGCCTTTCTGTACGTGAGGACACTCAAACAACTGAACCACTCCAGCCTTCAGAGTTTTTATTTATTATTATTTTAAAATATATTTTATTGATTTTTTACAGAGAGAAAGAGAGTTAGAAACATCGATCAGCTGCCTCCTGTACACCTCCTACTGGGGATGTGCCCGCAACCAAGGTACATGCCCTTGACTGAAATCAAACCTGGGACCCTTCAGTCTGTAAGCTGACGCTCTATCCACTGAGCCAAACGGGTAAGGGCCAGAGTTTTTATTTTTAATACAGAAATAGCACATTATTAAGAGAAAAATAAGGCTATGAAAGAATATATATGATCCTATCCTATTCCTTTAAAAGTACTATTTGAAAGGATACAGGGGCCAACAGGTTGACATTGCCTACACTGTCTGAGTATCTGTAGTCACGACACATTGTGCAGCTGTGGAGCTAACAGTTACTGAATGTTCTCTGTGTCTCTCCCTTCCTCTCTCTTAAAGCAATAAACATGTCCTCAGATGAAGATTAAACATTTACAAAAGAACTAAAGGGTTGAGTTTTCAAGAACATACTGTTAAATGCAGAGAAATCTCTGTGGAACAGTTATCAGAATCAACTGAACTCTGGGGAAGTCTGTCTTCTTAAAACCAAGAGGCTAATAGAATCAGTATCACAGATCTCAGGAAAATCCCACACTATTAGTGCCATTGTCACGATCCCAACCTTGCTTTTATTTTATTTAATCCATTTTTATTGACTTCAGAGAGGAAGGGAGAGGAGAGAGACAGAAACATCAATGATTCGAGAGATGCACACCCCACACTGGGGATGGAGCCCGCAACCTGGACATGTGCCCTTGACCAGAATCGAGCCTGGGACCATTCAGTCCGGTCGATGCTCTATCCACTGAGCCAAACCAGCGAGGGCCCAACCTTGCTTTCATTTAAGCATAAAAATCCAATGATTTCTGAATAGAATCATCTTTATTTTTTTAACTTTGGTTAGTCCTTGAGTGATAAAGATAACTTTCCCATGGCAGCAGCTGTTGCTGAGGGATCCGTCATAGCCTGGGACACGGGCGTGGGCACAGCTCATGGGGAACGAGGAACTGAGCTTTCCCTGGAGAAACCACATTTCTAATGTCTAACAACACGGCCAACTCCCAGTCCTTCCTAAAGCAGAGCCCCCTTTGAGGCCATGTGGACTCCGTTTGGGTAAAAAAAATTACCACCCAAGGACTGACTCCTACCTAGAGGGGCCCACATACCGTCATCCTGACCACCCCCAGGGCAGTCAAGGTGGACGGGATCCCAGTGTGGCTTAAGGCAACCCAGGCAGAAGGATTCTCTAACGATAACACTTTCACATGCGCCGTATTATTAATTCTCTTTATAGGACTTAGTAAAGGAAACCTCAAAGCTGAGTAGGTTAACAACGTTAACCACCCCCAAGAGTCAATGATTTGACTCATTTACATAAAACCAGTGGGGAGGAAGCATAGTAACCTCCATCTTGTATAAAAAACTGCTGTTTGAAATTCTCTGCTATTGTTATAGTACCTTTTTCTGTAAACTCTGCATTTTTAGTCTCTTATTCTATAAAAAAACTGTTTTAGTTTAAATAATAGAAAAAAATAAAACTTAGCTGTCTGACCTTTCAAGCTAGCCATTTAACGCAATGGACAATTACTGATAATAATTCCCATATTCTTATGCCAAATGTTTGTTCTTTATGTATCCAAGATTACAAACTGACTCTGGCCGGTTTGGCTCAGTGGATAGAGCGTCGGCCTGCGGACTGAGGGGTCCCGGGTTTGATTCTGGTTGAGGACATGTACCTTGGTTGCGGGCACATCCCCAGTAGGGAGTGTGCAGGAGGCAGCTGATCTGTTTCTCTCTCATCGATGTTTCTAATTCTCTTTCCCTCTCCTTTCCTCTCTGTAAAAAATCAATAAAATACATTTTTAAAAAGGTTACACACTGTCCGTAACAAGAATTCACACAGAGCTCTTTGTAAAATCTGCAAAGAGCGCGAAAGGTATAAAGACGAGAAACTTCCTGTGTCTGCGCACTCAGCTGCGCCTTTTCCGTATCGCCATTTCTCATCCTCTGTCGCCCTCCCTCTCTTTCTGGAAAGTCAATACATTATTTTAGAGATACATAAAATACTTCCTCTTAAAAAAAGAGACTAGACTCAGTTCTGCGCACATTAATAAGCCTACTTTTGCCATAACCTGTATGTGGGTGAGAGATAAGTTTATTTCACAAGTGATGGGTTTACAGCTTGATCCCTGTGTCCAAGCTCACAAAATAGTACACATGAGAAAAGTGCATGTTGTTACTTTTCAGTTATAAAGATACGAAATAAAGCCTTAAAATACTTTCAAATAAAGACCTAGATATCCCTGTCTCGTTAGAAAATTAAAATGTCAACCCTATATGGGCTCTACCATCTCCTTCCCAATTTCCTGAGAGGACCAGCCTTGCCTCAGTGGCAACAAATGTTGGCAAGCAGTGAAGACTACTGCCATCTGAACCAACAGGAGTCACAAAGGTCACATCGTGTTACTGATTACAGGCTTATCCTGCCTCTAGCTCTGAGGTCTTGCCTGCTGAGCAAACCCTGAGGTGAACACCCTAGATGGGCGAGGGGAATCCAAACAACCATTACATTATTTTTCCTGCCAATGATTTCAGCCACAGGAGACAGTGATGCAGGTCCTGAGACGTCTGTACACAGAGTCACACAAGCCACAGCCCACGACCATTTGTGGATAACGCTGAGAAGAGGCCCTTTCATCTAATTTACTGCAGTCTTTCCCACGCACTATGAACACAGAGTTTCTCTCCTGTGTTTCACTCTAAACCTCAGTGTCTTACAGCAAATGGCACCAGCCTATGAAATGTTATACATTACGGCACATGGCTCCCTTACAGTGTGTGGGAAGGAATCCCCCGAAACATTGCTGAGAGTTGTGTAATAAATGCTGCGAACAGAGAATACAATTCATATTGTCCACAGCAGCACAACAAAGGCCTACTTTTCTGGGTGACCATGACATCACCAATAACAGAGGCACCAGCTGCAAATTAGAACCACAAACTCATGCAGACTTTCTCTCAAGGCCTTGTTCGGCAACACAAAATAAGCCAATACTGGACAAAGACTGCTGTTCTGAAATCATGCTGTGCTCTCCAAAGCACAAAAGGTTTGGGACCCCACCATATCTCTTCACCTCTCCATTCTGAGAGAGAACTACTTTCTTCCAATCATCCCAGGGAATTAAAACAACCAAGAAAAGTAGAGGTACACAAGAAAAAACACCTTTATAAAAGATCATAAACCAGAGCAGAGGACAGCAAGTGGTTTGCAGGTTGGTGAACTGGAGCCTGAAACACTTCATCACAGAATAATGTGAGACCCACAATGTCCCTGAGAGAGGTAGCACCTCTTAGCTGAGGATGGGCGCTCTGGACGAAACCTGGGTCAGGTCAATTTCCTAGTCAGAGAGTAAGGAATGAAGATCCTGCCAAGAGCTCAAAGAATTCATAAATTTCTCAAGCAGAAGAGGTAACACAGAATTCCTTCTCCGTGAGTACACAGGGGTGGTGACTGGTGCACACTGTTCAGGTGAGCCAGGTGGTAGAGGAGGTCACTTCAGCCACAAATACTCGCAGTGACATCAATGAGGTGGAGTCCATGGAAGTTAGCATGTGCAATGCAGCTCCTTCAAGCCTCACTTGTACCTCAAACTTATGAGGAATTTCGCACAGTGTATGTTCAGATAAGAGGGGTTTACATTCAGGTAAGTGGATTTAAGTCTCCTTCAGTGTTGTCGAGTGAGAAAGATAAAACATCCCCTGCACAGTTAAGGCTTTTCTCACATGTGAACTCTCAGATGTCTAACAAGGCTACGTTTGCTGCAAAAACATTTCCCACATTTAGTACACTCATGAGGCTTTACTCCAGTGTGACTTCTGTGGTGGTCCATGAGCGAACGTCTTTCTCTAAAGGACTTTCCACAGTCACTGCACTCAAAAGACTTTTCTCCGGCATGAACTCTGTGGTGTTCAATAAGGTTAGACTTTCGTCTAAAGAACTTCCCACAATCACTACACTCATACGGCTTTTCTCCACTATGCACTCTGTGGTGTTGAATGAGGGTACACTTTCGTCCAAAGAACTTCCCACAATCACCACATTCAAAAGGTTTTACACCAGTGTGAATTCTCTTGTGTTCAGAGAGGTAACAGCTTCTCCTGAAGGACTTCCGACAATCAGCACACTCATAGGGTTTTTCTCCAGTGTGAACTCTCTTGTGGTTAAGGAGAGAATTAGTGCTCCTAAAAGATTTCCCACAATCAGTACACTCATAGGGTTTTTCTCCAGTGTGAACACGTTGGTGTTCAGTGAGGTGAGAGCTTCGCCTGAAGGACTTTCCACAATCACTACCTCATATGGCTTTTCTCCAGTGCGAACTCTGTGTTGTGAAATGAGGTTGGACCTTTGTCCAAAGGACTTGCCACAATCTGCACACTCAGTGGGCTTTTCTCCAGTGTGACTTCTTCCAGGTCGAATGAGGTTAAAGCTTCCTCTAAAAACTTTCCCACATTTGTCACACCCATATTTCACTTCTCCAGAGCAGGCACCCTGATGCTGAACAACTTTCTGGTTGTGGCTGCCAAATTTTTCACAGTTACAAGTATGATGAGGACTTTTCCGACCAAGATATTCCTGTGAAATCTCCCTGCCACTGTGTGGCTCCTCAGTGGTGAGAGGGGCCTGGTGCTGGAGAAGCTCTGAGATGGCTGGGAAGTCTCCCCCAACCTCCCTACTGGTTGAAGGCAGCCCTGATAAGGAGAAGCTGAAGTTGGTCACAAACGAGGCCCTGTCCACAGCTCCTTTCCAGGGCTTCTCTCCACTGGCTTCCCTCTGCTGATGAGAAGGGTTTGCACTGAAACAGAAGTCTCTCACACATGCGTCACTGAAGAAGGCTTTCTGCTCAAAGTCTGCTGCTCGTGACTCAGTCAGGTGCAGAATACCTTTGAACTCTGAGACACACAACTTACACAGATGAGTCCTCCGGGTTGCTGAAGCTGTCATAGAAGCCCTGACCTGTGACACTCCTTGTACAGATAAGCTCTGCTCAGGACAGACCTCCTCATCATATGTTTTATGCCCACAACCTGAAAAGAAAGAATGGAGGAGGAACTGTTTGTGGGGACAGGGGAAGTCCCATTGCTAAAGTGTTTTGCACATAATACATGGGTTCTATGCAATTTACTGAAAGTAAGAGATGTGCAAGAAAGATTAATAAGAATCTGCTGTGAAGAACTGGGCCTCTGAAGGTCACAAAACAGGGAAGACCTCACGAGAAACATGATACACACATGGCAAGGACCACGTGGAACAGAAGAAGCATCTCCAACTCAGTCTTCTGATAACAGTGCTCAGCAGGGCTGGTCTGCTGATGACAAGGGCAAGCTGTACATAAGGTTGGTTATGTCTTATTCCAAGTAAAATTCAATAAACGAGTAGCAGGTGTTCCAAGACTACTTAAGTGTGTATGTGCACCTCCTAACACATGTGCAGGTCCATGTAGGAGGATACTGCACAGGGAACAGTGCAGAGGGACAGGTGATGCAAAAAGGTGAAGGTAGCCAAACTCCAAGAAGTCACAGATGAAATGCAAGTCCGCAACGTGTCAAGTATGGGAAAGAGAAGCTAGAAATGGGGTGTGGCCAAGGCACCTGCCCCTAAACTCTGTTGGAAATTAGCTGGTTCCTGGTACCATCTGACCACCACCATTATGTCACACCTTCCCCCAGCTGTCACTCAGCATGGCCAGACCTCCTCTGAGACCATGTTGCATGTTTACTCTATGAGGAAACCAGGTTTCTCCCTGATCTACTCTACTAATGCATAAACCCTAAATATTCCAAGTATTAATTAAAGACAAAGGAGAGCAGCCAGCTCTGGCCCAGAGCAATTTGGCCCACAATAGTCCTCAGCTAAGGTAATACTACAAACAACTGAAGAAGGGTCTTACAGCAATAGCCCATGATTCATGTAGGTGAAGAACATAACCTGGCACAGGCTGTCATAAAGCACCTTTCCCTACAGGAAGGGGAAGAAGGGAATAAATGTGGATGGATATTGTCACCCTCCCAGCGAGAGGAAGAGTAGGATGGGACCCATTAAGCTGCCTGTGAGACTCCCGGTTCCCAGACACTCTCTGCCCTTTTGGAGGCAAAGGGTGTCAGGGATGTTCCTGGAGTCCACTGGTCAGGGCTCTCCACACAGCTCAGCTCTGGCAGCCACAGTGCATTTGACAAGACAGGGGCAGAAATGAGCAGAACCCGGGGTCTGGCTGTGGGAGAGAGAAAGCTGTGTTTTGAGAATAAAGGAAAAACGGACATCACCTCAGGACACTGGGACAATGTGAAGCTCTTACCCACAGATGAGACCAGTGCAAACACTTCCAGCATCACATCGCAGTACAGAAGTCTCTGAGCCTCATCAAGGAGTCCCCACTCCTCCTGGGAGAAGGCAATGGCCACGTCCTCAAAGTTCATATCCTGTGGTAATGGGCACAGTTCAGTCCATGATCGCCTTCTCTCCTAGGCTTTACTTTCATCATACTTCCCACTCTCCATGTCCATCTGCTCCGTCCACTCCCCACATCACAGAAAATAGCAGGCCTTGCATCCACAAGAGTCACTCTCTCCTCATATTCCTACTGATACTGTGTCTTCCCAGAACAATACACCAAATTCCCAGATTGATTATACCTGACCTCAGGGTCTCACATTTAGGGTCACCAACATGGGGGACAGATAAATGTTGGCCATAAAGAGAGATGTGAGCGATTTGGCACTCGTCTAGTGGGAAATATCCTTGTTGTGCAACACATTCTCCCTCCAAGACCCCAAAAAACAGGCATCACTCGTCACTCTTTCGATTCCAATCCTAGGGTGCTGAGGCCATCACTTTATGCTGCCTGCTGCACGTAAGTCTTTGCACCACACTTCTCTCACACAGCTTCATTCCCAGAGTCACAGCTTCAAACACAACACATATCCGCCATGAAGAGTAGGGATTGTTATCTAATCACCTTCTTTTCAACATTTTAACTCACCTCCTCTGTAATGTATTTCTCTCTTACCCTTCCCCCTTCCCCAAGGGAGTACAGATTTTCAAGCCCAGGGGACACTGATGTATGCTATCCCATTCCTATTGATCACTGCATCAGCCCAACAACAACAGGCAGGTGTGCACCTATATGACACCTCAACTCTGGACCTGGCATGTAGCGCCACAACACCCGTCTTTTCAGGAATTACCCTAAAATTCCCCATGTTGTATCATCCAGTTATCACCAGGAATGGACTCAATCTTCATTCCCTCTTTGTCAATATCAGAAATCTGTGGCCATGAATTCACACTCCCTCTCCAAGAGCACATCACTCCTTCTCCCACACCCTCCCTCACACCTGCACTCCCGCAGCCCCAGCTCCCATGGACATCTCCTTGGTCTCAGTCATTACTCAGCATGTGTGTTCCAGAGAATGCATGGCAAGTTCAAACAGTATCACATACTAACCTGACTCTGATTGCCCACACCCAACACAGAGCCTTCAGTTCTGCTATGAAGGCCTCCCTCACAAATTGTTTTTACCTTTAACCTCGCCTACTGAGAACCACATCAACTCAGTTACCCAGAGCCCACCTCTACTGCTGCTGCACTTGATGTCCCTTCTCCACTCACAGCCCTCAGTCCTCAGCTCCCACTGCCTATGGCCCTCTACCCCATGCCCAGTGAGTCTCCCAGATGCCCACTCAGGCCCATAAGCAAGTCAACCAAACTGGATGCAACACACCAGGCCACACAAAGGGTCACAAGAAATCCTGGTGAGTGTTTAAGAAGTAAATATGCACCAGCCACAGTCTCTCCTTTTTTTAATTACTCTTCTACCTCCAATAAAATACAATAAAATAAAAAGGTGATCTACAACTCCTCCCTGGTCCATACTCTTTACTATTTTTTTAAAAATATATTTTATTGATTTTCCACAGAGAGGAAGGGAGAGGGATAGAGAGCTAGAAACATCGATGAGAGAGAAACATCGACCAGCTGCCTCCTGCACAACCCCCACTGGGGATGTGCCCGCAACCAATGTACATGCCCTTGACCAGAATCGAACCTGGCACCCTTAAGTCCGCAGGCCGACGCTCTATCCACTGAGCCAAACCGGTTTCGGCACTCTTTACTATTTTTAAAAAATACATATTTTACTGATTTTTTTACAGAGAGGAAGGGAGAGGGAGAGAGAGTTAGAATCATCGATGAGAGAGAAACATCCATCAGCTGCCTCCTGCATACACCTCCTACTGGGAATGTGCCCGCAACCAAGGTACATGCCCTTGACCGAAATCGAACCTGGCACCCTTAAGTCCGCAGGCCGATGCTCTATCCACTGAGCCAAACCGGTCAGGGCCTGTTTACTATTTTTTTAAGTAGTCTTCATCTTGAACTACTCCTCAGAGTTCCAGATGGTCATGAATTGGTCTCTGAAATATCTCATACCCTAATAAGAAAAAATAAAAGATTTTATATTCCTGATGAACACTGATTTTCCCACTATGAATTTCTCCATGTCAGCTGATGGTGCTTTCATACCAGCAGGTACTAAATCCAAAGCTTTACATCATCTCTGATTCTTACCTCTCTCTCCAATACTCAAAATTACAAAACCCAGGTGGCCACACCTAAAACACTGATCCCTAATGCAACTGCTTCTTCCACATCCACAACCACCACTGTGCTCCCGTCACCATCACACTCACCAAGGCCATCACAGCAGCTTCCATTGTAGTCTTCCTACCCCCGTCCTCACACCCGTACTGTGCATCATGCTGCAGTCACCGGAGTCTAATGAGACCTGGGACACATCACCTGCTGTTCTGCTCCAATTACCCCAATGACCCCTCCACCAGCAGAACAGAAACCCAAGTTGTCACAAAGCTGCTCTGGACTTGACTCCTGTCCCACTTTCCAGTTCCTATTTTTAAACAATGGACACCTGCCGGGCCCTGAAGCAGCTTAGTCTTCACTTCAAGCCTTGGCACATTCTGGAACCCATGCATGGAAGGCCCTATCACCCACTGATGTGGAGCAGATGCGAGTGAAAGACCACTGGAGCCCAGACCAAATTAAAATTTAGGGAGCAGCCCTAACTGGTTTGGCTCAGTAGATAGAGCATTGGCCTGCGGAATGAAGGGTTCCAGGTTCGATTCCGGTCAAGGGCATGTACCTTGGTTTCGGGCACATCCCCAGTAGGGGGCGTGCAGGGAGGCAGCTGATCAATGTTTCTTCTCTCTCACTGATGTTTCTAAATCTCTATCCCTCTCCTTTCCTCTCTGTAAAAAATCAATAAAATATCTTTTAAAAAAATAAATAAAAATACAATAAAATTTAGGGAGCATTTATTAGCCGGCCGGCCGGGCGAGTGACTAGCCGGGTGAATGCTCTGCCATTCTCCGTGCAGGGAGACCAGAGAGCAGCAGCGACCCTTTGTGTAGGACCGCTTTTAAGCACATTAACCACATCCGGTTTTTGCAGAACAAGTAACCCAAGATAAAACAGTTTTTCCCAAGCAACGTCAGGATCATGCCAATGACGATCATGTTATTCACAGGGTCATCCTGTTCTCCAGAAAGCTGACAGTGTTCTGTGAAAGAAGGCTACGTGCTGGGAAGGGGCCATGAGTCCCAATCTCAAGGCCTGGCCTGGTGTCAGCACTGACAACTCTATCGGGGGCACAGATCACGGCCTCAGTATGCTCAAAAGTTCCCACTCTCCAACACCACAATTCCACTGGATGCCACAATCAGGTGCCATTCACGACCCTTGACCTGGGCTTAGGATTGCGGGCTTGGTGTCCCTTCAAGGACACAAGGTCCTAGGTCCCCGAGAATAATGGTTGGACGGTCCCAGGACCCCACAACCTCAGAGGCCACCATAGTGTGAGGCCCTGACATCAGCCCCACAGACCAGCCCCCTGAGCGGCTCTGCACCTGCAGGAACCTGTGGAACTGAAGGTCTGTGGAGGGCCCGGCACCCACCGCCAGGACCCAGGGCTCAGGCTGCTCAGGGCCCTGGCCCAGCCCCGGGCCGGGTGATGCCCGCATCCCTCGGGGCTCCATGTCCCTCTTTGTTCACAGCCCCCAGCCCGTCCCCTGAGGAGGAAGGGACCCTCCTCCCGGAGCCGCCGCTCCTCCTCTCTGTCGCCTTTAGACACACACAGGCCTGGCTCTCCCCCTCCCGGCTCAGCCCCCACGGCCTCCCCGGCGGCACCGCAGCCCGTCGCCCCCCCCTCCCCCTGCGCCCCCCACGGGCACTCACTGCTCTGGGCGCTGCGGCCTGGGCTGCGGGGCTGAGCGGCGCCGGCCCCGAGGCGGGAGGGCCGAGGGGGTGACGCTGAGGGAGCTCTGTCCGCGGAGAGGAGGCGGGGGGTACGGGGACCCCAGTCCCGCCGGTTGGGGGTCAGTCCGCCTCAGACAGCCCTGCCCGGCGGGACGCGGCCTCCCACGGCTCCAGCTTCGCGCGACCAACGCCCAACCGGCGCGCTGAACCCTGCTGGTTCGTTAACGGAAACCAAAACGGCCGCCAGAATACCGGAAGTCCCGCCCTAACCGGATGCACAGGAATCAAAAACGCGTTGACCTCTACGGAAGCAGGCGCATTGCCTTCTGGGTGATGTAGTTTTCCCGCGCAGTCCATCCAGGCCGTGACCTTGGTGAGTAAAGGTGTGGCGCTGCCAGTGGCGCTGGGGAAGGAGGAGCTGGGACCAGGGGCCTGGTTCCCTGGGACAGACGGACAGACCTCCCGGGGGAGGGGGGACTGGGAGAGATCCCCCAAAGCACATACACACGGGGGAGATGGGGGACATCTGTAACACCTTCTACAAGGAAAAGTACACATTACGTTCTATTTAAAAACTATAATAAAGCTCAGCTGGGCGGCTCAGTGGTTGACACCGACCTAGGACCCGGGAGACCAGGTTGCATCGCGGGTCAGGCGCGAGCACGGACCGCAGGCTCAGTGTCCAGTGGGCGGCGGACCAGGGACCCTGGCGGGAGGCCGCTGACCAGGGACCCTCTCCCGTCCCCGGTGGTTCTCTCTCCCCGCTCTTCCCTCTGAACCCAACACCATGTGTTTTATGGGGCGGAAGGTCCCCTCTTCCCTCTGAAACCAACACCATGTGTTTTATGGGGCGGAAGGTCCCCTCTTCCCTCTGATACCAACACCATGTGTTTTATGGGGCGGAAGGTCCCCTCTTCCCTCTGAAACCAACACAATGTGTTTTATGGGGCGGAAGGTCCCCTCTTCCCTCTGAACCCAACACCATGTGTTTTATGGGGCGGAAGGTCCCCTCTTCCCTCTGAAACCAACACCATGTGTTTTATGGGGCGGAAGGTCCCCTCTTCCCTCTGAAACCAACACAATGTGTTTTATGGGGCGGAAGGTCCCCTCTTCCCTCTGAACCCAACACCATGTGTTTTATGGGGCGGAAGGTCCCCTCTTCCCTCTGAAACCAACACCATGTGTTTTATGGGGCGGAAGGTCCCCTCTTCCCTCTGAAACCAACACAATGTGTTTTATGGGGCGGAAGGTCCCCTCTTCCCTCTGAAACCAACACCATGTGTTTTATGGGGCGGAAGGTCCCCCTTCTTCCCTCTGAACCCAACACAATGTGTTTTATGGGGTGGAAGGGCCAGCAGGTGCCAGGTAGCAGACCTGTCGTGGGGTCTGAGCCGGGCGCTCTCCTGGCTGCTACCAGGCGGGGTGTGGGGAGAGAGTGGGCCAAGGGAACTGAGGAAGGCAGGGACGTGGCTCCTTCCTAGGTCCCCAGGACTGAAGGGTCACGGGTTCGATTCCGGCCAAGGGCACATGCCTGGGTTTCGGGCTTGATCCCCTGTAGGGGGCATGCAGGAGGCAGCCGATCAATGATTCTCATCATTGTTGTTTCTCTATCTCCTTCTCCCTTCCTCTGTAAAATCAATAAATACATATTTTTTAAAAACTGTGATATTAAAAAAATAAAGGCAGTTTGCTTTCGAACGTTTAGTTTTGTTGGTTCTATTTACTGTCCGAGATGATTTGAAAGCACCGCTGTGATCTGGCAGCATGGAGAGGTGAACAGATCCAAACATTTTGTGCCGTGGCAGGGAGAGCATGATGGCAGAAAGTCACTGTGTCCAATATGGGCTGATTTTGCATTGCTGCCCAAGACCGCGAGAGCATGACTGTGGCTCTCAGCCTGGTGCCTGGATTATGGGTGAGGTCCAAGGGCACTCTGAAGAGGAGGCCTTTGCTGTGCTTCTGTGGACTAGATGAAGTGTGTTCCCTGTTCACAGTATGTATTACATGAGTGCCGCTTCCAGACCATGTGTGTGCACCCTTCTATGTAGAAGTAACTATGGTTGCCTTGCTGCCCGGCTCCCGAGTGTTTTGTATTCTACCACAACCCCTGACTTGGGGGGTTCACCTTATTTCTAACAGTTCCCCAACCTCTCTACTCCCTCAACCACACCCCCCAGCAATATGTTGTCCCCCAGATTCCAGGACTATCACCTCATTTCAGAAGCAGGGTTTCCTCTCCACAAGCCAAACACAGGGAGGTGGGAACACCAACCACAACGCACCCCTTTCCCCCAACGTGGAAGCAGGTGGAGACCGAGCCTCACCGTCTGGAAACGCATGTAGTGCAGAATGTTCTCACCAGTGAAAACGCACAGCTCCTTTTCCTGGAGCTGCGCTGCGACCTCCAGGACTGCAGGGGGGGTGGGGGGGGGTGCATGGAAAACCCCCAAAATTCAAAAACAGAGACTCAAACAACACCAGTGGGCCTCAGGTGTGAGTGTGGGCTGGCCACACGCAGGACTTTCCTGAGGTGAACTATTTGGGGCCCAAAGCATCAGGGGGCTTCTCCCAGACACAGTAGATTCAGTTGCAGCGGGCCAGGTGCCTGGGGACGGGGAGAGCAGGCCGGAGAGACCTCTGGATGGAGACAGCAGAGCCCTGGCCAGCTCCTCTCAGGCGGACACAGAACCCCAATCCCTCCCAGGGGCCTGCCTGGGGGTCCTCTCTGCCAGCTCCTGGCAGGACACAGCGTGGCCAGCTGCAGGGGGAACATCTCGGGCAAAGGCAGGAGAGAGTGAGGGAAGGTGGGCTGTGGAGGCAGAGCCCCACCTCAGCGAAGCAAGGCAGATGGTCCTTTTTTGTTTTTAGAGAGTGTGTGGAAGGGAGGGGGGCGACAGAGAAACACAATGGCTGGGTGTCTCCTGCACCAGCCACAATGTGCTACGGGGGATCAAACCTGCAAAACAGAACCACAAAGTCACACGGTCTTTATTCCAGGCCTGGGGCAGTAATGCGAACGAAGTCGATATCGGACAAACAGCTTTTCTGCCATTCTGCTGTCCCTTCTGAAGCACAGAGCTCGGGATCCCGACAGTATCTGGTGACTCCACATGACAGATCACACCTGTGCTTGCAAATCATCCCAGGCGGCGACTAGGACCACCAGAACTAAAGGTGCAGAAGCAAAAACGCCGTTACAAAAACATCGTAAACCAGAGCAAGCGGTTTGCAGGCTGGTGAAGTAGAACCTGAAACAATTCATCACAACTAAGTGCAAGACCCACAACATTCCTGAGAGAGGCAGCTCTTCTTAGCTGAGGATGGGGCTCTGGACGAATCCAGGTCAGGTGCATTTCCCAGTCAGAGAGAAAGGAATGAAGATCCTGCCAGGAGCTCAGAGTCTTCATAATTCACGTATGCAGAAGGTGAGAACACAGAATTCCTTTCCCTGAGCACCAGGGGTGGTGACTGATGCACACTGTTCAGGTGAGCCAGGTGGTGGGGAGGTCACTTCAGCCACAAAGACTTCGCAGTGACACCAATCAGGTAGAAGGTCTCGGCACATCGGCAAGTGCAATGCAGCTCCTTCAAGCCTCCCTTGTACCTCAAGCTTCTGAGGAATCTAGCAAGAGTGTATGTTCCTTTAAAAGGAGATTATAGCCCAGTGGGCGAGGCTCAGCCGTTGAATATTGACCCAGGAAACAAAAAGTCGCTGGCTCAATTCCAGTCAGGGCACATGCCAGGGTGCCCTGCTTGCAGGCTCGATCCCCAGTTGGTAGGTGTACAGGAGGCAGCCAATCAATGATTCTCTCTCATCATTGATGTTTCTAGTTTTCTCTCTCTCTCTCCTCTCCCTCTAAAAATCAATAAAAATATATTTAATAAATAAATAAATAAAATGGGATTATATTCAGGTAAATGGGTCAGTCTCTCCTTCAGTGTCCTTGCAGGGGGCCAGCTGCCTGGGGAATGGGGAAGATAAAACATCCCCTGCACATTTAAGGTTTTTCTCCAGAGTGAACTCTGTGGTGTCGAATGAGGGCAGAGGTTAGATGGAAAGATTTCCCACAATCCCTACATTCAAAAGGTTTTCCACTCTCTTGTGCTGAGTGAGGGTACACCTTTGCCTGAAGGACTTCCCACAATCAGTACACTCATGGCTTTTCTCCAGTGTGAACTCCCTGGTGATGTGTGAATGCCGTTAAGTGCCTGAATGACTTCCCACATTCACTACACTCAAAAGGTTTCTCACCGGTGTGAACTCTCTGGTGTTGAGTAAGTGAACTGCTATGCCCGAATGACTTCCCACAGTCAACACACTGATAAGGCTTTTCTCCAGTGTGAACTCTCTGGTGTTGAATAAGGGTAGAGCTTTGTCTAAACGACTTCCCACAATCACTGCACTCATAAGGCTTTTCTCCAGTGTGAACTCTGTGGTGTCGAATAAGGGAAAAACTTTCTCTAAAAAACTTCCCACAATCAGTACACTCGTGGAGCTTGACTCCACTGTGGACTCTCTGGTGATGTGTGAGAGTAGATAAGAACCTGAATGACTTCCCACATTCACCACACTGATAAGGTTTCTCACCGGTGTGAACTCTCTGGTGCTGAGTAAGTGAGCTGCTATGCCCGAATGACTTCCCACAGTCACTACACTCAAAAGGTTTCTCACCGGTGTGAACCGTCTTGTGTCGAATGAGGGTAGAGCTTTGTCTAAATGACTTTCCACAATCACCACATTCAAAAGGCTTTTCTCCAGTGTGAATTCTATAGTGTCGACTGAGGGTAGAGATCTGTCTAAATGACTTCCCACAATCACTACATTCGTAGGGCGTTTCTCCACTGTGAACTCTGAGGTGTCTAGTAAAGTAAGACCTTTGATTGAAGGCCTTCCCACAATCGGTACACTCAAAGGGCTTTTCTCCAGTGTGAACTCTCCTATGCCGAATGAAGTAAGAGACGCGTTTAAAAACTTTCCCACATTTGTTACACTCATAATTCCCTTCTCCAGAGCAGACACTCTGAGGAACAACTTTCTGGTTGTGGCTGGCAGCTTTTTCACATTCATCCCATTGGTGATTCCTTTTTCTATTGAGAAATTCCTCTGAAATCTCACTGCCACTGTGTGGTTCCTCAGTGGTGAGAGGGGCCTGGTGCTGGAGAAGCTCTGAGATGGCTGGGAAGTCTCCCCCAACCTCCCTACTGGTTGAAGGCAGCCCTGATAAGGAGAAGCTGAAGTTGGTCACAAACGAGGCCCTGTCCACAGCTCCTTTCCAGGGCTTCTCTCCACTGGCTTCCCTCTGTTGATGGGGAGGGTTTGCACCGAAACAGAAGTCTCTCACACATGCTTTCTGCTCAAAGTCTGCTGCCTGTGACTCAGTCAGGTGCAGAATATCTTTGAACACAGAGAAACACCTCCCACAGAGATGGGTCCTCTGGGTTGCTGGAGCTTTCTTAGAAGTCCTGACCTGTGACTCCCCTTGTACAGATAAGCTCTGCTCCGAACAGGCCTCCTCTTCATCTGTTTTATGCCCACAACCTGAAAAGAGAAATGCTGAGTAAATGAATGTTGGTTGTGGTAACATGGGGAGATCCCATTCGAAAGTGTTTTGCACATAATACATGGGTCCCGTGCAATTGTCTGAAAATAAAAGAGGTGCAGGTAGGATTAATAAGAGGCTGCTGTGAAGTTCTGGGCCACTGAAGGTCACAAAACAGGGAAGGCCTCAGCAGAAATATGGCACTCACATGGCAAGCACCTCATGGCAGAGAAACAGGATCTCCAGCTCAGTCTTCTCTGACAGCGCTCAGTAGGGCTTGTTTGCTGGTGACGGGGCAAGCTGTGCAGGAGGTTCGCCAGGCCTTATTCCAAGTAAAATTCAATAAAGGAGTAGCTGGTTTCAAGGACTGCATAGGCATGTATGTGCACCTCACAACACGTGTGCAGGTCCACGCTGAGGAATACCTCCGAGGCAGCAGTGCAGAGGAACAGGTGATGAATTTTACAAGCTGAGGAGGTCTCAGAGTACCAGCCCATGGTTCATGGCGGCAAAGACCATAGCCTGGCACAGGCCGACACAAAGAGCCTTTAGCTACAGGAAGGCGGGAGAAGTGGAAGCCCTGTATGTGGACATAGTTAGCCTCCCAGGAAGAGAAACTACAGGCTGGGACCCAGTAAGCTCACTGTGAAACTCCTGAACCCCGGACCCCTCCTGAGGCAACGGGTGTCAGGGATGTTCCTGGAGTCCTTGGCTCAGGGCTCTCCACAGAGCTCGCCCCGGCAGCCACAGCACATGTGACAGGACGGTGGGGGAATGAGCAGAGCCCATGGTCTGGCTGTGGAAGAGTGAAAGCTACATCAGAGGAATAAACAGAGGACATCACCTCAGGACACTGGGAGAATGAGACGGGCTTACCTACAGATGTCACAAGTGTAAACACTTCCAGCATCACGTCGCAGTACAGAAGTCTCTGAGCCTCACCAAGGAGCCCCCACTCCTCCTGGGAGAAGGCGATGGCCACGTCCTCAAAGTCCATATCCTGTCGCAATGGGGACAACACAGCCCATGATCAAATTCCCTCCTAAGATTCCAAGTCTGTCATACTCCCACCCTCCACACCCATCTGCCTCCTCTACTCTGCACATCAGAGAAGATAGCAGGCCTTGGTCCCATGAACGTCACTTGCTTCTCATATTTCTACTGATATTTTGTGTTCCCACAACAATAAAGGCAGCTGAGCAGAGAGAACATACCTGAGCTCTGGGCCTCACATGGAGGCCACACTACCTCTTGTCAATACAGTGGGTGTCAAGAACATAGGGTGATGCTGGCCATAAAGAGAATGTGAGTGATTTGATACTGGTCTTGTCAGGCAATGCCCTTGTAGTCCACAAGATTGTTCTCAAAGACACTAAAAACATGACATCACACTACACCCTTACAACCCCAGTCCCAAGGTGCCGAGGCCATCACTTTACACTACCTGCTGCATATACCAGGTGTACCGGTTAATAACGCGGATTTTTTTCAATAGATGGAGTTACACATATGTTGATATATATGCGATTTGATATGTATGCTATTTTGTTGTATTGACAACAAGCTTCAAAACTTCATATGTCAAATTTTCTGAAGGTGTTAACATCGAAGATATTTTTACTCTTAAAAAATGTCGAATTTCATGCCAAAAAATGAGCATTAGCGGGAAGTTTTAATGCATTATTTTGAAGAAAAATGCTGCGGAAAGTTATCATATACCTCAGGAAGCTTATGGTGAACATGCTCCATCTCAAGATACTTGTGAATGCTGTTTTAAACGCTTTAAAAATGATGATTTCGATGTGAAAGAGAAAGAACATCCAGGTCAATGGAAAAAGTGTGAAGACCAACAATGACAAGCATTACTGGATGAAGATGCGTGTCAAACTCAAAAACAACTTGCAGAAAGATCAAACGTTGCTCAGCAAACAACTTCCGATCGTTTACAAGCAATGGGGAAGATTTTAAAGGAAGGAAAACGGGTGCCACCTCTGAATGAAAGACAAATGAAAAACCTAAAAGTCATCAGTAAAATGTTGCTTCAACGGCAGAAAAGAAAATCTTTTTTGCATCGAATTGTGACTGGTGATGAAAAGTGGATTTATTTTGAGAATCCCAAATGCACATAATCATGGGTTGATCCAGGTCAACCATCAACATCGACTGCAAGGCCAAATCGCTTCGGAAAGAAGACAACGCTCTGCGTTTGGTGGGATCAGGATGGTGTGGTGTATTATGAGCTTCTAAAACCAGGTGAAACCGTTAATACTGATTGCTACCGACAACAAATAATCAATTGGAACCAAGCTTTGATCGTAAAAGGACCAGAATGGGCCAGAAGAAACAGCAAAGTAATTTTTCTTCATGATAACGCAACATCACACACTTCAAAACCAGTTAAAGGCACGTTAAAAGATCTTGCCTGGAAGTATTAACCCACCCACTGTATTCACCAGACCTTGCTCCTTCAGATGATCACTTGTTCCAATCAATGGCACACGCACTTTCTGAGCAGCACTTCAAAACGTACAAAGAAATAGAAAATTGGGTCTCTGAATGGTTTGCCTCAAAACAAGAAAAGATCTATTGAGACGGTACCCACAAAGATGGGGGAAATGTGTAGCTAGCAATGGGCATTACTTTGAATAAAGCACTTTTTAAAAATATATATTTTTATTGATTTTTCACAGAGAGGAAGGGAGAGGGAGTTAGAAACATCGATGAGAGAGAAACATCCATCAGCTGCCTCCTGCACACCTCCCTACTGGGGATGTGCTCGCAACCAAGGTACATGCCCTTGACAGGAATCAAACCCGGGACCTTTCCAAACGGCTAGGGCTGAATAAAGCACTTTTGATGTTTCTCTTGAAATTATCGTGTTTTCTTTGATTACAAAATCCACATTATTAACCGGGACACCTGGTAGTTCTTTGAACCACAGTGCTCTCACACAGCTTCATTCTCTGAGACACAACTTCAAAGGTGACGCAAATATGTCATCAGGAGGACAGGCTGTTTCCTAATCACCTTCTTTCCCAACACTAGTTCGCCACCATCATACTCTATTTCCCTCTTGCTCTTCTCTCTCACCCATGCCAGGGGAGATTTTCAAGCCCGGGTAACACTGATTTATGCTCTCTCACTCCTATGGATCAGTGGGTCAGCCCTCAACAGCAAAAGACAGGAGGGTAGATAAAAGGCAAACCTAAGGACCTGGCAGGCAGCACCACAACAGGGAATTACCCTAAAATTCCCCTTATTGTATCACCCACACACCACCAGAAATGGACTCACCCTTCATTCACTCTCCTGTCAATGTCAGGGCCCTGTGGCCTGAATTCTCACTCCCTCTCCAGGTGCACATCACTCTCTCCCACACCGCCCTCACTCCTGCCCTCCCAGCCCAGCCCCCACAGGCATCTCCTTGGCCTCTTCCTCATTACTCAGCAGGTGTGGTCAGGAGAATGCCTGCCAACTTCAAACGGGATCAAGTACTGCCAGACTCTGAGTCCACACTCACAGAGGCAGCCTGGAGTCCTGCTATGAAGGCCACTCTCCATCACTGTTTTTTTCCTTCAAACTCAATTACTGAGAAAGGCAATCAGATCTCAGATACACAGAGCGCCCTCCCCTGGTGCTGCACTTGATGTCCCCTCAGCAGTCACAGCCAACATCTCTCCACTTACCCGTCACTCAAGTCCCAGCCCCGGTGGCCCTGAGCACCAAGCCCAGTGAGTCTCTCCGATGACCACTCAAGCCTCTAGCTCACCCACAAGACTGACTGCAACCCCCAGGCCACACCCAGGGTCACAGCAAAACCCTGGTGAATGTTTAGAGAATATGTACCAGCCCTAGTCTCCTCTTGTTGGATCTACTCTTCAGCCTCCCATTCATCTCATGTCCACTCATCTTTTAAAGCCTTGACCCCTGGGAAACCATTATCCCCCCAACACTGTACACGACCACTCTGTCCCTTTGCTGTGTTGTGACACCCACCGCCAGGCCCCAGGGCTCAGGCTGCTCAGGGCCCTGGCCCAGCCCCGGGCCGGGTGATGCCCGCATCCCTCGGGGCTCCATGTCCCTCTGTGTTCACAGCCCCCAGCCCGTCCCCTGAGGAGGAAGTGACCCTCCTCCCGGAGCCGCCGCTCCTCCTCTGTCGCCTTTAGACACACACAGGCCTGGCTCTCCCCCTCCCGGCTCAGCCCCCACGGCCTCCCCGGCGGCACCGCAGCCCGTCGCCCCCCCTCCCCCTGCGTCCCCCACGGGCACTCACTGCTCTGGGCGCTGCGGCCTGGGCTGCGGGGCTGAGCGGCGCCGGCCCCGAGGCGGGAGGGCCGATGGGGTGACGCTGAGGGAGCTCTGTCCGCGGAGAGGAGGCGGGGGGTACGGGGACCCCAGTCCCGCCGGTTGGGGGTCAACCCGCCTCTGACAGCCCTGCCCGGCGGGGACGCTGCCTTCTCCTCCTCGAGACCCAAGGGCTGAAGCCCGAGTCCCAGAAGAAAAAAAAAATTAAAATGTCCGCCAGCAGGAGGACGCCGGAAGTCCCGCCCTAATGGCAAGCAGAGGCACCGTAATGCCCATTAACTTCTCTCGCTTGAGCGCAATGCTTTCTGGGTAATGTAGTTTCTTAACCGCCCAGGGCCTTGTTTGTGACCAGGGGCATCTTCTACTCATCTTGGGTTCCTTCCGCCAGTGGGGAGGTTGTGCAAGTCTCCCCAACCATCCGAGAGCTTCTCCAGCACCCGGCCCGCGTCAACTCCGTGGAGCCACACAGGGAGGGAGATGTCACAGGAAGTTCTCAGTGGTTAAGTCACCACCTTTGCGGGGAATGTGAAAAAGCTGTCCACTGCCAAAACCGGTTTGGCTCAGTGGATAGAGCATCGGCCTGTGGACTGAAAGGTCCCGGGTTCAATTCCGGTCAAGTGCATGTACCTTGGTTGTGGGCACATCCCCAGTGAAGGTGTATAGGACGCAGCTGATCAATGTTTCTAACTCTCTATCCCTCTCCCTTCCTCCCTGTAAAAAATCAATAAAATATATTTTTTTTAAAAAGAAGCTGCCAACCAAGACCAGAAAAGTTGTTCAAAGTCAGGGTGTCTGTTCTGGAGAAGTGAATTATGAGTGTATCAAATGTGGGAAAGTTTTTTTCCCTTAATATGTATATTATATGTATTACATATATTATATATATATATATATATATATATATATATATATATATATATATATATATTTAAATACACTTTTTTAAAACATATATTTTATTGATTTTTTACAGAGAGGAAGGGAGAGGAAGAGAGAGTTAGAAACATCGATCAGCAGCCTTCTGCACACCCCCCACTGGGGATGTGTCCGCAACCAAGGTACATGCCCTTGACCAGAATCAAACCTTGGACCTCTCAGTCCGCAGGCCGACGCTCTATCCACTGAGCAAAACAGTCAGGGCTATATATTTTTTTATTGATTTCAGAGAGGAAGGGAGAAACATCAATGATGAGAATCATTGATTGGTGGCCTCCTGTACGCCCCCTACTGGGGATGGAGCCTGCAACCCAGGCATGTGCCCTTGACTAAAATCAAACCTGCAACCCTTCAGTCAGAAGCAGACACTCTATCCACTGAGCCAAACATGCTAGGACGGTGGGAGTTTTTATTTTTAATATGTTTTATTGACTTTTTACAGAGAGGAAGGGAGGATAGGGTTAGAAACATTGATGAGAGAGAAACACCAATCAGCCGCCTCGTACACATCTCCCACTGGGGATGTGCCCACAACCAGGGCACATGCCCTTGACCGGAATCAAACCTGGGACCCTTCAGTCTGCAGGCCGACGCTCTATCCAGAGCCAAACAGGTCAGGGCAATGGTCTTTTTTTTTTTTTTTTATAATCCTCACATGAGGACAGTTTTCCATTGATTTTTAGACAGAGCAAAATGGTGTGGGTGGAAGGAGAGGAGAGAGGGACCGAGAAAGGAGAGAGAGAGAGAGAGAGAGAGAGAGAGAGAGAGAGAGAGAGAGAGAGAGGGAGAGAGAGAGAGAGAGAAAGAGAAAGAAAGAAAGAAAGAAAGAAAGAAAGAAAGAAAGAAAGAAAGAAAGAAAGAGAAAGGAAAGGAAAGGAAAGGAAAGGAAAGGAAAGGAAAGGAAAGGAAAGGAAAGGAAAGGAAAGGAAAGGAAGAAAAGAGAGAGAATGTGAAAGAGATACAGAATAGATAGAAAGAAAGAAAGAAAGAAAGAGAAAGAAAGAAAGAAAGAAAAGAGAGAGAGAGAATGTGAAAGATACAGAATAGATGCCTCCTGCCCATGACCCAATGGGGGCCAGGGATCGAACCTGCAACCAGGTACAAGGCCTTGACTGGGAATTTAATTTGTTGCCCTTCAGGTGTGTGGGCTCTTACCATTGAGCAACACTGGCCAGGCAAGGGTGGATTTTCACCCATCAAGGAAAAGTCAGGGCTATTTTCTCTCATGAGATTTATTATAAACGTCTACAATCTCCTTTAGTTACTAACTTCCAACCCAGCAGAGGACCATGAGGCTGAGTCGCCACCTGCTGGTCAGACAGGGAATCAGCCTCTGCAGAGAAGGCTCCCTGGGCAGGTCAATGGCTCCACCACTTTATTACCTCAGACGAGGTTGAGCCTGCCTGTGTCACAAGTAATTTCGGAGCAAGTACAGATCATGACCACGTAGGAAGTCCTGCAGCGAAGAATATCCCATTTCCCACTCACCTTGGCCCCAGAGAACAGAGCGGCCACAGCGTGGACTGGGACAAGAAAGGGCCTCAGAGCCACACCCATGGCCCAGCACCAACTCTCCCTGGGAACTGGCTGGGCTTTTTCCTGCCCAGCTGCCACCACAGCTCCCAGAGTTGACACCTTAGAGCCCTGGCCAGCAAACCGCAGCTCGCGAGCCACACGCGGCTCTTTG
The DNA here is from genome assembly GCF_027574615.1 of Eptesicus fuscus. Classification (NCBI taxonomy): domain Eukaryota; kingdom Metazoa; phylum Chordata; class Mammalia; order Chiroptera; family Vespertilionidae; genus Eptesicus; species Eptesicus fuscus. The sequence goes on along the minus strand of NC_072493.1, from coordinate 49,558,083 downwards.
GCCCCTTGAGTGTGGCTCTTCCACAAAATACCACGACCTGGGCGAGTCTATTTTGAAGAAGTGGCGATAGAAGAAGTTTAAGTTTTAAAAAAAAAAGAAGTTTAAGTTTAAAAAATTTGGCTCTCAAAAGAAATTTCCATCGTTGTACTGTTGATATTTGGCTCTGTTGACTAATGAGTTTGCCGACCATGGCCTTAGAGGAATCTGGGCTCATCAACCCCCTGAATCAGAAATATCGCAGGATGAACATCCGGCTGGAAGGTGCAGAGACCACAATGCGCATGTCCAGGCCCAGAGCTTCTCCCAGCCGCTCTGGTTTTAGTCACAGGAGCACAGATATTAACAAAGATTACAAACCCGACTTCAATTAATATGTTACTGAATGCTTAGACTCAGAGTGCTGGAGAATGTTAATATGCAGACTAAACGTACAAGTACAGCCCTAGCTTTCTTTCTCTTTCTCTTTCTTGACTCAGTGGACAGAGTGTCGGCCTGTGGACTCAAGGATCCCGGGTTCGAGTATGGTCAAGGGCACATGCCCGGGTTACAGGCTCCATCCCCAGTAGGGCGCATGCAGGAGGCAGCCAATCAATGATTCTCTGTCATCACTGATGTTTCTTTCCCTTCCTCTCTGAAATCAATAAAAAATATATATATATATACATATTAAAAAATATATAAGTACATGGTACAAGTTGGTTTAAATTGTACGTAGGATAAAAATTTAGAAAACAATTTTCCTTCCAACATTTGAAATCTAGGGTTCCATATGGCAAATCAGTCACTTGCATTCCTGAAGAGGGAGTGGAAATTCAAACATGTGCCTTAGACTGCGCACTGTCCTACTGGTTACAATAATAAATTCATTCAAAAATTGGTAAAACATTCTGAGCAGACTTTTTACCAAAGGAGATAAAGACAGTGTAAATCAATGGATGAAGAAATGCTCACCATAAAAAATTCTTAGGTACATGGAAATAGAACAAAAGCAAGTTTACACTACTGGTATACTCATTTATGGGGCTAGCATTTTAAAAAGTCAACCACGCCCTAACCAGTTTGGCTCAGTGGATAGAGCGTCGGCCTGCGGACTGAAAGGTCCCAGGTTCAATTCCGGTCAAGGGCATGTACCTTGGTTTTGGGCACATCCCCAGTAGGAGGTGTGCAGGAGGCAGCTGATCGATGTTTCTAACTCTCTATCCCTCTCCCTTCCTCTCTGTAAAAAATCAATTAAATATATTTTTAAAAAATAAAAATAAAAAAGTCAACCACTGCATGTGTTTGCAGAGTTGTAGAAAACTTGGAATTTTTATATACTGTCAGTGGGTGGGAAGGCAAAATAAATGACCATTTTGGGTCACATTTCCGCATATCTTAAAATGTAACACATTCACCTACACAACATGTATCTGTATAAAGAACTGAACACAAATATTCCCAGATTTATTGATAATACCCCAAACCTGGAAATCACAGACAGATCAATAGATACAGTGGTTATCCATAGAACATACTACTACTCAGAAATAAAAAAAATTAAAAACTATTCACATAAGCATTTGTGTTGAATCTCAAAATAACTGTGTAGCATGAAGGAAACCAATATTTGTTAGAGGACACTGGCCGGTTTTGCTCAGTGGCTAGTGTTGGCCCATGGACAGAAAGGTCATGGGTTCAATTCCAGGTCACGGGCATGCACCTCAGTTGCAGATTCGATCCCCAGTCCGAGTCAAGGTACATGCAGGAGGCAACCAATCAAGGTGTTTCTCTCACATTGATGTTTCTCTCCATCTCTCACTGTCCCTCACACTATCTCTCAAAACCAATGGAGGAATATCTTCGGGTGAGGAATAAAAACAACTTGCACTTTGTTGAACGTCAGTTCTCATTTGCTGGGAGGACCAGCCTTGCCTCAGTGGCAGCCAATACTGGCAAGCAGGGGAGAATATTGCCATCGGAACCAACAGGCATGCTGACTGGTTACAACAGACACATCCTGGGACTGATTACAGGGTTACCCTTCCTCTAGCTCTGAGGTTGTGCCTGTTGAGCAACAACCTTGAGGTGAACACCCTAGCGAGGCCAGGGGAATCCAAAAGGCCATTAGATAATTTCCTCTGCCAATTACTTCAGCCACAGGAAACCGTGATGGAGGTCCTGAGAACGCCCGCACACACAGATCACAAGACCGTTGATCGTTTGTGGATAACATTCAGAAGAGGCACTTTTCTTCTTCTTCTTCTTCTATTATTTATTTATTTATTTATAATATATTTTATTGATTTTTTACAGAGAGGAAGGGAGAGAGATAGAGTTAGAAACATCGATGAGAGAGAAACATCAATCAGCTGCCTCCTGCACACCCCCCACTGGGGATGTGCCCACAACCAAGGTACATGCCCTTGACCGGAATCGAACCTGGGACCTTTCAGTCCGCAGGCCGACGCTCTATCCACTGAGCCAAACCGGTTTCGGCTTCTTCTTCTTTTAAATATATTTTTATTGATTTCAGCGAGGAAGGGAGAGGGAGAGATTGAAACATCAGTGATGAGAGAATCATTGATTGGCTGCCTCCTACATGCCTCATCACTGATGTTCCTCTCTCTCCCTCTTTGAAATCAATCCTATACAATAAAAGGGTCGCAACCCACAGGTTGAGAACCGCTAGCAGGGTCACCTAAGACCATCGGAAAACACAGATATTTACATTACAATTCATAACAGTAGCAAAATGACAGTTATGAAGTGGCAACGAAAATAATTTTATGGCTGGGGGTCACCACAGCATGAGGAATGTATTAAAGGGTCGCGGCATTAGGAAGGCTGAGAACCACTGGTCTACAGGATCATCCTTCTTTCTAGCTTTGTTTTCTTGCCTGTGGAGCAATAGCGTTGAGGTGAACATGCCAGAGGCAGGGGGAAATAAAATCTGCCAATGACTTCAGCTCTAGGAAACAGTTGCGAAGGTCCCAAGAATGTCGATACCCACAGGTTACGGAAGAACATGTGTGGATGAATGGTCAGAAGTGGCACCTTCCATCTAATTCACTGTAATGCTTTACTCAATACCCAGTGGAATCTCAGTTCTCGACTTCATTCATTCCAGAAAGCTTGTTTTTTAATGTTACTTTTATTGATTTCAGAGAGGGAGAGAGAGAAACATCAATGAGAGAGAATCATTGACCGGCTGCATCCTGCATGCCCCCTACTGGGGATCAAACCCACAACCTGGGCATGTGCTCTTGACTGGAATTGAACCTGGGACACCCTTCAGTCTACAGGCTGACGCTCTATCCACTGAGCCAAACTGGCTAGGGTCAGAAAGCTTTTTGAGAAGTGATTTGTTCTAACACAGATTCATTTTCCCATTAAAAATAATGTAAATTTAAATAATCTGTTCCAGACCCCTAAATGATTGTTTTAACCTATCTTATATTCACTACATGTCTACTGTACTATCCTATATAATAAAAGCGTAATATGCAAATCAGCCGAACAGCGGAATGACCATCCGGGACCATGCCATGACACCCACTGGCACCAGGCCAGCCCACGTGAGTGCGATGCAATTGGTTGGGGGCCCAGCTATCACCCCATGATTGCCCTGCAGAGGGAGGCCCAGGCCACTGGCCGGCAGGGCAATCAATCGGGGGGCTCTATGATCACCCCAAAGAGGGAGGCCCAGGCCACTGACAGGCAGGCTGTGGCAGGTGGGTGGGGCCTCCCTCTGCGAGGGAAGCCTGAGTCCCGGGTACCAGAGGGAAGCCGGTGCTGGCAGCCAGGGGAAGGAAGGCCTACTCCTGCATGAATTTTGTGCATCGGGCCTCTACTTTAATCTATAAACAAACACAACTTTTGTTAAATTTATCAAACGATCCCCTACTAGCCTTACACGAGTCACTTACTAGCATAGCATTCCTCCCAAGGGTGAAGCCGCTTCCTTTTTCACGTCACCGCCGCAGAAATGCAGTCACCTGCTATCTTCTTTTCATTTATCCAAACTGACAACAGCTTTTCTACCTCTCCAGCGGCCTGTGATCATTGCTTTGTGAGCACTTCCACACCCGTGGCAACATCGGCACACTTGGTGGCCTCTTTCTGTTTTAAAATTCTGCTAATCTTCCATTTCACCAGAAACAAAAGCGAAAAACAAATTAATTAAAACCCATGAAAATGTTCACAGCACAATTCCCTGCGATGTTAACAAATGACGTTTCGAGGCCAACTGATTCAGTTCTCTCCTTTGTTTGTGGCCATATCAGCATGTAAGAATTGTCAGGCCAGGCTGAAACCGGTTTGGCTCAGTGGATAGAGCGTCGGTCTGTGGACTGAAAGGTCCCAGGTTCGATTCCAGTCAAGGGCATGTACCTTGGTTGCGGGCACATCCCCGGTAGGGGGTGTGCAGGAGGCAGCTGATTGATGTTTCTCTCTCATCGATGTTTCTAACTCTCTATACCTCTCCCTTCCTCTCTGTAAAAAATCAATAAAGTATATTTTTAAAAAATAAAAAAAATTAAATTAAAAAAAAAAAAAAAGCCACCACTGGACAAAGAGTGATTTTCTGCCATCGTGCTGTGCCTTGTGAAACAGTAAGTTTGGCATCCCCACAAAATCTGTTCACTTCTATATGCTGGCAGGTCATAATTCTTATTTCAAATCACCTCACACAGTGACTACAAGCATGGAAATTAAAAGTACAAAAGCGCCCTAGCTAGTTTCGCTCAGTGGACAGAGCGTTGACCTGCAGACTGAAGGGTCCCAGGTTCACTTCTGCTCACGGGTACATACCTCAGTTGCAGGCTCGATCCATGACCTGGGTCCCTGGCCGGGGTTGGGGCACATTCAGAGGCAATCAATCAATGTGTCTTACATCAATGTTTTTCTGTCTCTGTCTCTCCCTCTCCCTTCCACTCTCTCTAATCCTCAAATGAGAATTAACAACAACAAAAGTACAAAAGCAAAAAACTTCACAAAATGATCATAAATCAGAGCAGTTTCCAGGTTGGTGAATGATAACCTGGAAAAATTCACCACAGCATAATGTGAGAACACCAATGTCCACGAGAAACATGCCCTTTGCTGAGGATGGGGCCTCAGATCCATTCCTTAGTCAGAGACAAAGAATTGAGGATCCCGTCCAGAGTATTCATAATTTTCCCAGGCAAAAGTGGACACGGAAGTCATCTTCCCTGAGCACGCAGGTGTGACCGATGCACACTGTCCAGAGGGGCCTGGTGGGAGAGGTGAAATGGTTTCAACCAGGAAAAACCGGCAGTGACATCGATCAATCTGGTAATAGCCCTGGCAGGTTAGAGTGCAATGCAGCCCTTGAAAGCCTCTCTTGAACGTGACTCATCAGGAATCTAGCAAGAGTGTATGTTCCACGAACATAAAGGTAAATTCAGGTAAATAACTCTGAGCCTCCTCCAGTGTTACTATGCTGAGTGAAGAAATACAGCCTTCCCAGCACAGTTAAGGCCTTTCTTCAGTGTGAAGTCTCTGGTGTCTGAGGAGGTTTGATGTGCGGGTAAAAGACTTCCCGCACTCATTACACTCATAAGGTCTTTCTCCAGTGTGCACTCTTTTGTGTTTAATGAGGGTAGAGCTTTCTCTGAAGGACTTCCCACAATCGCTACACTCATAGGGCTTTTCTCCAGTGTGAATTCTCTGGTGTGTAAGAAGGTTGTATGTGCGGGTAAAAGATTTCTCGCATTCGTTACACTCATAAGGTCTTTCTCCAGTGTGCACTCTTTTGTGCAGAATGAAGTTAGTCCTTTGTCGGAAGGACTTCCCACAATAACCGCATTCATATGGCTTTTCTCCGGTGTGAATTCTTTTGTGTTGAATGAGGGCACAGCTTTGTCTGAAGGACTTCCCACAATCACTACACTGATATGGCTTTTCACCAGTATGAATTCTCTGGTGTCTAATGAGATCAATTTTATAGCCAAGGCATTTCCCACAATCACTGCACTCATAACGCTTTTCTACAGTAGGAACTCTCTGAGGTGGGATGAGGAAATCTTCGCCGTGAAAGCATGTCCCACAAACACTGTACATATCTGGTTTTTCTCCTGTGGGAACCCTTCCATGGTGAGTGACCTTCCCGCACTTGCTACACTCATGATGCCCTTCTCCAGAGCAGATCCTCTGCCGCTGAACAAGGTCCTGATTGTGGAGAGCAGCCTTCTCACATTCACCCGATGCATGTTGACTTTTTCCACGTGGAGTGGCCTGCCCACTCTCACTGCCACCGTGTGGCCCCTCAGTGGTACGAGTGGACTGGAGCTGGAGAAGGCCTGAGATGGCTGGACATTCCACCCCAACATCCTGACTCGTGAAAGGCGTTCCCGATACACAGAAGCTGCCCCTGGTCACCAACAAGTCCCTGTCCACGTCTCCTCTCCAGGGCTTCTCTCCACGGGCATCCCTCTGTTGCTGGAGAAAGTCTGCACTGAAGCAGGAGCCTCTCACAGAGGCATCTCTGAAGAATGTTTTATTTTCAAGGTGTGCTGCTTGGCACTCAGTCAGGTGCAAAGTATCTTTTAACACCGAGGCACACTGCTCGCAGGGGTGGGTCCTCAGGGCTGCTGGAGCTGTCTCAGAAGCTCTTACCTGTGACTTGCCTTCTACAGGCACACTCTGCTCAGAAGGGGCCTCCTCATCATCCAGTTTATGCCAACAACCTGAAAGCAGAGAAATGCTGAGCACATAGATGCTGACTTTAGTGGGAGGGGGAAGTCCCATGACAAAGGATCGTCAGACATAATACAATGGTTTCATAGGATTGTCTAAAATAAGAGACCTGGCCCTAGCTGGTTCGACTCTGGCCAAGGGCACATGCTGGGGTTTCGGACTCCATCCCCCCAGTAGGGGGCATGCAGGAGGCAGCCAATCAATGATTCTCTTTCATCATTGGTGTTTCTATCTCTCTATCCCTCTCCCTTCCTCTCTGAAATCAATAAAAATATATTTTAAAATAAAATAAGAGACCTAGCCCTAGCTGGTTTGGCTCAGTGGATAGAGCATCAGCCTGTGGACTGAAGAGTCCCGGGTTCAATTCCAGTCAAGAGCACATGCCCGGGTTGCGAGCTTGATCCCCAGTAGGGGGTGTGCAGCAGGCAGCTGATCCATGATTCTCTCTCATCATTGATGTTTCTAGCTCTCTCCCTTCCTCTCTGAAATCAATATATATACATATACATACATACATACATACATATATATACATATACATACATATATATATATATATTTTTTAAATATATTTTATTGATTTTTTACAGAGAGGAAGAGAGAGGGATAGCGAGTTAGAAACATCGATCAGCTGCCTCTTGCACACCCCCTACTGGGGATGTGCTCGCAACCAAGGTACATGCCCTTGACCAGAATCGAACCTGGGACCCTTGAGTCCTCAGGCCGACGCTCTATCCACTGAGCCAAACCGATTTCGGCTATTTTTTTTTTTTTTTAAAGATCTCCTGGAAAAAGGCCTACATCAGAGAACCCAAATAGTTCAAGTAGGGAACTACATTTGATTACCAACCCCAGGAAAACTGAGAGATTATACCAGTAGCACCATCACCAAAAGATCCTGGGTAGCAAAGCAATTGGAACTACAATCAAAACATTACAGGAAAACATGGGGAGACAGAAAGGAAATTCTCAAAGGAAGGAACAGGAAGAATCACCAGAAAGGGAATTAAATGAACTTGAGGCTAGCAGCTTAACAGAAGAAGAATTCAGAGTATTCATTATAAGGATGTTTAAACGGATGGATGACAAATACACACAACTCAATGAGAACTATAAGGAGCTGAATGAAAACGTCACCAACATGAAAAGAAACCAAGAGGAGATGAAGAACGACATAGCTGCAATAAAGAACACAATGGAAGGCTTAAAGAGTAGAGTAGAAGAGGCTGAGGACCGCATCAGCGAATTAGAGGACAAGGTAGGAAAAAACACACAAACTCAGCAGCAACTGGAAAGGAGACTTAAAAAGCAAGAGGAGAGCCTAAGGGAGCTTTGGGACGACAAAAAACGAAACAATATTCGAATAATGGGGATAAAAGAAGGAGAGGAAGAGAAGCAAGGACTAGAAAACCTGTTGGAAGAAATAATGACAGAAAATTTCCCTGATATCGACAAGAAAAAAACTATCCAAGTCCAAGAAGCATTCAGAGTCCCAAACAAGTTGAACCCCAAAAGACCGACATCAAGACACATCATAATTAAATTGACGAACACCAACGACAAAGCAAGAATCTTAAAGGCTGCAAGAGAGAGACAGAAAGTTACCTACAAGGGATCTCCTATCAGAATATCAACTGATTTCTCAACAGAAACACACCAGGCCAGAAAGGAATGGACTGAAATATACAAAGTGATGCAAAACAAGGGACTGAATCCAAGAATACTATATCCAGCAAGGCTATCCTTCAAAATTGAAGGTGGAATCAGAAGCTTCACAGACAAAAAAGGGCTAAGAGAGTTCATCACTACCAAGCCGGCAATGAAAGAAATGCTAAAGGGGCTGCTGTAAAAAGAAGATAGAGAAAGGCAAGAAGAAACATAAACACTAAGGAAAAATATGTCAACAAACAGGTACTTATCAATAATAACATTAAATGTAAATGGATTAAATGCACCAATCAAAAGACATAGGGTAGCTGAATGGATAAGAAAACATGACCCATATATTTGCTGTCTACAAGAGACCCACCTTAGAGCAAAAGATTCACACAGACTGAGAGTGAAGGGATGGAAAAACATTTTTCAGGCAAATGGAAATGAGAAAAAAGCTGGGGTTGCGATACTTATATCAGATAAAATAGACCTCAAAGTAAAGGCCATAATAAGAGATAAGGAAGGCCACTACATAATACTGAAGGGAGCAATCCAGCAAGAAGATATAACTCTGGTAAACATTTATGCACCTAATGCAGGAGCGCCCAAATACATAAAAAATCTCCTGGAAGATATCAAGGGAGAGATCGACATCAATACAATCATAGTAGGGGACTTTAATACACCACTGACATCAATGGATAAATCCTCTGGACAAAAAATTAGCAAAGGAACAGCAATTCTAAATGACACACTAGATCAGATGGACTTAATTGACATCTTCAGAGTATTTCACCCCAAAGCCATGGAATATACGTTCTTCTCAAGTGCACATGGGACATTCTCAAAAATAGACCACATTTTGGGTAACAAGCAAAGTCTCCCCAAATTCAAAAAGATTGAAATCATATCAAGCATTTTCTCAGACCATAATGGCATAATATTAGAAATAAACTACAATAAAAACATTCATAAAAATTCAAACACTTGGAAACTGAATAGCATGCTACTAAACAATGATTGGGTTATCAATGAGATCAAAGAAGAAATTAAAAACATCCTGGAAATGAATGACAATAAAAACACAACATTGCAAATCCTATGGGACACAATGAAAGCAGTCCTGAGAGGGAAGTGTATAGCTCTACAGGCCTATCTCAAAAAACAAGAAAAAATGCTAATAGATCATCTAACTCAACAACTCAAAGAATTAGAAAGGGAGCAACAAGAAAAGCCCACAGTGAGCAGAAGAAAGGAAATAATAAAGATCAGAGCAGAAATGAATGACATAGAGACCAAAAAAACAATACACAAGATCAACAAAACCAAGAGCTGGTTCTTTGAAAGGATAAACAAGATCGATGAACCTCTAGCCAGGCTCACCAAGAAGCAAAGAGAGAGGACCCAAATAAACAAAATCAGAAATGAAAGAGGTGAAATAACAACAGACCCCAAAGAAATTCAAAGGATTGTCAAAAAATACTATGAACAACTCTATTCCAACAAACTAGACAACCTGGAGGAAATGGACACATTCCTAGAAAAACACAACCTTCCAAAACTTACTCAGGAAGAGACTAAAAATCTCAATAGGTTGATAACTATGGAAGAAATTGAAGCAGTCATCAAAAAACTTCCAGCAAACAAAAGTCCAGGGCCAGACGGGTTCACAGGGGAGTTTTACAAAACATTCAAGGAAGAGCTAAAACCTATCCTCCTCAGACTATTCCAGAAAATTCAAGAAGAAGGGACACTCCCAAGCTCCTTCTATGAAGCCAGCATCACCCTAATACCAAAACCAGATAAAGATAACACAATGAAAGAGAATTACAGGCCAATATCCCTCATGAACATAGATGCCAAAATCCTCAACAAAATTCTAGCAAATCGAATCCAGCAGTACATCAGAAAGCTCATACACCATGACCAAGTAGGATTTATCCCTGGGATGCAAGGATGGTACAATATTCGCAAATCAATAAACGTCATACATCACATAAACAAATTGAGAGATAAAAACCATATAGTCATATCAATTGATGCAGAAAAAGCATTTGACAAAATCCAACACCCTTTCTTGATAAAAACTCTCAGCAAGATGGGAATAGAAGGATCATACCTCAACATAATAAAAGCCATATATGACAAACCCACAGCCAACATCATACTCAATGGGCAAAAACTAAAACCATTTCCCCTAAGAACAGGAACAAGACAGGGATGCCCACTCTCACCACTCCTATTCAACATAGTGTTGGAAATACTAGCCATTGCAATCAGACAAGAAGAAGAAATAAAAGGCATCCAAATTGGAAAAGAAGAAGTAAAACTGTCCTTATTTGCAGATGATATGATACTGTACATAGAAAACCCTAAAGACTCCATCAAAAAATTATTAGACTTAATAAATGAATTTGGCAGAGTAGCAGGATACAAAATAAATGCTAAGAAATCTATGGCATTTATATACACCAATAATGATCTTACAGAAAGAGAGACTAAAAAAGCAATCCCATTTACCATCGCACCAAAAAAATTAAGATACCTAGGAATAAACTTAACTAAGGAGGTAAAAGACCTATACACGGAAAACTATACAACACTGAAAAAACAGATAGAGGAAGACATAAACAGATGGAGGAACATACCATGTTCATGGATTGGTAGAATCAACATCATCAAAATGTCCATACTACCCAAAGCAATCTATACTTTCAATGCACTTCCCATTAAAATTCCAATGGCATACTTCACAGACCTAGAACGAACTTTTCAAAAATTCATCTGGAATAAAAAAAGACCCCGAATAGCTACAGCAATCCTGAGAAAGAAGAATAAAGTAGGAGGGATCTCAATACCAGATTTCAAGCTATATTACAAAGCCACTGTTCTCAAAACTGCCTGGTATTGGCACAAGAACAGACATGTAGACCAATGGAATAGAATAGAGAACCCAGAAATCGATCCAAATCGCTATGCTCAATTAATATTTGATAAAGGAGGCATGAACATACAATGGAGTCAAGACAGTCTCTTCAATAAATGGTGTTGGGAAAATTGGACAGATACATGCAAAAAAATGAAACTAGACCACCAACTTACACCATACACAAAAATAAACTCAAAATGGATCAAGGACTTAAACATAAGACAGGAAACCATAAAAATACTAGAGGAATCTACAGGCAGAAAAATCTCTGACATATGCCAAAAGAACTTCTTCGCTGATACTGCTCCTAGGGCAATGGAAGCTAAAGAGAAAATAAACAAATGGGATTACATCAAAATAAAAAGCTTTTGCACAGCAACAGAAACCATCAATAAAACAACAAGAAAACCCACTGCATGGGAGAACATATTTGCCAATGATGTCAACGATAAGGGTTTAATCTCCAACATTTACAGGGAACTCATGCAGCTTAACAAAAAGAAGATAAACAACCCAATCAAAAAATGGGCAACTGATCTAAATAGAAACTTTTTGAAAGAAGACAGAAGGAAGGCCAAGAGACATATGAAAACCTGCTCTAAATCACTAATCATCAGAGAGATGCAAATCAAAACAACAATGCGGTACCATCTCACACCTGTCAGAATGGCCATTATCAACAAGTCAACAAATGACAAGTGCTGGAGAGGATGTGGCGAAAAAGGAACCCTCGTGCACTGCTGGTGGGAATGTAGACTGGTGCAGCCACTGTGGAGAACAGTATGGAGTTTCCTTAAAAAACTAAAAATAGAACTCCCATTTGACCCAGTGATCCCTCTTCTAGGAATATATCCTAAGAAACTGGAAACATCAATCAGAAAGGATATATGCACCCGTATGTTCATAGCAGCACAATTCACCATAGCTAAGATTTGGAAACAGCCTAAGTGCCCATCAGCAGATGAATGGATTAAAAAACTGTGGTACATCTACACAATGGAGTACTATGCTGCGGTAAAAAAGAAGGAGCTCTTGCCATTTACAACAATATGGATGGAGATGGAGAACATAATGCTTAGTGAAATAAGCCAGGCAGAGAAAGATAAATATCACATGATCTCACTCATTTGTGGAATATAATGAACAACATAAACTGATGGGGGGAAAATAGATCCAGAAACAGAGAAACATCAATCAGAATGTCAAACCTCAGGGAAGAAATTGTGAGGTAACCAGAAACCCAAGAATGCACGAGAACGCCTTTCCAGCCATGCTAGCAATCATCAGATGTAAGGTAATTTTACACGGGACAAGAGGGTAAGTATTTTGGACTTATGCTCCTGACTCTTCATGGGTAAGACCACTCATATAGGCTGATCCCCTGACTAACGTAGTCACCAATAATACCAAACACCTTGGTTATCCAGGAGGTCCATGGGGGGGGGAGGGGGAGGGGGCAAGAAAGTATAAATACACAGGGGTCTCCACCCAGCTTCCCTTTTGTATGACACAAAATCAAAACAATGCCCCTTTGTGTGTAAAATTAAAGAGAGGTTTCTGGCTTGTGTGGACACCAAAGAAAGGGTGTCACTACTATCACTACTTGCCCGAAAATGTAACCAAGACCTTGTCTATACAAAAAGAAATAGTCAGCCAGTTTGAAAGGGTATTGCCATGGACTGGAACAAAGAATATCCTTACATGATATTATTCTACACTGTCATTAAAAATTTTCCCAGACTTGGATCACCCCCATTACATATAATAATTCCTCACACCCATGGGGTGGGGGGAATCATCTGTTTGGTGCTTGGAGACAAACGTAACACATCTCTAGATATTTTAGAATTACAACAGCATATTATATAATTACCCCAAACAAACTTACAAACTAATTCTTTGAATGTCTGGCAGCAATTTTAAAAGGACATGAAAGGGTTTAATCCCTTCCACTATGTAGAGGGCCCCCTGGGAAGGCACCTGAGCATTCTAAATTGGCCCCTCTTGCCCTTTTAGCCAAGAGGGACCCGCTTCTGACAATCCAATTGTCCACAGCCATTGCCTGAGCTTCTGTTCATGCCAAGGGTGAAACCTCATGATGGCTGGTACCATGGATGTGTCTCTCGCCCAGTGGGGTGAGCTGGGCCTCCCTGGAGAAGAAACCTGGGTTCCACAAGATATGTGATCAGTGCTGGGACCCTGCCAGCAGGCGAGGGGATCCCAAGACAGGTGCTGGGCGCGGAGGCCATGGGGGCATAGGCGACCAAGGAGACAGAACTAAACCTCACATCACCCTGCTTGGCCCCGGAGGATGGCTGGTTAGCCAGAGACGGGTAAGATTCCTCAGGGAAGGAACAACCTAAGACAGGCACAGTCGCACAGGGGCCATCAGGAGAGAACTTGGGGGTCAACAGAGGTGGGGCACAGACCTTCACCCCCCCAAGTTTGCAGGGGCCTGAACCCTCACCCCTGCTGAAGGAGATCTCCTGCCCCCATGGCTGCTCAGCTTCACATGCCCAGCTCAAATCGGGACCCAGGTAACAGAGACTTGGCCGACAGCAGATGCCCTCTCACCGCAACAAGACTTGATGGAGATGTCTTGCACCCATGATCCGGGGAACTGGGGTCTAGGATATCTAAATCCAGCCTAGCACCAGGAATGCTCAGGGCCTACTCAAGAAGGCAAATAATCCTCTCCACTAATAATTACAGGGTAAAACAAGATGGTTGTCAGAATATTAAATTTGACAGTAAAATAGTAGTCAAGTTTTCAGACTAATTTAAATTGGCCAACCAAAATAAGCAAATACTCTAGAAAAATCAATTGTACTGGACAAAAAAGCTGTTACTAAAGTGTTAACTAAAATTTTTATTGGTAGTTCATCTCATGGTAAAATTGCATAACATATAATGAACCTAAAGCAGTCACATTTTAGTGCAAAAAAGTAAAATTTAAAAGCTATCAAGATTACAGCATAAAATTTCCAAAAGCCTCCCAATATTTAAACCAAAAAAGGGGGGATAGTAGAAGAATATCATGTAAGGAAAAATATCCTGCAAATAAATTACATCTAGAAAATTTTTACTTTAGAAAATTAATTCATTTGTAATGCTAACAGCAAGTCACCCAGGTAAAACATACATGGTGTCAAAACAAGCCAAAGGAAAATCATTTGGGCAAAAAAATGAAAAAGGATCGCAAATCAAATTCATAGAAAATGTTCCTTTATTAACTTTTGGTCGAGAGTGTGTTTGTATGTTTTCAGAGAACAGCTCCGAGACATGTGGATTCCTGCGATAGAAGGGAATTGACAGGAGTGCTCCAGCCATGAAGTCAGGGGAGAGACAGTCCAGAGATGGAAGACGCTGACGATGCCTTGCCATACTAGCAGTCAGCAGATGTGCGTCACTGCAGATTGCCCAGGACCAAACCAGAGAGGGTCGGACCTGCAATACCGCCGTTTGTCCACCATCCAGAACTGAAGTATCATTGCTGTTATGATCACATTAACAACTGTTGGACATAGAAACCGGCACTCAAAAGAACTGTTGGCCCAGAAAGAAACTCACTACAGACTGATTCATTTGCCTCTCAGCATAACCATTATTGCTTGCCTCATTTTCGGTTCCTATAAGTGTATTCCTAGTATCACATGAGCTCACTCATCTAGGGGAAAAGATGAACAACATAGACTGAAGAACAAGAACAGCATCCATCAGACTGTCAGACCTCAGAGGGAAAGTAGGGGAGGGTGGGGACAAGGGAGATAGATCAACCAAAGGACTTGTGTGCTTGCATATGAGCCTAACCAATGATCACGGACAACAGGGGGAGGGGGGCTTGTGTGTGGGGGGGATTGGGAAGGGAACGGGGGGAGGGGGTTGAGGACAAATTTGTGATACCTTAATCAATAAAGTAATTAAAAAAAAAAAAAAAAGTAAAACAAGAGCCCTGCCAAAGCCGGTTTGGCTCAGTGGATAGAGCGTCGGCCTGAGGACTGAAGGGTTCCGGGTTCGGTTCCGGTCAGAGCATGTGCCTTGGTTGCGGGCACATCCCCAGTGGAAGGTGTGCAGGATGCAGCTGATCGATGTTTCTCTCTCATCGATGTTTCTAACTCTCTATCCCTCTCCCTTCCTCTCTGTAAAAAATCAATAAAAAATATATATTTAAAAATAAGAGCCCTAAAGGCAGGTTGAACAATGTGCTGTTGCGCAGTGCTGGGCCTATGAAGATCACAAAGTAGGGGAGACCTCCCCAGGAAAAGGACACAAAGATGGCATGCAGCACATAGAAGAGAAGCAGGAAGTCCAACTCATTCATCTGCTAGCAGCGTTCAGCAGGGCTTGTCTGTCGGTGACATGGGCAAGCTGTGCAGGAGTTGGTTATGTTTTTCTGAAAGTAAAATTCAAAAACTGAGTAGCCGGTGTCCAAACACTACTGAAGGATGCATGTGCACCTCATAACACATGTGCAGATCAATTCTGGAATGTTCTGTAGAACAGCAGTCGCCAATCAGTGGTATGGTTTGAAAGGCTGGTGACCGCTGCTGTCGAGGGAGCAGTGCAGAGGAACAGGTGGTGTAGGGAGGCCACAGAGGGGAAGGTAGTTAGGAACCAGGAAATGACAGATAAAACAAGAAGTCAGCAAAGGGTCAAGTATGGGAAAGAAAAGGTAGAAATGGGGTGTGGTGAGTGACAAATACATGAAAACACTATTGGACACACGACTTGTTCTTGATATAATCTGAACACAGCCTTTATGTCCTGGCATCTCCCAGTTGCCATTCGCCAGGACGAGGTCTCCTCTGAGACCATCTTACCATGACTACCCTGTGGGAAAAAAACAGGGTTCTTTCTGTACTTGGCATTGTACAACTACTCAAAACCTAAATAATCGGAATTTTAATGGAAGACCACAGTGGTGAGCAGCACAACATAGTATTCAGGGGACAAAATATTACAAGCAACAATTGAAGGAGGGTATTAAAATAACAGCCTAGCCCTAGCTGGTCTGGCTCTATCTATGGATAGAGCATCGGCTTCCAGACTGAAGGGTCCCAGGTTCAATTCCCGCTCAGGGCACATGCCTGGGTTGTGGGCTCAATCCCCAGTAGGGGGCGTGCAGGAGGCAGCCATTCAGTGATCTTTTTCTCATCATTGATGTTTCTCTCTGAAATCAATAAAAATATGTTTAAAAAAAAGAACAGCCCTGTCCAGCCGGTGGGGCTCAGTGGTTGAGCATCTACCTACCATGAACTAGGATGTCACTGTTCAATTCCCAGTCAGGGCACATGCCGGGTTGTAGGCTCGATCCCCAGTAGGGGGTGCAGGATGCAGCCAATCAATGATTTTCTCTCATCACTGATGTTTCTATCTCTCTCTCCCTCACCCTTCCTCTCTAAAATATCCTATATAATAAAAGGGTAATATGCAAATAGACCGAACGGCAGAACAACTGAACAACCAATCAAAGAGTAATATGCTAATGATACGCTAAGGCTGCTCAAACGCTCGCTATGACATGCACTGACGACCAGGGGGCAGATGCTCCGACTGGTAGGTTAGCTTGCTGCTGGGGTCTGGCCGATTGGGACTGAGCGAGATGGGTCAGACACGCCCTGGAGCCCTCCCATGGTCCCTTCCCAGCCCAACTGTGCACCGGTGAGGTCCCTCAGCCTGAACTGTGCCCTCTCGCAATACAGGACCCCTCAGGGGATGTCGGAGAGCTGGTTTCAGCCCAGTCTTGCAGGCCACTCCCCTTGGGAGGGCACCAGACACAGGGCTCATGGCTGGCTAGCTCTGCTGCAGCAGTGTGAGCCTCTCCTGATCGGGACTGATTGGGCGCGAGCCCACAGCAGGCACAGTGAGGCTGGGATGAGCGGGAGCGGCAGGTAGGAGCTGCAGGCAGCATTGGACTGTGGGTTTCAGCCTGATCCCTGCAGGCCACCCAGAGGGACCCCACCTGTGCACGAATTCGTGCACTGGGCCTCTAGTATATATTATCCTACCTAAGAAAAGAGTAATATGCAAATTGACCACACCTTTGCTACGCCCAAGCCACGCCCACCAGCCAATCAGTGTGAATATGCAAATTAACCCAACCAAGATGGCGGTTAATTTGCATGTCAAGACAGCGTAGAAAGAAGCCAAGCGCTGTAGAAGGGAGAGAAGCTGTGGAGAAGCAAGCAAGCGGGGCAGGGGAAAAGGAAGGGAAGCAGGCGGGGCAGGGGAGAGCTCAGCAGGAAGCCCTATTGCAGGAATCTTCCTGCAACGGGCTACTAGTGTATATATATATATATATATATATATGTGTGTGTGTGTGTAAACTAAACAAAATAGAGAATAAATAAATATATATTTAAAAAAACAAAACAAAATAAATAACAGCCATGGTTTATGGAATTAATAACCATGACCTGGCACAGGTACTCACAAAGAACAATTAGCTAGAGGAAAGGGGTAGAATTAGAGGCCATGGATCCATAGTCATCCTGCAAAGGTGTGGGCAAACAAGTGGCACCCATTAAGCTGTCTGCAAGACTCCTGACGCCCAGCATTTTCTGTTCTTTTTGAGGCAACTGTTGTGAGGGATGCTCGAGTGTGCATTGCTCAGGACTCTCCATACAGCTCCGCACTGGCACCCACCGCCCGTATGACAACAATGTGGGGGAAATTAACAGTCAGTCCATGGTCTGGCTGTGAGAAGGACAGCGATACCTCTGGGGGGCGGGGGGGGAGGGAGGGGAGGCAGAACACGTCACCTAGGACACTGGGACAATGTGAAGGTCTTACCTAGAGATGCTACAAGTGCAAAGATTTCCAGCATCACGTCGCAGTACAGAAGTCTCTGAGCCTCATCAAGGAGCCCCCACTCCTCCTGGGAGAAGGTGATGGCCACGTCCTCAAAGTCCATATCCTGTCGTAATGGGGACAGTTCAGTCCACGGACAGCTTCTCTTCTAGGATTGCAAGTTTGTCATACCCTCCGCCCCCACATGCATCTGCTCCCTCTACTGCCCACATCAGAAAACATACCTGACCTTAGTGCTATACTCCTATTGATACTGTGTCTTCCCATCCCAACAGGCAGGTAGGCAGATAAATGGCATCTAAGCTCTGGACCTGGCACGTAGGACCACAGCACCCCCTCTTTTCAGGCAATTCCCCTGGGGTTCCACGTGTCATTTCCAGACATGAACAGAACTGGGCTCAGCCTGCATTCACTCTCATGTCAATGAGGGACCCTGGGGCCAGGAATTCACTCTCTCTCTCCAAGTGCACATCACACTTCCTCCCACACCTGCACGCCTGCCCCGCGCCGCAGTCATCTCCTTGACCTCTCTACTCGTTATTCACCATGTGTGACCACACAGGATCAAGTACTGCCCAGACTCTCTTTTTTCTTTTTTGTAAACACAAGGAATTTTATTTTATATTTTGCTGATATACTATGAGGCAAAACAAAATTGACACCATACAAAATAACTTTATAAAATATCATTCACATATTTGATCGGATTTACAGCATTCTGTGCATGTTAAGGCTTATGTAAGGAGGTGAAAAAACACTATGCCAAATTTTTAGTATTAGTTTATATACACACAGTAAGAAACAAAACAAATAACTGTTAGGGTTTCCATGAATTTATTGCAAAAATAGTGCAAACTACTTAACCTAGGAAGCTGTAAAACAAACTCGAAAGGACCCAGCTAAGCTTAGACACGACCGAGGTGCTCAGCGTCTCAGCCTGGAGCTTTCTCTACAGGTTTAAGCTTCCGTCCATCAAGACCACGCCCCACCCGTTTGGTTAGGGTGCGAGCAGGGGGCGGAGATGTAGAGCCTGGCTCTCCGGAGAGGCCACCGCCCCACCGCCCGGGGCCAGCAGCTCCTCTAGGGTCCTGCTACTCACTCAGCGGCGACCGTGTGAGGTCTGTGTTGAAAACGTGTGAGATGCCACGATGGTTAAGTCTGACCTTAGCAACGAGTTACCCAACCTCTGCCTGGCGCGGAGGCCGGATCCAGGACGCAGTGTGAACAGGAAGGACTAGGCACGCCGCTGCCCGCCGACACCTCTCTCAGGTGTGTCAGGCAGAGGATGATTCTACTTGTGCTGCCCAGACTCACGACCAACACCTACAAGGGCAGCCTTCAGTCCTGCTGTAAAGGCCTCCCATTGTGACTGCCCCTGGCTTCCCCCTTACCCGGAAGCACAGCGGATCTCGGACACCCACAGCTGCGCCTGCTGTTCCGTCACCAGGCACAGCCTCTTTCTCTCCAACTCATCCTCATTCAAGGCCCAGGCGTTGCCTTCTATCCCAAGCCCGGTGCGTTCCACAAATAACCACGTATGTTCCTCCGCTCATCAGCCAGCCTCCTCCCACACCGCAGGCCGCACCAGGGGACACAGCCACGTCCCGGTGAGTCTTAGAGCAGTGGGTCTGACCCTCGGTTTCACCTTGTGTGAGTTCCTCTTCCACCTCCACTCCGTCGGACGTCCACTCAGCCCTGGAAGGCCTGGGCCACCTGCTGAACCATATTCTTTCCCCCACCCTCTACATACCACTGTGTCCCTAATCTGTGCTGTGAGTCGCACCCCACCAATCGGGCTCCAGGAGAAAACCCCGTCCCCAGGCCCACCGTCTTCTTCCTGGGTTAAGATTACAATTATTGCCCAGGCCAGTTTGGATCGGTGGATAGAGCGTCAGTCAGCGGATGGAAGGGTCTCAGGTTTGATGCCAGTCAAAGGGCAAGTTCCCAGGCCCTAGTTGGGGCGTGTGGGGGAGGCAACCAATCATTATATCTCACATGGATGTTCCTATCGCTGCCTCTCCCCCTCCCTTCCACTCTCTAAAAATCAATGGGAAAGAGTGTCCTTGGGTGAGGATTAACAACAACAAGAAAAGTTACCATTATTATCCAGGATTCCCCGTATTGAAGCATTCTACAGCGCCTGCCTGAACATACACTCCCCACTACCTTTGAGAGAAACTTCCATCCTGAACTCCTCCTCAGAGTTACAGATGCCCGTGAACTCCTCTCTGAAGTATCTCATACCCTTAATAAACCAAAAATAAAACTCCTAACATCCCCAATAACAATTACTCTAACTACTGCGGATTTTCCCATCACAGTCGATGGTGCTTCCATACCTCTGGCTGCTAAAACCAAATTTTCAAGGCATCCTTGATTCCTACCTCTCTCTGTCAAAGTTGAAAGAAGAAAATGTAGCCCTAACCGGTCTGGCTCAGGGGATAGAGCATCGGCCTGTGGACTTAATGGTCCCAGGTTCAATTACGATCAAGAGCACATGCCTGGGTTGAGGGCTCGATCCACAGTAGGAGGTGTGCAGGAGGCAGCCAGTCAATGATTCTCTCTCATCATTGACGTTTCTGTCTCTCTCTCCCTCTTCCTTCCTCTCTGAAATCAATAAAAACGTATTTTTTTAAAAAAGTTTAGGTGGGGGCCTTGGCCAGGCAGCTCAGCTGGTTAGAGCATCATCCTGATCCCAGGTCAGGGCACATACAAGAATCATCCAATGAATGCTAAATAAGTGGAGCAGATTGATATTTTTCTCCTTCTCTCTCTCTAAATCAATCAATAAAAATTAAAAACAAAAAAAGAGAGAAGAAAATATAGGTGGGCACACCTAAAACACAGATCCAGAATCCAACTCTGTCCCACCTCCATGGCCACCATTAGGGCTCAGGTACCATCACACTCACCGTCTATGGCAGCAGCCTCTTCCTGGTCACGCCCACACTGCTCTCCATGCTGCAGCCACAGGGAGCCTGAGACCTGGGTCAGTCACCTGCCTCCACGGCTGCCAATCTCCCATGGCCCCCATCACCTGCAGACCAGACTCCCAACTTGTCACAAAGCTGCTCTAGACCTGACTCCGGTCCCACTGTCCCCAGTTCCCATGGGAAGGAAAGGACACCTGCAGTGCCTGGACTTGCTCAGCCTCCCCTCCAAGCCACTGCACATTCGGGCACCGATGCCTGGGAGGACGGCCCAGCTCTCACCCACACGCTGCCAAAAACTGAAACCACTTCCTGCCACCTTAGACCTGGACTTCAGATCCTCTGCTTGGTGCCTGTCCCAGGTCCCCAGGTCCCAGGGCTGGAAGAGGAACACGACCACCTCAGAGGTCATGATAGTGAGAGGCCCTGACATCAGCCCCACAGCCCAGCCCCCCGAGCGGCTCTGCACCTGCAGGAACCTGTGGAACTGAAGGTCTGTGGAGGGCCCGGCACCCACCGCCAGGACCCAGGGCTCAGGCTGCTCAGGGCCCTGGCCCAGCCCCGGGCCGGGTGACCTACCTGCCAGTTCCCTTACCGCCTACAGGACTCCTCTTCCGTCCCTCACTGCTGTCCTGTCTCTGGTAGCCCGTCTCCCTCTGGGCAGTTTGGGGAAACCTTTAGGACCCTGCCTCACACTACGTCCCTCTTGTTCGCATCCCTCCAACGTTTCCAGGGCCCCAGCGTCCTGAGAATAAAAGTAAAACTCCTCAGGCTGAACTTCACCTCACCTTCTCTGATGCTTAAAAACAAAAAACAAAACCCTCACCGGAGGATATCTTTTCCGTTGATATTTAGAGAGAGTGAGAGGGAGTGGGGAGGGGGGGTACAGAAAGAGAAAAACATCCAGGCGACGGAGACGCCCATGGCCCCACCGGGACGGGGGAACCTGCGACCTTTTGGGTCTGGGGGGCCCCGACGCTCTAACCACTGGACGAACCGGCCAGGGCTTCTTGGATGCTCTTTAAATGTTTCACTCACGGAGGAGGAGGAGGAGGAGGAGGAGGGAGGGAGGGGGAGCAGGAGGCATGGATTGGTGGCCACACGGATGTACGCGTTGGCTGCGTTCTGTGCGGCTGACCGGACCTCGCAGCCGTGGTGTCCCCGGGGCCGCTGCCCCGTGCGCTCGCCGCCAGGGTCTCCGTGGCCTCCGTTCCCCGAACCCTCCCGGCTCGGCGGACCCCCCGCCAGTCACCCGGCTACCCCGTCACAGCGGGTGTCCCAGGGGCTCACCCAGGAGCGCCTCAGCCCTGGACACCGGGGCCCGGGCCGCGGGAGGGGACGGGCGCCCCCGCGCGGGCTGCACTCACCTCAGCCGGGCGCCTCGGCGCGGACGCCGCCATCGGACTCTGTGGGCGAGCGGACTCCGCGAAGCCCCGAGGCTCCATCCGGGAGAGTGACCCCCCCCTACCCCCGTCCCTCCCGCCCCGCCCCGGGCCCGCCCCTGCACAGCGGGGAACCCCCACTCCCTCCGCGCCTCAGCGGGGGCCTCCGCGCCCCACGGACACTCGGACCCGGCGAACGGGCTGGAGATCAAAACAACCGCCCGGAGGAGGCTGGCGGAAGTCCCGCCCTCACCCTCTGTGCGCGCCCCAAGACGCCCCTGTTCTAGTCGCTCATTGGCTCAACTCTGCTACCCTTGGGCGCGTTGCACCCTGGGTATTGTAGTTCCCTCAGCCGCCCAGCGGGGGCGGTAGAGTCTCAGTCCTGGGCTTTTAAAAAGGTGTTCGGCCACCGCGGGTGGTGCCGGGAGATGACGACTTCAGTTTCCAGCGGCGGTTCCCACGTTTCTGGAGTTTTGTCTGCAACTGGCCACTGGTTTGGAGACATTTCAGACTCCGTGAGGCTCACTCCGTGAGGCTCAGACTGTGTCCTGAGGCGAAAACTAGGACTTGTTATTCCCAACGGTCACAGAGCCAAATGGCCGCAGGTTCTGATCCGGCCACAACAGGCATCCACCCCTCCTGGGATGTGTTCATTACCTTCTGCCCATTCAGATGCATGGGGTCAGAAGCTCAAGTGGACTTTGTATGGTCAGTCAGGAGCAGAAATAAAATGCGGGGGGGGGGGGCGGCTATTAGGATAAGAAATGTGAATTATGCTCTGTTAGCCGTGATTGTCCTGTCCTGATCACAGGCGCACTCTAACGTGGCTGGAAGTTGCAGGCGGACCTGAGACTCACCTGGAAATGTGGCCCCTCCTCTCCATCCGGGAGCTGCCTGTTGTGATGGGAAGATGGACAGCCTCGCTGCAGAAACCAGAGGCGCCAGCCCTTCGCAACCCCCCAGCAGGCATTGCGTGTAAACTGTAACCATTATACCCATCATGCATACCCCTCCTTAGTCCTTTTGCCTACTTCCCCGTTTAATCTTTGTCCTTCTACCCAATATAAGCAGCCGGCTTACGGAGGGGCGGGGATGCAGAGCTCATATTGTAACCGGCCAACCAAGTGGTCCGGGCTTCCTGTCACCACTTCAGCCAATTCAGCAGAGACAGGGCTGAGTCACATAGGAGCACTTATTCCACTCCTGCTGGCAGTATGGGGGAACAACACGTCATCCACAAAAATCTGCTCGGCACCCCACCGTAAGCCAACTGCTTATATTGGGTGGAAGGACAAGATTACGTGGGGAAGGAGGAATTCCAGATCTGGGGCAGTGGGCACGGGACATCACAAGTCACAAGTGACTCGGACTGGAGGGGATGGGGTAGTTACAGAGAGCGGGCGCCTCCTGGAGCCCCGGGACCAGATTACAGGTAAGGGGCTGGGGTGGGAAAGAGCAGGTGCCTCCAGGACTAGGACCACGAGGCTGTCCATCTTTCCATAATGACGGGCAGGTCTGGGAAGGAGGACAGACCGCATTCCGATGGGAGCTCCCATGCGCCAGGGCGGACAGCTGCCAGCCAGGTTGGCATGTGCTTTCTCTAATCCGGACAGAACCGTCATGGTTAACAGAGCAGGATCCCTATAGCTTATCCTTGTAGGTGGTCCCCAACCTATTCCGTTTCTGCCCCTAACAATACAGGATTCCACCCTGTGGCTGCTGAATTGGCTCAAGTGGGGAGAGGCAGCCCGGGCCCATTGGTTGTCCGGTTCCAAGTGGAAAGATTTAGTCTGCTTGTATGTTGGAGGACAGGAAGCCATCTTTGCCTCTGGGTCCCCTAAAAATATGTCTCCTGCAAGTACCCCCGGTGAAGGTGTCCAATCTATAGAACAACGTTGCTTACCCACTTTTTCCTACTCACTATTTTAATATATATTCTACTTTTATTGGCAATCTGACATATTTCTCAAATGAAGAGGAACTCATCTCTGAGTTTGGGTGCGAGCTAGTGGCTCTAGCGCTCTCAGGCAGAGCACATGGACACAGTGGGCATCCCAGCACCGTCCTCTCAGCTCGTCTCCCGGGGAGAGGAGGGTCATTTCTCTGGTGACTGCTGGGGCTCTTGTGCATGAGGAACTGGTAAGGCAGAACAAGAAAAGTGAAAGACCATGAACTGAAAGCCGTGAGTAATCGTTATGTAGCCAGGGCCCGCTTGGTTCAATGGTTACGGTGCCAGCCGGTGCACGGGAGGGTTGCAGGTTTGATCCCTGGTCTTGCATGCAGGAGGCAACCAATCGATGTGACACTCTATCTTTCCAACCCCTCCACCCTTCCATTCTCTTTCAAAAAATAAATGGAGCCCTAGCTGGCTTGGCTCAGCGGATAGAGCGTCGGCCTGCAGACTGAAAGGTCCCAGGTTCCATTCCAGTCAAGGGCACATGCCGGGGTTGCAGGACCAATCCCCAGTAGGGGGCGAGCAAGAGGCAGCCGATCAATTCGCTCTCATCATTGATGTTTCTATCTCTTTCCCTTCCTTTCGGAAATCAATAAAAATATTTTAAAAATAAAAATATGGAAAAAGCATCCTCTAGTTATTCAAAGACAGCAGCAGAATCACCTCTGAGGAAGCAGCAGAGGAGAGGGAGAAAGAGAAGCTACTGAGCTTTGTTCTTAGGGGACAGTGAAGTCCGAGTTAAGCTGAGCCCAATCTTCACATTGTGATTTCATCTGTAATGCTTTCTCACTGAAGTGTTTTTAAAAATATATATTTTTATTGATTTCAGAGAGGAAGGGAGAGAGAGAGAGAGAGAGAGAGAGAGAGAAATATCAATGTTGAAAGAGAATCATTGATCGGCTGCCTCCTGTACACCCCCTACTGGGGATTGAGCCACAACATATGCATGTGCCCTTAAATAAATAAAAAATTATTAACCATTGCATGTGCCCTTAAATAAATAAATAAAATTATTAACAATTGCAACACAGAATAGTAGAATTGTGACTATCTGACTGAATGACTTGCATACAATAGAAATCAATTAGAAAACAAAAAAAATAAATAAAAAGGCAAGAAGTTTGAGCAGAATTTCCAAAAATCACAAGATTTTTAGCCCTAGAAGACTTGTTTCACATTGGTGATTATGAAATTGTTATTTAAAACTTCAGGGCAGTTGGGAGGAACCAGGCCTGCAAGGGAGGGCAGTTGGGGGAGATCAAGCCTGCAAGGGAGAACAGTTAGGGGCCCTCACTGGTTTGGCACAGTGGATAGAGTGTTGGCCTGAGGACTGAAGGGTCCCGGTTTCGATTCTGGTCAAGGGCATGTACATCAATTGCAGGCTCCTCGCCGGCACGGGCCCTGGTCGGGGCGTGTGCAGGAGGCAACCAATCGATGTGTTTCTCTCACATGGATATTTTTCTATCTTTTCCCTCTCTCTAAAAGTCAATGGAAAAATATCCTCAGGTGAGGATTTTAAATAATAATATTTAAAATAAATGTAGGTACTCTGCCAAAAGCAGCCAATCGATGTGTCTCACACACAAAGGTGTTTCTCTTCCTGCCTTCCACATCTTTGGGTGAGGATGAACAAAATATATATGACCGCTGATGGCGCACTACTGATCATTCCACAAGAGGAACTCTTGACAAATAATATCTTACTTCTCCAAATAAAAAGTGTATTCTCTTCAAGGGAAAATAAATTAACAGGTATATTATTTTTATTCTTTGTGATGAATAAAAATATTTTCCTCCATTGCTTCTTTTCTCAATGTTGAGATTATGACTTTGTGTGGGTGTAATTTTAATCTTTTTTTTCACTTTCATTGAGACATAATTGACAAACCTGTAAGATATTTATAATATAATAGAGACCTGGTGCACGGGAGGGGGTGTCCCTCAGCCCGGCCTGCACCCTCTCCAATCTGGGACCCCTCGGGGGATGTCCAACTACCAGTCCTACAGGGATCAGGCCTAAATCGGCAGTTGGACATCCTTCTTGCAATCCAGGCCCGCTAGCTCCTAACTGCTAGCCTGCCTGCCTGCCTGATTGCCCCTAACTGCTAGCCTGCCCGCTGGCCTGATTCCCCTAACTGTTCCCCTGCAAGCCTGATTGCCCCCTATCTGCTCCGCTGCTGGCCTGATTGCCCCTAACTGCCCTCCCCTACCGACCTGATCGCCCCTAACCACCTCTGCCTTGGCCCCTGCCACTGTAGCTTTGTCCAGAAGGATGTCTGGTCTAATTAGCCTATTGCCCTTTTATTAGTATAGATATGCTGTGTTTTGATACACATATACATTATAAAAGGAAGATTAAAACTTTTGATTTGGGGGTTTTGGCTTCTTGGCAGGTTAAGCCTATCTAATAAAAAAGTAATATGCAAATTAACCATCACTCTGTTACACCCACCAGCCAACCAGGAGCAAGTATGCAAATTAACCCAACCAAGATGGCTGCGACCATGGAGAGAGCAGGAGGGAGGCTTGGGTTTCCCCGGCGATGGAGGAAGCCAAGCTTTTGGCACACCATGGCCAGCTCAGGCCTCCGCTTAAGGCTACAAAGTTTCGATTTTAGAAGATAAATAAATCCCAACAAAATGGCGGCTGCCACGGAGTTGGAGAGAGCAGGCTAGGGTTGCCCCCGGCGATGAAGCCAAGCTTCTGCAGTCCTGGCCAGCTTTGGCCTCCGCTTAAGGCTACAAAGTTTCAATTATAGAAGATAAATAAATCCCAACAGAAATGGCTGCTGCCACGGAACGAGCAGAAGGCTTGGCTCTGCTCCAGGCCACAAAGTTTCAGTTGTAGAGGATAAATAAATCCCAGATACCAGGGCCTCTGCTTGGGTCGCTGGGGGGCGTGGCTGGCCTGAAAACCACCACAGGCCCCTTGCCCAGGCCGCCCCACGCCTCAAGGGAACCCGCACCCTGATCAGGGACATCCTTCAGGGCAAACCAGCTGGCCCTCACCCATGTATCAGGCCTCTATCCTATCTAATAAAAGAGTAATATGCAGATTTACCATTACTCCAACACACAAGATGGCTGCCCCCATGTGGTCAAAGATCCTGCCCCCATGTGGACACAAGATGGCCAGCAGGGGAGGGCAGTTGGGAGGAACCAGGCCTGCAAGGGAGGGCAGTTGGGGGAGATTAAGCCTGCAAGGGAGAGCAGTTAGGGGTGACCAGGCCTGCAGGCGAGGGCTGTTAGGTCAATCAGGCTGGCAGGGGAGCAGTTAGATATCAATCAGGTTGGCAGAAGAGTTGTTAGGGGGTGATCAGGCTGGCAGGCAGAAGCGGTTAGGGGCAATCAGGAAGGCAGGCAGGTGAGCAGTTGGGAGCCAGCAGTCCTGATTGTGAGAGGGATGTCCGACTGCCCATTTAGGCCCAATCCCAGTAGGATCGGGCCTAAACGGGCAGTCGGACATCCCTCGAGGGGTCCCAGATTGGAGAGGGTGCAGGCTGGGCTGAGGGACAAGCCCCCCGCCCTGTGCACGAATTTCGTGCACCAGGCCTCTAGTAATTTTATAAAAAGACTGAAAGAAAGTGGAATTCATGAACTGCTAAAGTTGCAACTATGAAAGGCCAATGTTCTATTTATCTGGCAAACTTAGAAGGGTCTCATTAGAAGTCAGAGGAGTAGGAAGTATAGTTTTTACACATGTCTGTTTTGTAGACATTTGGATTATTCAGGGACAACTCGAGATTTTATATTACACAAGAAATATTGAACCAACTATATAAAACATTAACACTTTAATAAGCCATCTTTCAGTGAGCACAGAGGTGAGTGCTACACATAGGTCAATAGACTTAAACACACACCATCTAATAAAAGCCACACAAGTAACGCTTGTCGGCTGGTTTGGGTCCATTCTCTAGTCGGAGTGAAAGGAATGAGGATGCTGTCAAGCAGAAATAACAGAGGGCCCTGGCCAGTGTTGTTCAGTGGACAGAGCATCGGCCTGTGAACTGAAGGGTCCTGGGTTCAATCCCAGTCAAGGGCACATGCCCCAGTTGCAGGCTCGATCCCCAGTAGGGGGTGTGCAGGAGGCAGCCGATACAAGATTCTCTCTCATCACTGATGTTTCTATCTCCCTCCTCCTTCCTCTTTGAAATCTTTAGCCACAAAAATTGACATCAATCCGGTATTAGCCCTGGGCAGCTTAGAGAGTGCAATGCAGCTCATTAAAGGCGCACTAGTGCCCAGCCAGTGTCTCAGTGGTTAAGCATTGACCTGTGCACCAGGTAGAAATCTGACCTCGGAGGTCAGGGCACATGCCCAGGTGGCTGGCTGGATCCCCTGAAACTGTTGAGAAATCCAACACATTGTATGTTCCACTAAAAAATGTTTAAATTCAGATGAAGAGTTCTCAAAGTTTCCTCCAGTGTTGCTCCACTGAGTGAGGAAATATAACATCCTCAGCACATTTAAGGATTTTCTCCACTCTGAGCCCTCTGGTGTTTAAAGAGGTGGGATTTGCAGCAAAAATATCTCCCACATACACTACACTCATAAGGTCTTTTCTCCAGTGTGAACTCCCTGGTGTTGAGGGAAGCCCGACCTCTAGTTAAAACATTTGCCACACTCAGCATTTTCTGCCAAATGAACTCGGTAGTGTCAAACAAGGCAGGGGTGTTCTCTAAAGAATTTCCCACATTCACCCCCTTCATATGGCCTTTCCCCAGTACGAATGCTCTGGTGAAGAGCGAGGTCAGATTTCCACCTAAAACCTTTCCCACAAACACTGCACATATGCAGCTGCTCTGCAGTGTGTACTCTCTGGTGTTCAATGAGTCTAGTGCTTCGGATGAAGGACTTATTACAAAATTGACACTCAAGGCTTTTCTCTAGTGTGAACTCTCAGATGCCTAATGAAGTGACATTTGTAGCTAAAAGATTTCCCACATTCACTACACTGATAAGGCCTTTCTGTAGAGTGCACACTCAGGTGTTGAAGGAAGCTGGAGGTACTGCTGAAAGACTTCACACACTTGCCACACTCATAAGGCTTCTCTTCAGAATGAACGCGGAGGTGTTGAATAAGGTGGGAGTGTTGTCTGAATGGTTTTCTACACGTACTACACTCGTACGGCTTTTCTCCAGTGTGAACTCTCTGGTGATTAATGAGGATACATTTGTTGCTAAAGCATCTCCCACAATCACTACACTCATACGGCTTTTCTCCAGTATGAACTCTCTGGTGTTGAGTGAGGGCAGAGCGTTGGTGGAAGGACTTCCCACAATCACTACACTCGTAAGGTTTTTCTCCAGTGTGAACCCTCTGGTGTTTAACGAGGTTAGAGCTTTGGCTGAAAGAGTTCCCACAGTGACTACACTCGTATGGCTTTTCTCCAGTGTGAACTCTCTGGTGTTTAATGAGGGCAGAGCTTTCTCTAAAGTACTTCCCACAATCACTACACTCATATGGCTTTTCTCCAGTGTGAACTCTCTGGTGTCTAAGGAGGTCAGATTTGCAGCTAAAATATTTCCCACATTCACTACACCCATAAGGTATTTTTCTACTGTGTTGAAGGAAGCTGGAGGTATCGCTGAAGGACTTCCCAGATTCACCCCATTCATACGGCTCTGCTTCAGAATGAACGCGAAGGTGCTGAATAAGGTGGGAGCGTCGTCTGAACGATTTGCTACACTTACTGCACTCATATGGCTTTTCTCCAGTGTGGATTTTCTGGTGATTAACGAGGATACATTTGTAGGTAAAGCATCTCCCACAATCACTACACTCATATGGCTTTTCACCAGTGTGAATTTTCTGGTGTTTAAAAAGGGCAGAGCTTTGGCTAAAGGACTTCCCACAATCCCTACACTCATAAGGCTTTTCTCCAGTGTGAATTCTCTGGTGTATGAGGAGGTAACATTTGAAGCGAAAAGACTTCCTACATTCACCGCACTCAAAAGCATTTTTTCCAGAGTGAAGTCTTTGGTGTTGAATAAGGTTCGTGCGCTGTCTAAAGCATTTCCCACAAGTACTGCACTCATACGGCTCCTCTTCAGTGCGCTCTGTCTGGTGTTCAGGGAGGTCAGAGTTGTTGCTGAAGGACTTCCCATAACCCCTACACTCCTGAGACTTTTCTTCGGTGTGAACCCTTCTGTGCTGAAGGTTAAAGATGTGTCTAAAGGCTTTTTGACACTGGCTGCTCTCGTGAAGCCCTCTTCTAGAACAGTCGCTTTGACGTTGAACAAGGTTCTGGTGTGGGCTGGCAGCTTTTTCACATTCACCTGAATGGAGACGATTTTCTCCACTGGGAAAGGCCTGCCCGCTCTCACTACCATCGTGTGGCTCTTCAGTATCACAAGGGGCCTGGTGCTGATGAAGGCCTGAGGTGGCCGGGAAGCCCTCCCCAACCTTCCCACGGGCGGAAGGTGGCCCTGATACGCAGAAGCTGCACCGGGTCACACGCGAGGGCCTGTCCACGGCCTCTTCCCAGGGCTCCTCGGCACCGGCTTCCCTCTGCTGCCGGTGAGGGTTTGCAGGGAAACAGCAGCCTCTCACACGTGCTTCACTGGAGAAGGCTCTCTGCTCAAGGTTGGCTGCTTGGCACTCAGTCAGGCGCAGAACAGCTTTCAAGGCTGGGACACAGCGCTCACAGGGGCGGGTCCTCTGGGCTGCTGGAGCCGTCTCAGACGCCCTGACCTGTGACTGTCCTTCTACAGACACACTCTGCTCAGAAGGGGTCTCGCCATCTTCCGTCTTATGCCCACAACCTGAAAGCAGACAAGTGCTGGAAATGGTTGTGGACTTTGGTCTGAGGGGCAAGTCCCACTGCAAGATGTTAGACGTAACACGCTGGTTCCATGGGACAGTCTAAAAGTAAGGGCCCTGCCCGACCTACATGGCTCAGTGGCTGAGCACTGACCTATGAACCAGGAATAGTTCAATTGCTGGTTGTGGGCTCAGTCCCCAGAGGGGGGAGTGCAGGAGGCAGCCCGTCAGTGATTCTCTCATTGTTTATATCTCCCTCTCCCTCTCCCTTCCTCTCTGAAATCAATAAATATATATTTTTAAAAAACCAAAAGGCCTAGAAACAGGTTGAAAAAGAGGCTACTGTGCAGTACTGGTCCTCTGAAGATCCCAAAATTGGGTAGATCTCACCCGAAAAGGAATACAAAGACGGCCTGCACCACGTGGAACAAGAGCGGGCTCTCCAACTCCTTCTCCTAACAGCGCTCAGCAGAGTTTGTCTGTTGGTGACCTGGACAAGCTGTGTAAACGGTTGATTATGTCCCTTTCCCAATAAAATTCAATAAATAAGTAGCTGGTATTTGAAGACTCCTTAAGGATGTATGCAAAACTCCTAACACATGCTTAAGTCATGGGTGAAGAGCAGTGCAGAAGAACAGGTGGCGCCAGGAGGCCACAAACATGAAGGAAGCCTGAAGCCCTGAAGTCACAGATGAATGAGCAGTCAGAGAAAAGGGTCAAGTATAGGGAAGGAAAGGCAGAAATGAGGTGTGGCCAATGGAACTTGCACCAAAACACTATTGGACACGGGGGTGAGGGTGCTGTTCTTGGTATGATCTGAACATGGCCCTTATGACATGCTCAACCAGGCCTCTGAGACGTGATTACATGTCTACCCTGTGAAAAAACCAGGGAACTCCCTGCACCGCTACTGTATGACTACTCGGAACCCAAATGATCCGAATTTTAATGAAAGATGACAGAGGTTGTAGGGAGTGGTTATAGGGTTAAACCTCAGACTGACCTTTTGGCAAAGCCACAAACAAGTCCCAGCTTAGAGGGCACAGCCCTCTTAGCATAATTAAACTTGATCTTGTGACGCCCCCTAGATCCTTCCTGGGTAGCTAATGGGCTGTGGGAGGGGCAGCAAGTGCTGCCAAAACAAGTGAAACTCACAAGAACATTGTAACTATGGTGACCACTACCTTGTTTACCTCTGGTTATAAAATAAAGGCTCAGCTTGCCGTCTGGATCTGTTCTGTGGCCTCAGCCAGGCACAGAAGATCCACCTAGACCCAGCTTATTCTCTTGTCTGTCTTTTCTTCATCCTTCGCCGGCCCCCCTCAGGCTCACCGAACCCTTGGCTGTGCTGGCGCGGCACAAGAGGTGAGCAGCACCACAGGCCGAGAGCAGCTTGGCACACACGAGCATTCAGGGAATTCCTTGTTCAGGGCATGCCACCAAGCTCAGCACTGGCAGTCCCAGCATGTATGACAAGAAAGTGGGTTTAGATGAGCAGAGCCCATGATCTAGCTATGAGACACACAAAGATACATGTGGAATGAAAAAGAGAAGGCAGAACCTCACCTCAGGAGACTGGGAGAATGTGAAGCTCTTACCTACGGATGCCACGAGTGCAAACACTTCCAGCATCACCTCGCAGTACAGAAGTCTCTGAGCCTCATCCAGGAGCCCCCACTCCTCCTGGGAGAAGGCAATGGCCACGTCCTCAAAGTCCATGTCCTGTTGTAACGGAGACAGTTTACTCCAGTCACCTGGTCTCCTAGGGTTCCAAGTTCGTCATAAGCCCCACCCTCCACATCCATCTGCTCCCTCCACTCCCCACGTCACATAAGAGTCCAGGTCTTGGTACCATCGGAGTCGCGCTCTGCTTATAGTCATTGATTCTGTGTCTTCCCTCAACAGCAATGGGCGGATGGATGATACCTGAGCTCTGGGCCTGGCATGTCGGCCAAAATGCCTCTTATCATGTGAATACAGTGGGTGTCACAAACACTGCTTAGAGAGAGAAGCTGGCCATAGAGACGGTGTGAGTGATTTGATACTGGTCTTGTCAGGCAATAACCCAGTGGTCTCCCCGTCCCTCCAAGACACAAAAAACATGGCACCATCCTTCACCTTAAAATCCCAATCCCAGGGCCCCGAGGCTGTCGGTTTGCACTGTCCTCTACAAATAATTCTTTACACACACACACACACACACACACACACACACACACACACCGAGTGGCCAGATGATGATCTCTGAATGCATAATAATCTGGGCACTCAGTGTCTATCCTATAGAATAAAAGGCTAATATGCAAATTTCCCCCTTGAACAGGAGTTGGACCAGCAGGCAGGCTGGCCAACCGCCCATGTCCCCTCCCCCGGCCAGGCTGGCCAGACCCCACCCATGCACGAATTCATGCACCGGACCTCTAATATACATATACATATACATACACACACACACACACACACACACACACACACACACACACACACTGAGTGGCCAGATTATGCCTTCAGAGATCATAATAATCTGGCCACTCAGTATATATATTTTTATTGATTTCGGAGAGGAAGGGAGAGGGAGAGAGAGACAGAAACATCCATGATGAGAGAGAATCACGGATCGGCTCCCTCCTGCACGCCCCACACTGGGGATGAGCCCGCAACCTGCACATATGCCCCTACCGGAAATCGAACCGTGACCTCCTGGTTCATAGGTTGACACTTAACCGTTGAGCCACGCTGGCCAGGTTGCAAGTAATTCTTTGAATCACACCTCTCTCACACAACAACATTCAGAGGTAACACAAACATCCCATGACAAGGACAACTTGTTTTCTGGTCATCTCCCAGGATTCTAATTTTACCACCGCCCTTACTTACCCCTGCTTAGCACTCCCCCCTCCCCCACGCCCGTGGAGATTTTCAAGCCCAGGTGGCACTCACATCTGCCGTCCCATTGAGGTCCTACTGATCAGTGTATCCGCCCTCAGCAGCGATGGGCAGGCGGGCAGATAAATGGCACGTCAGCTCTCGAACCTGGCATGTAGGACCACAACAGCAGCCCCCCCCCCTTTTTTTATTGTATTATTATGAGGCTTTTGTAAAATTTTTAATGCAGTCTTGATAACCTTTTATTTTTACACAGAAATATGACTGCTTTGGATTCATCGCACGTTTAGCAATTTTACTATGAGATGAACCATCAATAAAAGTTTTTGTTAATACTTCAGAAACAGTTTTTGTCCAGTACAATTAAGGTTTTATTTTTGAATATTCATTTATTTCAATTAGCTAATTTACATTAGTCTGAAATAAGGTTAATTTATTTACTAACTTTAACTTTGTCTTAGGTTATGAACAGTAAATGACATTAAGTTTCTGCAATTAATCTTTAACTTTACATAAAAATGTATCAGGGAGGCAAAAACACAAATTATTTACTTTAGTTTAAGAGGCCAAATATATAGACTTTTAATTACAGTTCTTCAGATGTTTGAAGGAAACTTCTCTTTATTTCCTTCCAAAATAATTTTCAGGCTACAGAGAGTTTCGTTTAAAAATCTCTCTCTTTCTTTACAGCAATAATCAACAGCCCCCTTCTCAGGTAACTCTCGGCCTGTCTATACTGTTTCCGCCAGACCCGGCCTCACCCTTCATTCTCTCTGATGTCACTGCCAGGGCCCTGTGGCCATGACGTCACGCTCTCTCTGCACGTGCACGTGGCTCTTCCGACCGCTCCTCTCTCCCGCCTGCACGCCATGGCCCCTGCCTGCTCTTGCCCGGCACCACGGACATCTCCGTGGCCCTCTCCACGTTCCCCAGCGGGTGTGGACCAGACACTGCCTGGCAGATTCCGACAGGATCAAGGAGGACGCTGAGTGAGGGTCCACACGGACACAGGCAGCCTGGAGTCCCGCTCTGAAGGCCTGCCTCCCTGACTGGGCCTTGCTTCACCCTCCGCCCTCCGGCCCGGGTGCTGCCCTTGGTATCCATTCACCTCTCTGCACCTCACCCGCCGGGCAGGCCCAGCCCCGGCCGCTCTCTGCCCCGTGCCCAGTGAGTTACCCAGGAGACCACTTATGCCCATGAGCAAAACCCCCCGCCAGACTGCAACACCCCGTGGAGAAAAGCTGGTCTCGGCCAGAGAGGAGGCAGCAACTGTTCCCCCATTTCCTCTGGGGCCCGGATAGGTTCACAAAGGAGTTTAACTGTGAGAACAAGTAGTTCTGGCTATTCCGACCTCTTCCAATTAATACACCCACTGGTTTTGGAGAGCAAAAGCAACAGAGAATAACCGAACAAGGTTCGCAGGAAAGCTCCAGTAGAGAAGTCTGTTCACCTTAAGAATAATTATGGGAGCCCTGGCCGGTTTGGCTCAGTGGATAGAGCGTTGGCCTGCTTTCTGAAGGGTCCTGGGTTCGATTCCAGTCAAGGGCACATGCTCAGCTTATGGGCTCCATCCCTAGTAGGAGCTGTGCAGGAGGCAGCCAATCAATGATTCTCTCTCATCATTGATGTTTCTATCTCTCTCTCCCTCTCCCTTCCTCGCTGAAAGCAAAATATATATATTTATATATGTGTATATATGTATATATATACATATATATATATAACCATAATTTTAAAAATTAAAGAATTATGGGAAACTAAAATGGGATTTTGAAAGAAAAACAAAACAGAAGCATGAGAACTATGACAAGGTGTTTCCCCTTCTCTTTATTAATAGTTTAGGAAAAATTAAAATTACCATAAAAAGGGGGAAATGACCAAGGACCTTGAAATAACACAGCTATTTTATCTGTTCTTAACCACACCTAACTAAGCTGGAGTAAAGCTTGCCTAACCAACCAATATCTGTTTTTTTAAATCAGAACCTGTCCCCTTTATACTGGGAATGTTATGGGGCAATTTAAATGTATTTTTGCTAGTCAAATCTGGCCCAATTCACCTGAGAGGGCAAGATGTTTTAATTTTTTTTTTAACCAATGATGCTCACACATCCTTTCTCCAGAGGGGTGAAATGTATTTAGAAATACGGTAATCAGATGCTGAACCAACTGGGGAAATAAGAACCTTCAAGTGCCTTTCACACCTGGTTGGTGGGGCTCAGCTCGCTGAGCGTCATCACACGTACCGGGAGGATGGTTTCATTCCTAGTCAGGGCACACGTCTAGGTTGCGGGCTCCATCCCCAGCAGAATCTTAAGACGGAACATTCCTTACAAGACATTCAATGCCAGCCCTAACCGGTGTGGCTCAGTGGATAAAGCGTAGGCCTGTGGACTCAAGGGTCCCAGGTTCAATTCCGGTCAAGGGCAGGTACCTTGGTTACAGGCACATCCCCAGTGGGGGGTGTGCAGGAGGCAGCTGATAGATGTTTCTAACTCTCTCTTCCTCTCTAAAAAATCAATAAAATATATATTTTTAAAAGACATTCAGTGCCACTTGAGGTCTTTCCAGTCACCAATATCCTTAATGCACCACCTGGAACCAGGCCCAATACACAAAATTACTTTTAAAAGGGGGCTTTTAATTCCAAGTACAAGTTCCCATAATTCTCCTATCCTTCCATTAAAGAAGATCAATGAGAAAGAATGGAGATTTGTACAGAATCTCATCACTATAGTTATTCCCAAGTACCCTATGGTTCCAAATCCACATAACCTATTATCAGCTCTTCCTGTGAATTGCTAATATTTTTCAGTGGTGGATTTAGGTAGTGCCTTTTCCAGCATTTCTGTAAAAAAAGACAGAAATACCTCTTTGCTTTCACCTGGGAAGATCACAAGTGTACTTGAACAGTAATGCCCCAGGTATATGAGGCAAGTCCCACCTATTTTCTTAGGTACTAAATGATTTCAATTTTTTTCTAGAACTTTCACAAGATTTCACTCTAATTCAATATGTAAATAATTTGCTCTTAGACTCTAAGACAGTGGTTGGAAAACCGAGGGTCTCGAGCCACATGCTGCTATTTGGCCCCTGGAGTTTTTAGCAAAGGCCAGCTTAGGAGGACCCTAATTAAGTTAATAACAATGTACCTACCTATATAGTTTAAGTTTAAAAAATATGGCTCTCAAAAGAAATTTCAATCGTTGTCCTATTGATATTTGGCTCTGTTGACTAATGAGGTTGCCGACCACTGCTCTAAGGCATTACTGAACTCCCAAAAGGACACCTTTTACCTATTACAACAGCTAGCTATAAAAGGACATAAGGTCTCAAAAGATAAGCTTCTGCCCTAACCGGTGTGGCTCAGTGGGTAGAGCATCGGCCTACGGACTCAAAGGTCCCAGGTTCGGTTCCGGTCAAGGGCATGTACCTTGGTTTTGGGCACATCCCCAGTAGAGGGTGTGCAGGAGGCAGCTGATGGATGTTTCTCTCTCATCGATGTTTCTAACTCTCTATCCCTCTCCTTTCCTCTCTGTAAGAAAATTAATAAATATATATTTAAAAAAAGAGATAAGCTTCGATTTTCCTTAAGTCAAGTAGAATACCTTAACCACCTTACATCTAAAAATAATAATCCTAAACGACTCACAGGAATCCTACCTTTTCCTCTTCCATAAACAAGCAAGCAGCTTGGAGGACTACTGGGTTGGACTGGATATTGTCACAAATAGGTTCAAATTTTTCATTAAATGCCCCGTCTCTATATGTCCCATTAAAATCAAATTGAGCTAGCCCTAACCAGTCTGGCTCAGTGGATATAGCGTCAGTCTGTGGACTGAAGGGTCCTGGGTTTGATTCCGGTCAAGGGCATGAACCTTGGTTGTGGGCACATCCCCAGTGGGGGGGAATGGGGGGGGGTGCAGGAGGCAGCTGATCGAAAACTTTTTTTTATTATTGACTTCAGAGAGGAAGGAAGAGGGAGGGAGAGAGAGAAACATCAATGATGAGAGAGAATCATGGATCGGATGCCTCCGGTACGCCCCGCACTGGGGATCGAGCCCACAACCAGGCCTGTGTCCTTGACCGGAATCGATCCGGGGACCCTTCAGTCCGCAGGCCGACGCTCTATTCACTGAGCCACACTGGTTATTAGGGCAATAAAAAAGTGTTTTAAAAAGTCAATAAAATATACTTTTTTTTTAAAAAGAGAAATGTCTGGGTACCTTGTCACTTCCCTTTCTCTGGACGCCTGGGGCACAGCCTAGGGCGCGGGGCGCCAGGGCAGACCAGAGTCCCTCCTATTTCATTACCATCGTGTGACTGTCCCTGCGCCCATCGTGTTCCTCTTCTCCCAGTCCCGGGGGTCCCCCCTCCCCCGCTTGGCCGGCTGCCGCCTCTCCGGTCCATGGTCCAGGCCCCGTGGGGGCCATCACCCCCTCCCTCCCTCCTCTGACCGCGACCTGTGAACACGGAGGGGGCCCCGTTCTCCGGAGCTTCACCCCAACCCCCGAGGTCCTGCTCCCGGCGCGTGTCCCCAGTTTGGCTCCCACAAACCCGCACAATTCTTCACAGGTTTCCGTGGGTTTTACGTTAAAATGGAGAGCGCCCCGCGCCCAACCTCCCTCGCCTGCTCCGCTGCTTTCAGACGCAGAACTGGGCCTCAGTTTCCCGAGTCCTCCCGCCTCCGCCCCCCTGCGCAGCTCCCCCGGCGGCCCCTCAGCTCCACCCCCGCCCCCTCACACCGGGGGTCACACCGGGGTCAGCCCCGAGCGCCCAGCGGTCCTGCGCGGGGCCTGGGCCGCAGGAGGAACGGCGCCCGCCCCGGGCAGCGGGGTTGGGGGCGGCGGGGAGGCCCGGGGGACGCGCTCACCTCCGCCGGGCGCCTCGGCGCGGCCGCCGCCATCGGACTCTGCGGGCGGAGCGGGGCCTGCGAGGCCCCCGAACCCGGACGGTGGCGGCGGCACGAGCCCGGGACCCGCCTCGCACAGCGGGGACGACCCGCCGGCGCTCCCTCCGTCAGGACCTGGCGCGCTAATTCGTGGAATCCGCCAAACAGGCCCAGCTGACAGCCCAGAGGGGGACGCCGGAAGTCCCGCCCTAAGCTCATGTTCATCATTGAAACGCCGCGTTTCCTGGACTCTCATTGGCTCAATCCGCCTTTGTTGGACGCGTGGCCTTCTGGGCAATGTAGTTTCTCCAGCCGAAGCGGTGCGTTACTACCGGCGTTAGGAATCGCAGAGAATAAGGTTTGCTGTAGTTCAGAGGTAAATCCTGAGACTAGTGAGCATGAGGTCACTGGTTTGATCCCTGGACAGAGCACATATCTGTGTTGTGGCTTCCTTGCTGGCTGCTTCACAATGTCTCCTTTGTTTTTTTGGGTTTTTTTTTTTTTTTTTGATCCACGATGTTTCTCTATCCCCCTCCCTTGCCCTCTCTCAAAAAAAAAAATCGATAAAATATAATAAAAGTAATAAGGTGTGGCCTAGACTCTGGCTGAGTAGGTCAATCTGTTAGAGGGTCTTCTCCTCAAGCCAAGGTTGGGGGTTGGGCCCCTGGTCATGACTGAAATGACACCTTTAGGTTTGGGGGAGGTTGGCAGGTTTGTGGGTAGTGTTGTATGTAATACTGATATTCCTCCAGAGAGGTCCTTAATGTTAGCTCTTTTCTGAAATTTTTTAAATATAGTTTTATTGATTTCAGAGAGGAAAACATCAATGATGAGAATGAATCATAGATTGGCTGCCTCCTGCATGCCCCCTACTGAGGATCAAGCCTGCAACCCAGGCATGTGCCCTGACCTAGAATTGAACCTCCAATTTCCTGCTTCATGGGTCAACGCACAACCACTGAGCAACACGGGCTGGGCAATGTTAGCTTTTTCTAAAATGATTCACGGAGGCTCTTCTGGGCTGAATTGTATACGGATGATTCATGCACAGAAATTGTAACCCCCAGTAACTCAGAATGTGACTTTATTTGAAAACAAGGTCTATAAAAATGTAATTATATGGTCAATAGATTGGACTGG
The DNA here is from genome assembly GCF_027574615.1 of Eptesicus fuscus. NCBI lineage: Eukaryota > Metazoa > Chordata > Mammalia > Chiroptera > Vespertilionidae > Eptesicus > Eptesicus fuscus. The sequence goes on along the minus strand of NC_072493.1, from coordinate 49,518,048 downwards.
TGTCCTCACAAAAAGAGAATAAAACACACAAACACACACACACACACACACACACACAGTGTAGCACTCATGTGAGGACACAGAAGCCAGCCATCTGCAAGCCAAGGAGAGAGGCCTCAGGAAAAACCCACCCACTGACACCTTCATGTGACTTCCAGCCTGGAAATACGTCAAAATAAATTAGTTTCTGCTGTTTAAACTGCCAGCGCGATGTGCTTTGTTATAGTAGCCCAAGCAGACTGACACAGGGCCCATCATCGTCTCCGAAAAAGGGAGAATCTGCAGGGCACCCTCAAGATAAAGGGGCCGAGCTGGCGTGGCCCAGTGGATAGAGCGTCAGCCTGCGGACTGAAGGGTCCTGGGTTTGATGCCAGTCAAGGGCATATGCCGGGGTGCGGGCTCGATCCCCAGTGTGGGGTGTGCAGGAGGCAGCTGATCCATGAGTCTCTCTCATCATGGATGCTTCCCTGTCCCTCCCTCTCTGAAATCAGTAAAACTATATATTTTTAAAAAAAACAAGCTCTGATTTCTATAGCTACAAGGCTCATGTTTCTGAAAATCAAAACATTAAAAAAACAAACCAAAAACATTAATGCCGCCCTGGGCTGTAATGAACATTGAACAGTATGGCAATGTTTCCCACCTGACCTTGGAACGGGGACCCCTGGTGGATGCACAGGAGAGTGACCATCTGGAAGCTGTTGGTCAGAGTCCCTGCGGGGGACTAGCCTTCCTCTGCTCACACCACCAGGGGCGGCCGCCGGTGAAGGAATGCTACTTCTTCCCAAGACTCACCACAGAAACTTACAGCTGGTTCCAACTGTCAGCATGGTCCAGGGAAAAATGGACACAGCAGAAGTATCGTATTTAGTTGCTAGTATTTATCAGAAAACTGGCGAGCAGCCCTAGCTGGTGTGGCTCAGTGAATAGAGCGTCGGCCTATGGACTGAAGGGTCCCAGGTTTGATTCCGGCCAAGGGCACATGCCCAGGTTTGGGGCTGGATCCCCAGTGGGGGGCGTGCAGGAGGAGGCAGCCGATCAATAATTCTCTCTCATCATTGCTGTTTCTATCTCTCCCTCTCCCTTCCTCTCTGAAATCAATAAAGAAATATGTATTTTTTAAAAATAAATCAAACCAGGGCAAGGTAGCAGGAGACTGGGGGCTACCCTATGCACCAGCGCCGGCCAGAGTGGTCTTTGCTTCCGGCCTTGCCTTTCTCCAGGAACCTACCAGAAAGGCTGGGGCCATGGTCTCCTCACTCTTGCCTGCCGTGTGGCCCTCACTGTCACTTTCCCCTGTGGCCACGTGGGACACAGCCTGTCTCTGCTCTTGGGCACTGTGAGCAATAAAAACGTCTCATAGAGGCATCAACTCTCCCAGTCCCCATTCGGTCACCTCTGTAAAATAAAGCCCCGTGGGGAGCCTGGCTGGCGTGGCTCAGGGGCTGATCATCGACCTATGAACCAGGAGGCCACAGTTCGGTTCTGGGCCAGGGCACGTTCCCGGGTTGAGGGCTTCATCCCCAGTGTGGGGCGTGCAGGAGGAATTCGTTAATGATTCTCTCTCATCATTGATGTTTCTCTCTTTTCATTCCCCTCTGAAATCAATAAAAATATAGTTTAAAAAATAAATATATATATATATATAGCCCAGCTGGTCTGGCTCAGTGGTTGAGTGTTGATCCAGGAACCAGTAGGTCAGGGTTCGATTCCTGGTCAGGGCACATGTCCGGGTTGTGGTCTCCATCCCCAGTAGGGTGTGTGCAGGAGGCAGCCATTCAATGATGTTCCTCTCTCATTGATGTTTCTAGATCTCTCTCCTTTGCCTTTCCTCTCTCTTTAAAAAAGATCAATAAAGCCCTAATCCAGTGGTCGGCAAACTCATTAGTCAACAGAGCCAAATGTCAACAGTAGTTCAACGATTGAAATTTCTTTTGAGAGCCAAATTTTTTAAACTTAAACTTCTTCTAATGCCACTTCTTCAAAATAGACTCGCCCAGGCCGTGGTATTTTGTGGAAGAGCCACACTCAAGGGGCCAAAGAGCCGCCCGTGCTCACGAGCCGCAGTGTGCCGACCACGGCCATAGCTGGTTTGGCTCAGTGGATAGAGCGTCAGCCTGTGGACTGAAGGGTCCCAGGTTCGATTCCGGTGAAGGGCATGTACCTTGGTTGTGGGCACATCCCCAGTGGGGGGTGTGCAGGAGGCAGCTGATCGATGTTTCTCTAATCGATGTTTCTAACTCTCTGTCCTTCTCCCTTCCTCTCTGTAAAAAATCAATAAAAACATATTTAAAACAAAACAAAGCCGCGGGTATAATCAAGATCATGCTGTAGGGGGCAGGCTGACTGCTCCAAGGAGACCATGCATTCCTGCTTGCTCTTGGCTAACTGGGTTCATTAAAGGGCCTACCCTGCGGGGGTTGGGGTGGGGGTGGGGGTATATGCTGTGCCTGTGTACACGGCCTCAGGACTCCCACGCCAATGAGAAGATCTCATCCTGGGCCTGTTGCTCAGTGGTTAGAGCACCAGCCTGCACATGGAAGGGCTGAGGGCTGGGTTCCCAGCCAAGGGCAATACCTGGGTTTCGGCTTCGCTCCCCTCTCCATCGGGGTGGGTGCGGGAGGCAACCAAAGGATGTTTCTCTCACATCAACGTTTCTCTCTCTCTCTTCTTCTCCCTCCCTCCCTCCCTCCCGCCCAGTCCCTCTGAAAAGCAATGGGAAAACATCCTCAAGGAAGGACTAAAACAAAAAAGACCTCAAAGGCATGGGCCCTTCTGGACACCTTCATTCAGTCTCCAGTGCGGAGATTTCCGGGGATGTACAATGGATCCACGGGGGCCCCGGTTCCCTGCCCGACTCTCCCGGAGGGCCTACAGCAGCGGTTCTCACCCTTCCTAACGCCGAGGCCCTTCACAGCTCCTCATGCTGTGGTGACCCCCAACCATAACATTATTTTCGTTGCTACTTCATAACTGTAATTTTGCTACTGTTATGAATGTAATGTAAATATCTGTGTTTTCCGATGGTCTTAGGCGACCCTGCTAGCGGTTCTCAACCTGTGGGTCGCCTAAGACCATCGGAAAACAGATATTTACATAACGATTCATAACAGTAGCAAAATTACAGTTATGAAGTAGCAACGAAAATAATGTTATGGTTGGGGGTCACCACCACATGAGGAACTGTATTAGAGGGCCGCGGCGTTAGGAAGGCTGAGAACCACTGGCCTAAGGTAATGGGTTACCAGACCAGGCCCAGCCCAGGCGTTAGGAATGGTTCCCCTAAAGCGGGTGTCTGGGGCCCTGGCCAGTGGCTCAGCTGGTCGGAGTGGCCCAGGACACGGAGAGGTCACGGGACGGAGTCCCAGTCGGGGCGCACACCCCGTGTGCGGGTTCCGACCCCGGGTCTGGGTGCCTAAGGGAGGCAACCAACGTCTCTTATCCCGATGATTCTCTCTCATCATCTCTCTCTAAAATCAACAAAAATATACCCTCAGGTGGGAGAAAATTTAAAAAAGAATAAAGTTCCTCTTTCATTAAAAAAAAAAAGTTGGGCCGAAACCGGTTTGGCTCAGTGGATAGAGCGTCGGCCTGCGGACTGAAGGGTCCCAGGTTCGATTCCGGTCAAGGGCACGTACCTTGGTTGCAGGCACATCCCCAGTGGGGGGTGTGCAAGAGGCAGCTGATCGATGTTTCTCTCTCATCGATGTTTCTAACTCTCTATCCCTCTCCCTTCCTCTCTGTAAAAAATCAATAAAATATATTAAAAAAAAAAAAAAAAGTTGGGGTCAGATGACCCCGCACCACCAGTCAGTGTGGGCCAGCCCGCCGCCTCCCGCCTCCTGGTCTGTGTGTCCGGAGGACGTCCTGCCGACGGGGACAGAGCGCGGACCGGAGAGTCCAGGGGACCCGGTGGCCGTGCGGGGAGCGTGCCTCCTGAGGAACCAGGGCACACGGACAGCCGGCGTGTGGCCTCAGGGGCGACTCTCTGCTGCTGTGTACGCTGTGAAAAGCATGTAAAACACACACTTCCGCCCCGCTGGCCCGGCCTCGTGCTTAACCCTATGAACCAGGTCACGGTCCGGTTTCCGGTCCGGGCACACACACAGGTGGCAGGCTTGATCCCCCCAGTGGTGGGGGGTGGGGGGTAGGAGGCAGCCAATCAATGATTCTCTCACCATCGATGTTTCTAATTTCCTCTCCTCCCTTCCTCTCTGAAATCAATAAAACTATTTAAAAAAGCACCGAAACTGTTCCATCGGGCAAAGAAGTCCCTCAGGTCGTTGGGGAATGAGTGACATTCCAACACGTGTTTGGACGCCACGCTGTCATCCCGTCCATTCAAACAAGGAATTCACAGAAAGGGAGCGGGCGGGGATGCTGAGCAGACATTGTGCCAAGGAGACAGAGGCAGCGTGTTCATGGACAAATGCATGGCTACATGCTCACCCTCGTGAGCTGTTAGGGAGCTGGACCCGAAACAAACAAGCCACCACTCCGCTGCCATCCGGGGAACTCAAACCCGGAGCCCGGGAAGGGCTGGCCCAGGGGCAGGGGAATCGGTCTTCACACACCGTGGGGGGGTGGGAGGCGAAGGGCCAACGCAGATCACAGCTCCGCGTTCTGTGAAAACGGAAACGTCTGTCCACGCTGTAAGCGTGGGAGACACAGCACGATCGACAGGAAGCACGGAGAGCACACGTTCGTAGCAGCTTTATTTGTGATACCGCAAACCCGGAAGTAACCCTAAGCACAGGCAGATCAACGGGTAAAACAAGGGGCTATTTACAGAACAGACTACGCCGAAGAGTGAAAGAATCAGCGACTCACGTCGGCATTCCTGTTGGAATCTTGACAGAATTGTGCTGCGTGAAGGAAACCGTTATTTTCTCGAGAGCATACACCTATGACGTTATAGGAAATACGAACTAATCTATCTATTGTAAATAAAGGCGATCAATGGCTGCGTTTAGGGCTGTGGCAGGCGGGAGAGGTTATAAAAGGGCAGGTGGTGAACAGGTGGAGCCAAAGTAGATGGACAGCATGGGAATCGCCACCATGATTAATAAATAATACAAGAATAAACTCCATGCCTCACGTACTCACCACCTGACACCTACATCTGTCCCCCCTGCATGTGAGCGACAGGCCAGTCCATGTGCTGGATGGTTTCAGAGCTTTATCCGTTCGTCCAAGCTCACCGAACAGTACACGTTGGGTAAGTGCACTTGGTTGCATGTGGATTGTACATATTTACATGAATAAAGCTTTAAACTCCGGTTCCGGTGAGACCGAACAGCCCTCTTTTCTAAGGGAGTCCGGCCCGCAAGCCTATGCGGACCCCACCTCTCTCCCCTCGGGTCCTATGCGGACCCCACCTCTCTCCCCTCGGGTCCTATGCGGACCCCACCTCTCTCCCCTCGGGTCCTATGCGGACCCCACCTCTCCCCCCTCACGTCCTATGCGGACCCCACCTCTCTCCCCTCGGGTCCTATGCAGACCCCACCTCTCTCCCCTCGGGTCCTATGCGGACCCCACCTCTCCCCCCTCGGGTCCTATGCGGACCCCACCTCTCTCCCCTCGGGTCCTATGCGGACCCACCTCTCTCCCCTCGGGTCCTATGCGGACCCCACCTCTCTCCCCTCGGGTCCTATGCGGACCCCACCTCTCTCCCCTCGGGTCCTATGCGGACCCCACCTCTCTCCCCTCAGGTCCTATGCGGACCCCACCTCTCTCCCCTCGGGTCCCGGGAGGCGCAGCCTTGCGGGAGGGCGGCGGATACTGGCCTGCGAGGAAGACTCCTGCCCTTGAGCCACAGGAATGCCGATGGAGTCGCAGACGTCCTGGGAGTGGCTACATACGTCACCTTCCTTCCCGCTCGGTTTGCTCGTCTTAGAGCAACGGCCTGGAGCGCACCCCTCAGAGGCGGGGGTCCACAAAGCTGGTAGAAGCAGTTACAGAGGTCACAGAGGGTCCGCGGCCACGGACCACGGAAGCCACAGGCCCCGGGACATCTGTGGCTGAGCTCCCAGAAGAGACACCCTCGTTCTAATCTGCTGGTCTCCCCCTCACGGTGAACACAGCGCTTCTGTCCCAACTGTGGTCCCCCCTCACCCTGAGACTCACAATCACTCCACCTCCGACGGCCCATCCTCCACGGCCCGTGGCTCCCTTGCCGGACCCCAGCACAGGCGGAAGTACGCAATGTACACAGTAAAAAAGGGAATAAAATTCATATTGTCCACAGAAGCACAAAAAAATGCCCCCTCTTCAGAGTGACCTCTGACCCCCCCCCCCCCCCCCATAATCGTGGCGCCAGGATTTACACCAGGACCACAGAGTCATGCAGTCTTTGTTGCGAGGCCCTGGGCAGCAACACACACTTAGCCAACATGGGACAGAGCGACTTTCTGCTATCACCGTCCCTTCGGGGACACAGACAGCTAGGGATCCCCACAAACGTGCCCCTCCGTACGCTGGCAGATCACAATGCTTATTCCACATCACCTCACGCAGTGACTATACAACCAAGATGAAAGGTACCGAGACCTTCACAAACATACCACGATCCAGAGAAGCTTACACAAGTGTCCAGGCTGGCGAAGCAGAACCTGGGAGAATTCATCACAGCGTCCCTGTGAGAACAATGTCCGTGAGGAAGGTAGCTCTTCTTAGCCGAGGGCGGGTCCTCTGACCAGCACCGGGCCAGGTCCGCCCCCAGCGGAGAGGAAGGAAGGAGGGGGCCCCCCAGGAGGCCTGCGGATTCCTCATTTCCTCCCGCAGGAGAGCACGGAGGGCGGCTTCCCTGAGCACGCAGGGGCGTGACTGTGAGGCGAGCCCGGCGGGGAGGCCTCGGCTACAAAACCTAGCAGTGCCATCTGCTAGGAACAGCCCTGGGCAGGTGGGAGAGTGCAGTGGCCCTCCTTAAAGCCTCACTCGCACCGACGACTCACGAGGAACCTAGCACACTGTGTGTTCGCTAAAACGGGTTTTAATTCACCTAAATTGGTCTCTGAGGGTCTCCCCCAGTGCTGTTAGCCTGAGAGGAAATACAGCATTCCCTGCACCATTAAGGCTTTTCCCCAGTGTGAAGTCTCCGGTGTCTGAGGAGGTTAGACGTGCGGGTAAAAGACTTCCCGCACTCATTACACTCATAGGGCCTTTCTCCAGTGTGCACCCTTTTGTGCTGAATGAGGGCGGAGCTGTGGCTGAAGGACTTGTCACAATAAGCACACTCATAGGGCCTCTCTCCAGTGTGAACTCTCCAGTGTCTGAGGAGGTTCGACGTGCGGGTGAAAGTTTTCCCGCACTCGTTACACTCATAAGGTCTTTCTCCAGTGTGCACCCTTTTGTGCTGAATGAGGGCGGAGCTGTGGCTGAAGGACTTCCCACAATCACTACACTCATAGGGCCTCTCTCCTGTGTGAACTCTCCAGTGCCTGAGGAGGTTAGATGCCCGGGTAAAAGACTTCCCGCACTCATTGCACTCGTAAGGTCTCTCCTCACTGTGAACACTCTTGTGCTGAATGAGGGAGGAGCTTCGCCTAAAGGCCTTCCCACAATCGCTACACACGTACGGCTTCTCGCCAGTGTGGATTCTCTGGTGTTTAATGAGGTTGAAGTTGTAGATGAAGCGTTTCCCACAAGCACCGCATTCATACCGCCTCTCTCCAGTGTGAACTTTCCGGTGCTGGATGAGGATGTAGTTGTACCGGAAGCACTTGCCGCAATCCCCACACTCATACGGCTTTTCTCCCGCGTGAACTTTCTGGTGATAGATGAGGGCGGAGCTCTGCCGGAAGCACTTCCCACACTCACTGCACTGATACGGCTTTTCTCCAGTGTGGACTCGCTGGTGCTGAATGAGGGCCGAGCTGTTTGTGAAGGTCTTCCCGCAGTCACTGCACTCATAGGGCCTTTCTCCAGTGTGGACTCGCTTGTGCCGGATGAGGGCGGAGCTGTGGCTGAAGGACTTCCCACAGTCACTGCATCCGTACGGGTTTTCCCCGGTATGGATTTTCTCGTGTCTCATGAGATTGAATTTGTAGCTAAAGCATTTCTTACAAAAACTGCACTCGTAAGGCTTTTCGTCAGAGTGGATTCTCTGATGCTGGAGGAGGGTGTACTTGCAGCTGAAGCACTTCCCACACACACTGCACTCGTAGGGCTTCCCGTCCGTGTGCACACTCTGGTGCCGGAGGAGGAAGAACTCACAGCTGAAGCACTTCCCGCACACGCCGCACTCGTAGGGCAGCCTCTCCCCGGGGTGGACGCTCCTGTGCAGCAGGAGGTTGAAGATCTGTATGGAGGCCTTCCCACACTGGCTGCACTCAAACAGCCCCTCTCCCGTGTAGACGCTCTGCTGCTGCCCCAGGTCCGGGCTGTGGAAGGCGGCCTTCTCACACTCCCCCCACTGGCGCGGACCCGTCCCACTGTGGACGGCCTGCCAGCTCTCAATGACGCTGTGCGGCTCCTCGGCGCTCTGCGTGGGCTGGTGCTGGAGGAGGCCGGGGGCGGCGGCGAAGTCCTCCTCGGCCTCCCTGGCGGCGAACGGCGCCCCGGACACGTAGAAGCTGTTGCTGGTCATGAGCGAGGCCCCGTCCGCGTCCCCCTTCCAGGGCTCCTGGGCACCGGCTTCCCGCGGCTGCTGGTGAATGTTTGCCCGGAAGCAGAAGCCCCTCACACACGCGTCGCTGAAGAAGGCTCTCTGCTCCGGGTTCCCGGCCTGGAGCTCCGTCAGGTGGAAGATAGCCTTCAGGACCAAGACGCACTGCTCACAGGAGTGAGTTCTCTCCGCGGCCGGCGCGGTCTCGGGCACCCCGACCTGTACCTCTCCTTCTGCCGGCACCATCTGCTCAGCAGGCGCCGCCGCGTCCTCCGGTTTGTGCCAATAACCTGGAAGCAGAGAAACGCCGAGGAGAGGGTGAGGCACGGGGGGCCGGGGCAAGCCCAGCACGAGGGCCCGTCGGACCCCACGCGGGTGTCCTGGGACCGTCGGACAAGAGCCGGGAGGCAGGCTGAAGCGTGCCGCTGGCCTCTGAAGACCACAAAATAGGGGAGACCTCACCAGAAACCCCACTCAGGCGGCATGCCCCACACGGGAGAGAAGCAGGGTCTCCAGATGTCCCTTCCGCTGACGGCTTCCAGCGAGGCCTGCTGGCTGGTGACACGGCCAATGAAACTCAGTAAATGGGCGGCGTGGCGCCCACACACCAGCTGAGGCCGTGCGCCCCTCCGCGCCCGTGGCAGGTCAGCGCTGGAGGCAGCAGGCGATGCGCAGGGGCCAGAGGGGAGGCGGCTGGGAGGCACAGGTCACAGGGCAGGACCGCCCGGTGTCAGCACCGGTGCGGCCGGCGGCACAGGCACCACACGCGACTGGAAATGGCAGACTCCTGGCATGATCTGAACCAGCCCCCAGGGCACGCTCTTCCCCAGTCGCCACTCACCCGGGAGCCCCCCTGAGACCACCTGGACATGCGCCCCCGGTGACAAAACCAGGGCTCCCGGCACCCCCGCTGCCCATCTCCTCAGTGACCCGGGTCCGAATGAGGACAACAGGGGTGAGCAGCCAGCACGGGCAAGAGCAGCTCGCAGACATCGGCATCGCGAGACCTGACAGGAAGTCCATGGCTCACGGAAGTGATGACCATGACCCGGCACAGGAACTCACAAAGAACGCTCAGAGAGAGGAAGGGGCAGCAACGGGGGCCACGGATCTGGACACGGCCACCCTCGGGGAGAGGCTGAAGAGGCGGGTGCGTTAAGCTGTCTGCAAGACTCCTGACTCCCAGACTCTCCCGCACTTGTTGAGGCAACAGGTGTTAGGGCCGCTCGGGGTGTCCACGGGGCAGGGCACTCCACAGCTCAGCACCGGCACACGTGACAAGAAATGGGGTAATGCCCTGGCTGGTTTGGCTCAGTGGATAGAGCGTCGGCCTGCGGACTGAAGGGTCCCGGGTTCGATTCCGGTCAAGGGGCACATGCCTGGGTTGTGGGCTCGATCCCCAGTAGGGGATGTGCTGAAGGCAGCTGATCCATGATTCTCTCTCATCATTGATGTTTCGCTCTCTCTCTCTCCCTCTCCCTTCCTCTTTGAAATCAATAAAGAAATACATTTAAAAAAAGAAAGAAAGAAACGGGGTAATAAGCAGAGCCCCCGGCCGGGCTGTGGGATGACAGCTATTTCCGGAGAAGAAGGGAAGGCAGGGTGTGACCTCAGGACACCAGGAAAGCATGCAGGCCTTACCCACGGTCGCCACGAGCGTACAGATCTCCAGCATCACCTCGCAGTAGAGAAGTCTCTCGGCCGCATCCAGGAGCCCCCACTCCTCCTGGGAGAAGGCGACGGTCACGTCCTCAAAGCTCATGTCCTGTCACAGAAAGCACAGTTCAGCCACGTCAGCTTCTCTCCCAGGAGTTTAAGTTCTCCAGACCCGACATCTTCACTCATCTGCTGCCGCCCACCTGAGGAGACACCAGGCCTCGGCCCCATCCAAGTCCCTCTCCGTCTATTCCCACGACAACAGGGCGATGGGCGGAGGTGACACCTGTGCGCTGAGCCTGGCCGTTAGGCCACCTCCCCCGTGAACACAGTGGGTGTCACCGACATGGGGAAGGGGAGCAGCTGCCACTGAGCAGGAGGGAGTGATCGGACACTCGTCTCGTCAGGCAGCGAACGCCCTGTGACCTGCACATGGTCCCTCAGGAACAGGAAACACAGCCTCAGCCTCCACGCTCAGCACCACCCCAGGCGCTGAGGCAGCCCTGCGCTCTGCACGGAATGCTGCCCCATGAACTCTGCACCACACGCTCCACTCCCAGAAGCATGACTGTGAAGGCACAGCCTGCGGGACAGCACAGCCTGCGGGACAGGGACAGGGACAGCCTGCGGGACAGGGACAGGGACAGCCTGTGGGACAGGGACAGCCTGCGGGACAGGGACAGGGACAGGCACAGCCTGCGGGACAGGGACAGGCACAGCCTGTGGGACAGGGACAGGCACAGCCTGCGGGACAGGGACAGCCTGCGGGACAGGGACAGCCTGCGGGACAGGGACAGGGACAGCCTGCGGGACAGGGACAGGCACAGCCTGCGGGACAGGGACAGGGACAGCCTGTGGGACAGGGACAGCCTGTGGGACAGGGACAGGGACAGCCTGCGGGACAGGGACAGCCTGCGGGACAGGGACAGGGACAGCCTGCGGGACAGGGACAGCGTGGTCCCATCAGCCTTGTTCTCACCATATGATACGAGGGAACCACCTCCCTGACGCGCCCCGGCTCACCTGCTCCTGTCCAGTGAGATTCCAGCCTCAGTGCTCTGACACCCTGTCTCCCCAGGCCCCCCTCACTGTATCCGCCTCAGCTACAGGCGGGCGGGCGGGCGAATGGCTCCAAGCTGTGAACCGGAATGAGGACCTCCCCCCTCCTCGCAGGCAGTCCCCGGGGAGCGCCGTCACCTTCCACCAGATGCAACAGACCGGGCTCACCTTTCCCTCGGTCAGTGCCAGGGCCCCTGGCCATGAGCTCACATCGCTCTTCCCACCACACCCCTCCCGCCCGCACTCCCACAGCCCCGCCCCCTCCTGTCCTGCCCCCCCCCCCCCCCGTCTTCTCCTCGGCCCCTCTCTTCATTACTCAGCAAGTGGGGTCCAGAGAACGTTTGGAAAATTCTAGAGGATCGAGCACTGCCCGGACGCTGACGGTCCACACTCACAGGGGCGGCTGGAGTCCCGCCCCGAAGGCCTCCCTCCCTGACACTCCTTGTTCCCACATCACCCATGAGAACCACATGGCCTCCCGGGTGCCCACAGCCTCCCCATGGGGCTGCACCTGACGTCCCCTCACAGTGACAGCCTCACCTCTCCGCACCCCCACAAGGCCCAACCCTGGGCCCCCCCCCCAGGCCACTGAGCCTCCCAATGACCACAGCGCACTGGGCTAGTCTGCCAGCCGGTGCCACTCCCCAGCCACGCCGACGGTCACAGCAACGTCTTGGGGAGTCTTGGGGAGACCCTAGAGCCGTGACTGCAGACCAGCGCCCCCCACCCCATCCTGTGTGAGTTACTCCTCTGCCTCCAACCATCAAATGGCCACGCACCCCTTGGAGGCCGTGACCACTACCCAATCGGAGTCTCCCACCCTCCACATGACCGCCTCGTCCGTCACCCATGTGTGACAGCCCACAATCAGAGGCCCGCACGGGAAGCCGGGGCCTCAGCCTGGGCCTCCTCGTCCTGAGCAGCTACCACCACCCTCCTCCCCACCAGGAGTCCCCGTATTACAGTGAGCTGCGACTCCTTCCGGTCCAGACACCTCCACTCCCTTCTGGGGAGTCTCCACCCTGAACCCCTCCAGGAACTGCTCCCAAACATCTCATCCCTCACAGGCCAGAAACAAACCTGATACCCTCCACGCACACTGCTCTCCCTGCTCCGGACTTCCCATTCGGCCAGGAGCTGAACCCACATTTCCCTGCCATCCCTGCCTCCTCTCTCTCTCTCAAACCCAGGCAGTGCCCTTGGCGGGTTGCTGAGTTGGGAGGAGAGCTGTCCCGATATGACAAGGTTGCGGGTTCAGGGTGTGATCCCCTGCCCGGGGACATACAAGAATCAACCAGTGAATGCATAAGTAGAACAAATCAATGTCTCTCTCTATATATCACTCTTCCTGTCTCCCTAAAATCAATACATAACATTTAAAAAACACACACAAAAAAACAAAATCCAGGGGACCACACCTAAAACGCCGAAACCCAACTGTGTCTCCCATTTCTACCTCCACCATCACGGCCCCGTCCGTGCCCATCACACTCTCCCAGGCGATCCCAGCTGCCTCCTCCCTGGTCTTCCTGCCCCGTCAACCACACCCACCCCGCCCTTCATGCTGCAGCCACCCGGAGCCTCACGGGCCCTGGGTCAGATCCCCTGCCTCCACGGCTGCCAACCTCCCACGGCCCCATCACCTGCAGACAGAACCCTGACTGTCACAGAGCTGCTCCAGGTCTGACTCCTGCCCTAGCCGGTGTGGCTCAGTGGATAGAGCATAGGACTGTGGACTGAAGGGTCCAAGGATTTGACTCTGATCAAGGGCACATGCCTGGGTTGTGGGCTCGATCCCCAGTGGGAGGCCTGCAGGAGGCAGCCAATCAATGATTCTCTCTCATCCCTGATGTTTCCATCACTCCCTCTCCTTCTCCCTTCCTCTCTGAAATCAATAAAAACATATTAAAAAAAAAATTGGGCTCCTGTCCCAACTGTTCCCAGTTCCCATAAGAAAGCAAGGACAGCCCTAGAAGGTTTGGCTCAGTGGATAGAGCGTGGGCCGCGGACTGAAAGGTCCTGGGTTCGATTCCGGTCAAGGGCATGTACCTTGGTTACGGACTCATCCCCAGTGGGGAGCGTGCAGGAGGCAGCTGATCGATGTTTCTCTCTGTCTTTCTTTCTCTCTTCCACTCTCCCCAAAAATCAATGGAAAAATATTCTCGAGGGAGGATTTATATATATGTGTGTGTATACACACACACACACACACACACACACACACACACGTATGTAAATTAATTAAAAATAAAAATTATTTTTAATATATTTTTATTGATTTCAGAGAGGAAGGGAGAGGGAGCGAGAAAGAGAAACATCAATGATGCGAGGGAATCATTGATCCGCTGCCTCCCGCACGCCCCCTACTGGGGACCGAGCCCGCAACCCGGGCATGTGCCCTGACGGGAATGGAACCTGGACCCTTCAGATCAGAAAGGCCGCCGCTCCATCCACCGAGCCAAACCAGCTAGAGGTTAAAATTATTTTTTTAAAACTCTCTTACTTCCTACATATTCAAATATTTGTAGGAAGAATAATATGACATCTGGGGTCTCTCGCAAAAATAATCCAGTGGGATGCCCTGACCGGTGTGGCTCAGTGGGTAGAGCATCAGCCTGCTTTCTGAAGGGTCCCAGGTTCGATCCTGGTCAAGGGCATGTACCTTGGCTGCAGACGCATCCCCGGTAGGGGGTGTGCAGGAGGCAGCTGATCGATGTTTCTAACTCTCTATCCCTCTCCCTTCCTCTCTGTAAAAAATCAATAAAAAATATATTTTTTTAAAAAAAGCAAGGTCACCTGCACCTGCGGGTGCCTGAACCAGCTCGGCCGCCCCTGGATGCCACTGCACATCCTGGCACCTGTGCCGGGGAGGACCCCCCACATCTCACTCCACTGGTGGCCAAACACTGAAACCAGTTCCTACCACCTTGGACCTGGACTCAGGGTCCCAGGGCAGGAGGAGGGGCGGGACAGCCCCAGGACCCCACAACCTCAGAGGCCCCACAGCCCAGCCCCCTGAGCGGCTCTGCACCTGCAGGGACCTGTGGGAACTGAAGGTCTGTGGAGGGCCCCGCACCCACCGCCAGGACCCGGGGATCAGGCTGCTCAGGGCCCTGGCCCAGCCCTGGGGCCGGGCGATGCCCGCATCCGCTCAGGGCTCGGTCCGCAGTGCAGACTCTTGCCAATTCCGTTCTTTTTTTAAAATATATTTTTATCGATTTCAGACAGGAAGGGAGAGGGAGAGACAGACAGGAAATCAATGATGACAGAGAATCATGGATCGGCCGCCTCCTGCGCTCCCCGCCCCCCTACTGGGGATCCAGCCCGCACCCCGGGGGCGTGCCGGGCCGGGAATCGACCCTTGACCTCCCGGTTCCCAGGTCCAGGCTGGACCCCGGGGCCCCGCCGGCGGGGCTGCCAGTCCGTCCTCGCTCCCGGGGCGCCGCCTCCCGCCCCGCCCCGCCCCGCCGCCCTCTCTCCGCGGTCCTTCCTCCGGGCAGTTTGGGGGGACCCTTAGGACCGCATCCGAGACAATGTCCCTCCTTTGTTCCCAGCCCCCCGCGGCCCCCGCGCGCTGAGGATGGAAGTAAAACTCCTCCCGCACAACCGCGCCGCACCTTCCCGCCGCCGGTGGACACAACCCGGGGCCGGGCTGCCCGCATCTCCCGGCTCGGCCGCCCCGGCGCTGTCCCCGCCCCGCGGCCGGTGCCCCCTCGCACCCCGTCACGCCGGGCGTCACCCCCGAGCGCCCCGCCGACCGCCAGGCTGGAGCCCGGGCTGCGGGACCTGACAGGCGCCCGCTCCCGGGGGACGCGCACTCACCTCCGCCGGGAACCGCAGCGAGGCCGCCGCCATTGGACTTTGTGGGCGGAGCGGGGTCTGCGAGGCCGGGAGGCCCGGATCGCCGACCGTGATGACTCGCCAGGCCTCCGGTTCGCCTCCGCACAGCGGGGACGGCCCCTCCGGCGCCTCCTCCATCGCGAACCGGGGGCTCTGGAGCGCCGAGAGGCGAGCCGATGGAGGGACCCGAGAGGCCAAAATGACCGCCACGAGGAGGACCCGGAAGTCCCGCCCTGACCCCTGGCGCAGCCCAGCAACGCCCCTTTCCTGAGCTTTCGTTGGCTCCGCCCGCCATCATTCGGCGCGTTGCCCTCTGGGTAATGTAGTTTCCTCGGCCGGTGGTGGACGCTACTGTCCCAGTCACTGACCTTGGCGAGCACAGGATTTGCCGCTGCCCTGGCCAAGTGAGCCGGTTTGTCAGAGCGCCTTCTCCTTACGCCTCCGTCCCGCGTTTGATCCCAGGTCGTGGTTCAAATGAGTTTTAGGTTTGGGGGGGGCGGGGTCTGCATGTTTGTGGGGCGTGTTGTTTGCTACTGATTACTTGTCTGCAACTGATTACTTAGGTGTGTGTGTGTGTGTGTGTGTGTGTGTGTGTGTGTGTAAAAAATATTTTATTGATTTCTTACAGAGAGGAAGGGAGAGGCTTAGAGAGTTAGAAACATCGATCAGCTGCCTCCTGCACACCTCCTACTGGGGATGTGCCAGCAACCAAGGTACATGCCCTTGACCAGAATCGAACCCTTCAGTCCCCAGGCCGACGCTCTATCTCACTGAGCCAAACCGGTTACAGAGATTTCTGATGTTTTTGAAAACATTATTATCTGACTTTGTGAAGCTCAGAATGTTTTTGAGGCGTATTATTATGTTTTAAAAATCTTTTTAAAAATACATTTTTATTGATTTCAGAAAGGGAGAGGGAAGAGATAGAAACATCCATGATGAGAGACTCATGGATCAGCTGCCTCCTGCACACCCCCAACTGGGGACCGAGCCCAAAACCCAGGCATGTGCCCTTGATCAGAGTCAAACCCCAGGACTCTTCAGTCCCCAGGCTTATGCTCTATCCACTGAGCCAAACCGGCTAGGGCTATTATTATTTATTTTAAATGTGTAGCTTCAGGACATTTTATTACAAAAAGCTGGTTCTCATATACATAACGAATGAGAACTGAAAATTCATCATACATTTGCTTCACTTTTTAGCTTGACATTCCAGTAAAGCTTTAGCTCCATTGATTTTTGGCTGCTATATAAGGAGATCCGCCTTGTCTGGGTGACTTAAAAGCATAATTGGTCGATGCACATCTCTTGTTTTTTCCTTTATTGGCAGTAGGGCACTGTAATAGCCACTGCGGAAGGCAGATTTTGGTAAGATTAAAAAAAAAAAAAATTGTTTGGCCCTAAACAGTTTGGCTCAGTGGATAGAGCGTCGGCCTGCGGACTGAAAGGTCCCAGGTTTGATTCCAGGTCAAGGGCATGTACCTTGGTTGCAGACACAACCCCAGTGGGGGGTGTGCAGGAGGCAGCTGATCAGTGTTTCTCTCTCATCGATGTTTCTAACTCTCTATCCCTCTCTGTAAAAAATCAATAAACTATATTTTTTTAAAAAGAATAAGAAACTTGTTTGACCTGAGGCTCCATATGCTTCATGGCTTGCAAAACATCTCTCTCATCACTGATATTTCTATCTCTCTCTCTCCGTCTCCCTTCCTCTCTGAAAGCAATAAAAATCTACGTAAAAAGGAAAGAAGTTGGTGAAAATGAGGCCTTGGGGACAGGTTGAGGGGGTGTGTGCCCTGGTTGCAAAGCTCCTGGGGTCCCTTAGGGTTTAGGAGGTGCGTGCCTGTGGAGAAAGAAGGGGCGAGGGAGGCTCAGGTGTGCTCTGGGGAGGAGAGAGCACACTGGGTCCTTTGTCTTGTTTGTGGCTTCTCTCTCTCTCTCTCTTGCAGGCAGGATTTTAAAAATATATATATTTCTTTATTGATTTCAGAGAGTAAGGGAGAAGGAGAGAGCATCAATATGAGAGAATCATTGATTGGTTACCTCCTGCACGCCCCCCACTGGGGATGGAGCCCGCAACCCAGGCATGTGCCCTCGTCCAGAATTGAACCCAGGACCCTTCAGTCCGCAGGCTGACGCTCTATCCACTGAGCCAAGCCGGCTAGGGCCAGGCAGGAATCTTAGGGGAGGTCTCAGCAAAATATTCACCAGTTTTCTAGGCAGCCTTCCTCTGGGGGGGGTCTCCACTGAGTGGTCACTGCAGCTGGCCCTGGCCAAGTCACCCACCTGGTTTTGCTGCTTTTCTGGGCCTGGAGCTGAAGTACCGCTGAGGCCTAGGTGTTGTCTCCAGGGAGGGGGCCTTCTGCATCTGCTGTAAGTCGCTCTGCAGGTTTGTTCAGCTCTCTGCCTCAGTTTCCCTATTCTGATTGCCCCTGCGTTCTGGCCTGTCTCACTCTTAGCTGGAACGTACTAACCATCTCCTGCCCAATTCTAATGTGTGAGTAAGAAGCTGTTCTGGATGTTGTAACCCTATGTTCAGTGTGGGCCAGGACGTGGAAAGATAAGGGGGAGCCCGGGCAGCGTGGCTCAGAGGTGGAGCGTTGACCTATCAGCCAGGAGGTCACGGTTTGATTCCCGGTCAGGGCACATGCCCGGGTTGTGGGCTCGATCCCGTGTGGGGTGTGCGGGAGGCAGCCGATCCATGATCACTGATGTTTCTATCTCTCTCCTCTCTCCCTCTCTGAAATCAGTAAAAATATATTAAAAAAAAAAAAAAAAAAAAAGCCCTAGCCGGTTTGGCTCAGTGGATAGAGCATCTGCCTGCAGACGGAAAGGTCCCAGGTTCGATTCCAGTCAAGGGCACATGCCTGGGTTGCAGGCTCGTCTGGGGATGTGCAGAAGGTAGCCAGTCAATGATTACCCCTCATCATTGATGTTTTTATCTCTCTCCCCCTCCCCCTTCCTCTCTAAAATCAATAAAAATATATTAAAAACACACACACACACACACACACACACACACACACACACACACACAGAGAGAAAAGAAGGCGAGCTCTGCCTAGGGGCGGGCCCACCTCGCCTAAAGGTGGGGGAGCCTCTCGGATTGGATAATGAGCAGCCCCAGGAGGACAGGTGCCTCCCCCTTTGACCTAACGACGCAGAGGGGTCCCGGGAGCTGCCTGTGCAGGAGAAAACAAAGGCACTGCTGCGCCCCGAGGTCCTCCCGTCTGGACAGTGGCTGCTGCCCACACCTGCCCCCTGGCCGAGGGGGACCAGGCAGTGTGGGCCTGAAGGGCCCTGGGCAGCCCCCCTCTCCCCGTGGGGGAGCGGGTACGACTCTTAAAGCTGCAGGTGCACCCCGTGACCCAGCCCCGGCGATGGAGCCGGCGCCCGGCGGGAGATGGACGGTGAAGTTCCATCCCACGCCCCCCTCGGAGGTGGGAGGGATAGGCCGTCGGGGACATGGCGTCGGGCATGCTGGGGTTTCGCTATTAGGGCCGGAGGACTGGGCCTATAACATGCTGCAGTCTGTATTGTGGGTGTGGGTTCTGTGTTCACGGAGCTGACCAACGGGCCAGGGTACCCCAAAAAGACCAACCAGCTTAAGGGGTGGAGGGTGGGAGCCCTAGTCAGAGTCCGCCGGGCGGTCAGGGCACTGACACGGCTTTACTGTCCGCGCTGCGCGGGCGCAGCTCTCTGCACTCCAAACGCTGCCGCCACTGCCTGGCAAGAAGCCTCTCTGTCTGAGTTGGCATAAAGACGTGTGGCTGTCCCTGATAGGTGTGGCTCAGTGGATAGAGCATCGGACTGCAGACTGAAGGGTCCCAGGTTCGATTCCGGTCAAGGGCATGTACCTTGGTTGCGGGCACATCCCCAGTGGGGGGTGTGCAGGAGGCAGCTGATGGATGTTTCTTCTTTTTTTTCTTTTTTAAAATATATTTTATTGATATTTTACAGAGAGGAAGGGAGAGGGGGGGAGAGAGAAACATTAATGATACGAGAGAATCATCCACTGGCTGCCTCCTGCACACCACCTACTGGGGACTGAGCCTGCAACTGGGCATGTGCCTGCAAACAGGCATGGATGGAAGTGAACCTGGGACCCTTCAGTCCGCAGACCGATGCTCTATCCACTGAGCCACACCATCGGGGGCAGGGGTTTCAGCCCCTGACAGGGTCCCATTTGCCCATGGACCCCGCAGGGTTGGCAAGTCCTGTGACAGACTTGGGCCCGGTCACCCAGGACCTGAGCCAACCGGCTGCAGGGCAGGCAGTCTTCCCGAGCACCCTGCTCTGTGCCGGGACTGCCTCAGGCCTGCAAGGCCACAGGAGTGGCTACCGCCTGTTTCTCAGTGAGGGAGCCCCGACTCTCGGCCCCTCCCACAACCGGGACCAGAACCCTACGGGCACCCTTCTCTTCCCATGCTGTTGCCACAGACCCCAACCAGACCCTGGGGGAGTAAGAGTCACGTCCCACTGGCATGGCTGCGTCAGGTCTACAAGCTGCAAGGCAGCTGGAAAGGCCTCCTCCACTTGTGGAATCCGGTCCCACGTCGCCCCCTTCCGGACAACTGGAACAATGGCCGTCACAACTGCGCCAGGCGGGGAGGGAACACTCGCCAATACCCCAAAACACCAACACAGGCCTGTAACCGTTTCCCCGTCGTAGGTCGGGAGAAGCCCTCGTCAGTGACTGCTGCGGGCATCACCTTGGTCTTACCCAACCCGACGACCTGCTTTGGTGGAGAGGCCCTAGACACCTGTAGCATAGGGGGACGGGAGTACCAGGTTTAGCTGGTCTGCAGGGGAAGGAAGAGGCCATTATCACAGTGGAAGATGACGAGGAGGTGAAGGAGAATGTGAGGAGGAGGAGGGGAAGGAGGAAGCAGAGGAAGAGGCCTGGGGGGCCCGCAGCTACGGCCTACCTCTTTGGGGCAATCCATCAAGGAGCCCCGGAGTACCGGGTCTCGCACGATTTTGCACACGGGGTCACTAATCCTATCTAATAAAAGAGTAATATGCAAATTGCCCATCACTCCAACACACAAGATGGCTGCCCCCATGTGGATACAAGATGGCCGCCACAAGATGGCCTGCAAGGGAGGGCAGTTGGGGGAGACCAGGTCGGCAGGGAAGGGCAGTTAGGGGCAATCAGGCTGGCAGGGGAGTGGTTAGGGGGTGATCAGGCTGGCAGGCAGAAGCAGTTAAGGGTAATCAGGAAGGCAGGCAGGTGAGCAGTTGGGAGCCAGCAGTCCTGGATTGTGAGAGACACCACCCTCCCTCCCCCATGCATGAATTTCGTACACCAGGCCTCTAGTATTATAATAAAAAATAATACAAGAAGAAATGGTTTCACTCCCAACAGTAAGCCTGTTTTTACCCCACCTGTATGTGACAGCCTGGCTTATTTCTTGTATGTCACATCACAGCACACCAAAGAGCACACATTAGATAAGCACACTTTGTTGCATGTGAGTAATACACAGACATTTTATTTTTATTTTTTAAATATATATATTTTTAAAGTATATTTTATTGATTTTTTTACAGAGAGAAAGGGGGAGGGATAGAGAGCTAGAAACATCGATGAGAGAGAAACATCGATGAGAGAGAAACATCGATCAGGTGCCTCCTGCACACCCCTCACTAGGGATGTGCCTGCAACCAAGGTACATGCCCTTCACCGGAATCGAACCTGGGACCCTTCAGTCCACAGGCCAACACTCCATCCACTGAGCCAAACCGGTCAGGGCTTTAAATATATTTTATTGATGTTTTTACAGAGAGGAAGGGAAAGGGATAGAGAGTTAGAAACATCGATGAGAGAGAAACATCCATCAGCTGCCTCCTGCTCGCCCCCTAGTGGGGATGTGCCCACAACCAAGGTACATGCCCTTGACCGGAATCGAACCTGGGAACTTTCAGTCCACAGGCTGACGCTCTATCCACTGAGCCAAACTGATTAGGGCTACATAGACATTTTATTTTTTTAAAAATATATTTTCTTGATTTTTTACAGAGAGAAAGGGGGAGGGATAGAGAGCTAGAAACATCGATGAGAGAGAAACATCGATGAGAGAGAAACATCGATCAGGTGCCTCCTGCACACCCCTCACTAGGGATGTGCCTGCAACCAAGGTACATGCCCTTCACCGGAATCGAACCTGGGACCCTTCAGTCCACAGGCCGACACTCCATCCACTGAGCCAAACCGGTCAGGGCTTTAAATATATTTTATTGATGTTTTTACAGAGAGGAAGGGAAAGGGATAGAGTTAGAAACATCGATGAGAGAGAAACATCCATCAGCTGCCGCCTGCTCGCCCCCTAGTGGGGATGTGCCCGCAACCAAGGTACATGCCCTTGACCGGAATCGAACCTGGGAACCTTCAGTCCACAGGCTGACGCTCTATCCACTGAGCCAAACTGATTAGGGCTACATAGACATTTTATTTTTTAAAAAATATATTTTATTGATTTTTTTAGAGAAGAAGGGAGAGGGATAGAGAGCCAGAAACATGGACTAGCTGCCTCCTGCACACCTTCTACTGGGGTTGTGCCCGCAACCAAGGTACGTGCCCTTGACCGGAATCAAACCCCGAACCCTTCAGTCCGCAGGCCGACGCACTATCCACTGAGCCAAACTGGTTAGGGCTACATAAACATTTTAAAACTTTAAAAACTGGCTCCAAATAAAGGCCTAGATATCCCCCTTTTTAGAAATTGAGGTTGGCAAGCCGATATGGACGCTGCCATCTCTCTCCTCAGGTCCTGAGAGGGGCAGCCTGCCGCAGGGGCAGCAAATACTGGCACAGAGAAGACGACTGCCCCCCGAGTCAACAGGGATGCTGACTGGTGACTCCTGCGACTGACTAAAGGAACAGCCTCTTTCCGGCTCTGCTTTCTTGCTTGAAGAGCAACAACCTTGAGGGGAACACCCCAGAGATTCCAGGGGAATCCACAAAACCGTTAGATTATTTTCCTGGCCCATAACCTCAGCTACAGGAAACAGTAGTGGAGGCCCTGAGACTGTGTGTAACCACAGATCACAGAAGCCAGTGTCTGGAAGATTTGTGGATGAATGTTCAAAAAATGCACCCTTAATTTAACGTGCTGCCATTTCCTTTTCCTTTTCTTTTTTTCTTTTTTAATCCTCACCTGAGGATATTTTTCCATTGGTTTTTAGGGAGACTGGAAGAGAAGGAAAGACAGAAATGTCAATGTGAGAGAAACACATCAATTGGTTGCCTTCTGCATGAGTCCTGACCACGGCCTGCAATGGGAAAGAGCCTACAACTGAGGTACGTGCCCTTGAGCAGAATTGATCCCAGGACCCTTTGGTCCACAGCCGATGCTCTATCCACTGAGCCAAACTGGCCAGGGCTACTGCAGTTTTCCACTCAGTAATAATACAGTGATTCTGTTCCAGTTGCATTTCCACCTAATCCTCAGTCTTACAACAAAAAACACCAGCCTATGAAATTTTGTACTTCACTACCTCAAAGTTTCTGGGCACTATTTAATATGTACTGCAAACAAAGCAACCTATCCTCTCTAATAAAAGAGTAATATGCAAATTAACCATCACTCTGCTACACCCACAAGCCACGCCCACCAGCCAATCAGGAGTGAGTATGCAAATTAACCGAACCAAGATGGTTCCAGCCACTGAGTGAGCAGGAGGCTTGGGTTTCCCCGGCAATGGAGTTAGCCAAGCTTTCCGCACACCCTTGTGGCCCAGGCCTCCACTCAAGGCTACAAAGTTTCAATTATAGAAGATAAATAAATCCCAACAAAAATGGCTGTGGCCATGGAGCTGGATAAAGCAGGAGTTTTGAGTTGCCTCTGGCGATGGAGGAAGCCAAATTTTCGCAGCCCTGGCCTGCCTTGGTCTCCACTCAAGGCTACAAAGTTTCAATTATTGAAGATAAATAAATCCCAGATACCAGGGCCTCCGCTTGGGTCACTGGGGGGTGTGGCCAGCCTGAAAACTACCACAGGCCCCTTGCCCAGGCCACCCCATGTCCCAAGGGAACCCCCCCCCTGATCCGGGACCCCCTTCAGGGAAACCAGCTGTCCCCCACCCGTGCACCAGGCCTCTATCCTATCTAATAAAAGAGTAATATGCAAATTGACCATCACTCCAACACACAAGATGGCTGCCCCCATGTGGTCAAAGATGGCTGCCCCCATGTGGACACAAGATGGCCGCCACAAGATGGCCAGCATGGGAGGGCATTTGGGAGGGACCAGGCCTGCAAGGGAGGGCAGTTGTGGGCGATCAGGCCTGCAGGGGAGGGCAGTTGGGTGGGACCAAGCCTGCAGTTGGGGGTGATCAAGCCTGAAGGCGAGGGCAGTTAGCGGTGACTAGGCTGGCAGAGGAGGGAAGTTGGAGGTGACTGGGCCTTCAGGGAAGGGCAGTTGAGGGGGACCCAGGCCTGCAGGGGAGAGCAGTTGGGGGGGACCAGGCTTGCAGGGGAAGGCAGTTAGGGGTGACCAAGCCTGCAGGGGAGGTTAGATAGGGGTGACCAGGCCTGCAGGGGAGAGCAGTTAGGGGCAAACAGGCTGGCAGAGGATCAGTTAGGCATCAATCAGGCTGGCAGGGGAGTGGTTAGGGAGTGATCAGGCTGGCAGGCAGAAGTGGTTAGGGGCAATCAGGAAGGCAGGCAGGTGAGCAGTTGGGAGCCAGGAGTCCTAGATTGTGAGCGGGATTTCGTGCACTGGGCCTCTAGTAAATATATAAAAGCCTAATATGTAAATTGTCTCCTCAGTAGTTCGACCAGGACACCTGGAGTTCGATCACTCACTATGACGTGTGCTGACCACCAGGGAGCGTTGTGGAACAAAGGAAGGCCCCAGCTGGCAGCCAGCAGCCTGGGAAGGAAGGCCCCAGCCGTGGCCTAGGGACTCTGCCTGTGCACATATTGCATGCACCGGGCCTCTAGTAAAATTCACATGTTTATAGAAACACAACAAAGGCCCCCTCTTCAAGGTGACCTATGACCTCCCCAATAATCTTGCAAATTAGGGGCCAGAGTCATATAGTCTTACACTGAACGCTTTGGGCAGCAATGCAATAATAAAGCAATAGTAAACAAAGAGCAATCTTCTTGCATCCTACAGTCCCTTAAGAACCATAGAAATTTTGGGATCCCCACATACCAACAGATCACAATGTTCCTTTCAAAGCATCCCACAAAGTGAACAGAACCAACAAAATTAACACGTTAAGCACCAAGCCTGTTCTTTCTTTCCGTTTAGCCCTGTATATGCAGGGAAAAGTTTAGAAAAAGAAAATACGACACCAACTAATGTTGTAATGTCTCTTTGTAGAGATGTATTCAATTAGGGACACACGCTGTACACAGACAACGGTACATGAGATTAGATTTAGCATATAAATTACTCGACAATTTAGCATATAAAATACTCATTCAGTAGGGACATTACGTTCAAACTGACGGGGAAATCCTCAGGAAGTAATGTCAAAGAAACTAAAATGGGGAGAAATTATAGCAAAAGAGAACAAAAAAGGAATAACCATTTTAAAATGGAAAGATAAGCGGGACATCTTACTTGTTTCAACAAAACATATGTCAGAGATGGTGAATGTTGAAAATAGATAATGTCACTATCTGCAACCTAAAATTGTAGTGGATTATAATGCAGGAAAAGCAGCAGTTGATATATCTGATCAAATGAGTGCCTATAATAATCCATTACAAAAACCCATGAAATGATATAAAAGGCTAGCTTTGAGCTCCTACTAAATCCTGCTGTTCTCAATGCTCACATTTTATTTAAAAATATTAGCAAGAAGAACATAAGTATTACAGAATTTCGGAAGAAATTAGCTGTCCATATAATAAATTGTTGGGATTGAGAAATTCCAAGTAGCAGTACTATAAATATATCTTAAATATCTCGTCACAAACTGCAACAAAAAACTGGGAGAGTGGCTAATGCTCGAAGCAGCAGTTGATATATCTGATCAAATGAGTTAAGAAAATAATAATCCGTTAAGAAAATCCATGAAATGATATAAAGAGCTAGCTTTGAGCTCCTACTAAATCCTGCTGTTCTCAACGCTCATATTTTATTTAAAAATATTAGCAAGAAGAACATAAGTATTACAGAATTTCGGAAGAAATTAGCTGTCCATATAATAAATTGTTGGGATTGAGAAATTCCAAGTAGCAGTACTATAAATATATCTTAAATATCTCGTCACAAACTGCAACAAAAAACTGGGAGAGTGGCTAATGTTCGAAGATATTGTTAAAAATGCTATGAAGATAATGCAGCACAATTTGGATGAGATATTGCCAGAAAGTTGACAAAACAAGTTATAACGTTCTGTGAAACCTGCACAGGACAACCATTTTTGTGTACACCATGTTTTAATAATATTCATTAAGAAATTTTTTTGGTAACAAGTAATATTTAGGCACATTTTTTAAATTTCTTTATTGATTAAGGTGTCACATATTTGTCCTCATCCCCCCATTCCCATCCCACACCCCTCCCCACGGATGCCCCCACCCCCCTGTTGTCCTTAACCATTGGATAGGCTCGTATGCATGCACACAAGTCCTTTGGTTGATCTCTCCCTTTATCCCCACCCTCCCCTCCCCTCCCTCTGAGGCCCGACAGTCCGATCGATGCCTCCTTGTTTCTGGTTCTGTTCTTGTTCATCAGTCTATGTTGTTCATCATTTCCCCATAGATGAGTGAGATCATGTGTTACTAGAAATGTACTTATAAGAACCGAATGTGAGACGAGCAATAATAGTTATGCTGACAGGCAAATGAATCAGTCTGTAGTGAGTTTCTTTCTGGACCAAAAGTTCTTTTGAGACCCAATTTCAATGTCCACCAGTTCCTTATGTGTACATGTCAGCAATGACTTTTCAGTTCTGGATGGTGGACAAATGGTGGTAATGCAGGTCCGACTCCCTCTGGTTTGGTCTCGCCCGGACCCAGGGGTGCAGCCTCACCCAGACTCAGGGGTGCGCGGCCTCACCCAGACCCAGGACCCAGCATCACCCGGGCCCCAGGGCACGTGGCCTCACCCGGACCCAGGGGCACGTGGTCTCACCCGGACCCAGGTACGCGCGGCCTCACCTGGACCCGGGATCCAGCCTCACCCAGACCCAGGGGCGCACGGCCTCACCTGGTCCCAGGGGCACGCGGCCTCACCTGGTCCCAGGGGCGCACGGCCTCACCCGGACCCGGGGGCGCGCGGCCTCACCTGGTCCCAGGGGCACGCAGCCTCACCCGGACTCGGGGGTGCGTGGTCTCACTCGAGCCTGGGATCCAGCCTCACCCGGACGCAGGGACGCGCAGCCTCACCCGGGCCCGGGACCCAGCCTCATCCGGACCCAGGGGTGCATGGCCTCTCCCAGACCCAGGGGCTTAGGCACATTCTTTTATGATCTCCAAATTACTTAAAAATTATTAATAGAAGAATATAATTTTTAAAAAATTTCTTTATAAAGGTGTTACATATGTGTCCTTATTCCCCCATTATCCCCTCTATTCCCCCCACTCATGCCCTCATCCCCATTGTCTGTGTCCATTGGTTAGGCCATTGGTTGGCAAACCGCGGCTCGCAAGGCACATGCAGCTCGTGAGCCGTGGTTTGCCGCTCTGTTGACTGAGTTTGCCGACCACTGTCATATACTACCCTTTACCTCTTTGCACACAATATGCCACAACTGCCTAATCCTCACAGCTTCCAACTACACTGTGACATTTAGTCTAGCAGTGGTCGGCAAACTCATTAGTCAACAGAGTGGCAGGATGAGTGGAAATTCTATAACTAGAAGGAAGGGAAGAGAAAAGCACACTGAGACTCAGAGGAGGTGCAGAGTTGCGGAAGTAAAGTGCAGAGGTATGGAGGCGTGAGCACGCATGGAAAGGACTGGCAACTGAAGACGCGGCTGGCTTTTTCAATCGGGAGGGAGACATAAGCTCCCGACTGCTCTGAACCCCAGTTCCGGATGAGACTCTGGGGACCCAGACTCATACGGGGAGAAACTGGACTGTCTGGCAGCGGGCTGGAACACAAGGGCGGCTTTCTCTCAGAGGTGCTTGCAGCGATTACCACGGGACCCTGAGAGAGGGGTCCTCTTAGGGCAGGGTTGATGGTCAGCCATTGATGTTTGCTCCGCCCTGTTGATTCTGAGACCCCACCCCACCCAATTTACAACCCCACCCCCGCTGTGCGCAGAGGCTTTTGCATATAAATGGCCTGGCCCTTTGGGATCTAAAATTACCTAACAAGCTGCAGCTGGGTCAGAGAGCCCCAGAACATCCAAAAGAAGGCCCAAGGCCCCACAGCAGCTTGCATTGCTTCACAGCTGGGCTCATCTGGGTACCTCCAAACCCCAAAGAAGTGAAATCTGCAGATCTCTCCGTAGCTCCTGCTGGGTGGCCTCAGGCAGAGGCTAAATTTGCACCTCCTTGGAGATCCAAGAGCCAGTGTACCCAGTGGTTAGAGTGGGACCATCCAGATTACAACTCCTCAGATCCATAAGGGACACACTCAGTGAGCACCAAAGCCCCACTGAAGCAAGTCTTGCCCTATACGGGTGTCCCCAGCACAGTTTTCCCAACGTAGACACAACTGATCCTCACAGCCAATTGGCCTGGAGGTCAATTCCTCCCAGTGACACCAACAACAATCAAGAATGTGCACACAGCCAAAACCGGTTTGGCTCAGTGGATAGAGCGTTGGCCTGCGGACTGAAAGGTCCCAGGTTCGATTCCGGTCAGTACCTTGGTTGCGGGCACATCCCCAGTAGGGGTTGTGCAGGAGGCAGCTGATCGATGTTTCTAACTCTCTATCCCTCTCTCTTCCTCTCTGTAAAAAATCAATAAAATATATTTAAAAAAAAAAAAAGAATGTGCACACAGCCCACAAAGGGGTGCACCAAGAATGTCCACCTCAGGTAACTGGGAGGCTGAGCCACTGGGCCCTATAGGACACCTAGCACACAAAGCCACTCTATCAAAATGCGGAGATAAAGAAACAGGTCACAATAAACTGGTGAATATGATAGAATCAGGGGCATAGAAAAGGAGTGGACTGAAAATTCTCAGGTGGAAAGGAGTGTGGGAAGAAACTGGACAAAAATCGTACACCTATGGATGAGGACAGTGGGGGGGAGGTAAGCCAGAGGGTGGGGTGGGAACCGGGTGGAGGGGAGCTATGGGGGGAAAAAAGAGGAACAATTGTAATAATCTGAACAATAAAGATTTATTAAATTACAAAAACAAATAAAAGAATTTCCCACAATCACTACATTGTGAACGCATTTCGCCGGATGAACTCTGTGGTGTCGGAAAAAGATAGAGCTCTCTGTAAATAACTTGCCACATTTACCCTGGCTGGTTTGGCTCAGTGGATAGAGTCGACCTGCAGACTGAAGGGTCCCAGGTTTGATTCTGGTCAAGGGTATGTGTCTGGGTTGCTGGCTGGATCCCCAGTAGGGAGCGTGCAGGAAGCAGCCACTCCATGGTTCTCTCTCATCATTCATGTTTCTATGTCTCCCTCTCTGTTCCTCCCTAAAACCAATAAAATTATATATTTAAAAAAGAAAAAACTTCCCACATTCACTACACTCACACGGCTTTTGTCCAGTTTGACATCGCTGGTGTTCAACGAGGACAGAGTTTGTGATGAAGGACTTCCCACAAACACTACACTCATAAGGCCTTTCACCTGTGTGACCTTTCGGTGTTGAAAGAGCCAAGAGCTTTTTGTGAAGGACTTTTGACAAGATCGATACTCATATGACTTTTCTTCACTGTGAGTCCTTTGATATTGAATGAGTTTATAACTAAAGCATTTTCCACAATCACTACATTCATACGATTTTTCTCCAGTGTGAACTCTCTGGTGACGAATGAGGCCAGAAGTATTGCTATAGGAATTCCCACATTCACCACACTCATAAGGCTTTTTGTTTTTAAATATATTTTATTGATTTTTTTACAGAGAGGAAGAGAGGGATAGAGAGTTAGAAACATCGATGAGAGAGAAACATCGATCAGCTGCCTTCTACACACCCCCCACTGGGGATGTGCCCGCAACCAAGGTACATGCCCTTGACCGGAATCGAACCTGGGACCCCTCAGTCCGAAGGCTGACGCTCTATCCACTGAGCCAAACTGGTCAGGGCTCTCATAAGGCTTTTTTTCCAGAATGAACGTGATGGTGATAAGTAAGACTGCTGCGTAGTCTAAAGCCTTTCCCACAAACACTGCACTCAAAAGGCTTTTCTCCAGTGTGACATCGCTGGTGGTCAGTGAGGATAGAACTACGGCTGAAGGACTTCCCACAATCAGTACACTCATATGGCTTTTCTCCAGTGTGGACTTTCATATGTTGGAAGAGGTTACAACTTTGTCCAAAGGTTTTCCCACATTCGCTACACTTATAAGGCTTTTCTCCTGTGTGAACTCTCTGGTGAATACGGAGGTTAGCTTTGCGTGTAAAAAACTTCCCACATTCACTACACTCGTAAGGCCTTTCTCCAGTGTGAACTCTGTGGTGTGTAATGAGCTTAGACCTATGGCTGAAAGACATCCCACAATCACTACACTCATATGGCTTTTCTCCAGTATGAATTTTCTGATGTTGAATGAGTCCACTGTTACAGCTAAAGCATTTCCCACAATCATTACATTCATATAGCTTTTCTCCAGTGTGAATTATCTGATGTCGAGTGAGGGCAGACCTTCTGCTGAAGGACTTCCCACAAACACTACACTCATAAGGCTTTTCCCCAGTGTGACTTCGCTGGTGTTCAATGAGTGTTGAGCTCTGGCTGAAGGACTTTCCACAATAACTACACTCATAGGGCTTTTCCCCAGTGTGAACTCTCTGATGTTGAATGAGTCCATTTTGATAGCTAAAGCATCTCCCACAATCACCACATTCATACGGTTTTTCTCCAGTGTGAACTCTCTCGTGGTTAAGGAGGTAATCTTTGCGTCTAAAAAACTTCCCACATTCACGACACTCATAAGGCCTTTCACCAGTGTGACCTCTGCGGTGTTCAATGAGCTTAGACCTATGGCTGAAGGACATCCCACAATCACTACACTCAAATGGCTTTTCTCCAGTGTGAATTCTTTGATGCTGACTGAGGGCAGAGTTTCCGCTGAAGGACTTCCCATAGTCACGACAGTCGTCTGACGTTTCTCCATTGTGAATTCTCTGATGTCGAATGAGGACAGCTTTGTAACTAAAGCATTTGCCACAAACACTGCATTCAGATCGCTTTTCTCCAGTGTGAATTCTCTTGTGTTGAATGAAGCTAGAGCTTTGGCTAAAGGATTTCGGACAGTCACCACACTCATAAGGCCTTTGTCCAGCGTCAAGTCTCCCATGACGAAGGAGGTTAAACTTTTGTCGAAAGGACTTCCCCCATTTGTGACACTCAAAAAGTCCATTTCCAGTGTAGACGCTCTGCTGTTGAACAAGGTTCTGGTTGTGGAAGGCAGCCTTTTTACACTCACCCCACTCATGATGATGTTTTCTACTAAGAACAGACTGCCCACTCTCACGACCACTGTGGGGCTCCTCAGTGCTGAGAGTGGCCTGGTGCTGAAGAAGGCCTGAGCTGGCTGGGAAATCCTCCTCAACCTCCCTATACATGAAAGGCTTCTGTGATACATAGAAGCTGCACCTGGTCACCAACGAGGCCCTGTCCACAGCTTCTTTCCAGGGCTTCTCTCCACTGGCATCCCTCTGCTCCTGATGAGGGTTTGCACTGAAACAGAAGTCTCTCACACATGCGTCACTGAAGAACGCTTTCTGCTTAAGGTCTGCTGCTTGTGACTCAGTCAGATGCAGAATAGCTTTTAAGACTGAGAGACACCAGTCACAAATGGTCTTCTGGGTTGGTAGAGCTGTCTTAGAAGCCTTGACCTGTGACTCTGCTGCTATAGATACACTCTGCTCGGAAGAGGTCTCCGCATCTTTAGTTTTATGCCAACAACCTGAAAGCAGAGAAATGCTGAGGAAATGGTGTTGGCATTGGTAGGAGGAGCAAGGCCCATTACAAAGGTTTGTCAGACTCCGTATGTTGGTTTCATGGGATCATCTGAAATTAAGAGCCCTGAAATTAAGGTTGAATAACGTGCTGCTGTGCAGTACTGGGCCTCTGAAGATCACAAAATAGGGGAGACCTCCCCAGAAAAAGGACACAGAGATGGCATGCCACCACACGGAATAGAAACAGCATCTTCAACCAATTCTTCTGCTAAAAGTATTCAGAAGGGCTTGTCTACGGGTGGAATGGGCAAGTTGTACAGAAGGTTGGTTATGTTTTTCCCCCAGTAAAATTCAATAAATGAGGACCTGGTGTCTACGCACTAGTTAAGGATATATGCACACCTCATACCATATGCACAGGTCAATGCTGGAACATATGCCAGAGGAACCAGTGCAGAGGAGCAGCTGATGCCGGGAGACCACAAAGGGGAAGTGGCCAGGAGCTGAGAGTCACCGATGAAATGACAAGTTAGCAAAGGATCAAAGGGGGGAAAGAGAAGATAGAAATGTGTTGCGGGCAGGGGAACTTGCACCACAGCACTATGGGACACAAGGCAGAATCCTGGCATGATCAGAACACAGCCCTTCGGTCATGCTCTTCCCGTCGCCACGCACCAGGGCCAGCCCTCTTCTGAGACCATCTTTCTATGTACACCCTGTAACAGAAACGGTTCTCCCTGCACCTCCAATGGAACAACCATTCAGAACCTGAATGACCCAAGTCTTAATGACAGACAACAGAGGTGAGCAGCCACTACTGGCCCAGAGCCAACTCAGCATACAGTAGTGTTCAGGGAAGACAATATTACAGACAACTGAGGTAGATCTTATAAGTACAGTCCATGGTTCATATAAAGAATGACCATGACCTGGCACAGGAAGTCACAAAGGATTGTTAGCTAACGGAAGGGGCCAGAACTGGAAGCCATGGTCACCTTTCCAGGCAGAGGGTGAAGGCCTGGCATATACCGGGCTGTCTGCAGCTGAGGCCCATTCTCTGAACTCTGAGACAACAGATGTAAAGGATGCTCAGAGTGTCTCCGGCAGAGGGCACTCACACCACACAGCTCAGCACCAGCAGCCACACACTTATGACAAGAAAGTGCGGAAATTAGCAGAGCCCATGGTCTGGCTGAGGGACTAAGCTACTTCAGGAGAAAACAGGAAAGGGAGGACATGACCTGGGACACGAGGAGTGATGTGAAGGTCTTACCAACAGATGCTACAAGTGCAAAGTTCTCCAGCATCATGTCGTGGTACAGAAGTCTCTGAGCCTCATCAAGGAGTCCCCACTCCTCCTGGGAGAAGGCGATGGCCACGTCCTCAAACTTTATATCCTGTCATAAGGGGGACAGTTCAGTTCATGATCAACTTCTTGCCTAGGATTTTACATTCCTCAACCACCCAGCCTCCACATCCATCTGCTCTCTCCTCCCACAACAGAGAAGATACCAGGCCATATCACTGGAGTCACTCACTTCTTATAATCTCATTTATACTGTGTTTTCCCACAATAATAGGCATACGGGCAGATAGATAACTGAGCTCTGCACTTGGTACCTAGGCCACACTGCCCCTGTTAACACAGTGGGTGTCACAAACATACAGTAGAGAGAGAAGTCGGCCATAGAGAGTGTGTGAGTGATGAGACACTCAACTGGTCAGGCAATACCCGTGAGCCCCCCAGTGTCCCTCCAACACATAAAAACCATGGCATCACCCTTCACCCTCACGACCCAAATCCCTTCCCTTTCCAGGAGCCTCTGCACATAATGATGTGGATCACACCGCTCTCACACAGCTCCATTCCCAGAAGCACAGCTTGAAAGCAAAGTCCAACATGCCTTGCCAGGGACAATTTTCCCGTGATTCGCTTCTTTCCCAGGATTTTAATTTTACCACCTCCCTAATCTATCCCCTGCTCACCCTCTCCCTTCCCCACGCCAGTGGAGATTTCCAAGCCTGGGTGGCACTGAGGTCTGCTATCTCATCGAGGCCCTACTGATCACCGAATCAGCCCTCAACGAAAGGCAGGAAGGGACATAAATGACATCGAAGCTCTGGGCCTGGCACGTAGGACCACAACATCCCCTCCTTCCAGGCAATTCCCCGGGGGAGCTACATTGCATTTCCACCAGATGCCAACAGACATGGGCTCGCCCTTCATTCACTCTGATGTCAATGCCAAGACCCTGTGGCCATGAATTCACACGCCCTCTCTACATGCACATCACTCTTCCGACCACACCTCTCCTGCCTGCACTCCCACAGCCCAGCCTCCTCCTGTCCTGCACCACACTTATCTCCTTGGCCTCTTTACTTATTATGCAGCATAAATGACAGAATGTTTGGTAAATTCTAAGAGGATCGAGCACTGCCCGGATGCTGATGGTCCACACTCACAGAGGCGGCCGTGAGTCCCGCTCTGAAGGCCTCCCTCCCTGATGGCTCCTTGTTCCCACATCACCTATGAGAACCACATCGGCTCTCAGGTGTCCACAGCCTCCCCCACTGGTGTCCCTTCAGAGTCACAGCCTTCCCCTCTCCTCACCCCACACAAGGCCCAACCCCAGGGGCCCTCTAGCCTATGCCCAGGGAGTCTTCCAGATGATCACAATGCCCCTAAGCTAACAGCCAACCTGACGGCCACACCCCAGCCACACCAAAATTCTGGAGTCTTTAAAGCACCAGCCCCTCTCATCCTGTGTGAGTTCCTCTTTCACCCCTAATCTGTTTCACATCCACTCATCCCTTGGAGGCCTTGTCCACTTGCCAAACCAGAGTCCCTCCCTCTACATGACCACTTCTGCCTGTCACTTCTGTTGTGACACCCACTTCCCACAATCGGGGTTCCTAGCAGGAAACCCAGTCCTGAGGCCCACACTCCTCATCCTGGGCTATTACCATGATCATCCTGACCAGGGCTTCCCATATTAAAGTGAGCTGCCGCTCCTCCCTGGTCCATCCACTCTCCACTCCCTCTTGGAGAAGTCTCCATCCTGAACACCTCCTCCTCAGAATTCCAGACACCTATGAACTGCTCTCTCAAACATCTCGTACCCTCATCAGGCTAAAAATAAAACTCCGGCTATCCTCAATGAATAGTGCTCTTACTACAGTGTACTTCGCCATCTACATTGAGGCGCTTCAATTCCTCCAAACCTTCATGTCATCCCCGACTCCTACCTCTCTCTCTGCCAACCTTAAAATTAGAAATGCAGAAGGCACCCTGGCCGGTTTCCTCAGTTGGGCGGAGCGTCAGGCCCCATACACCAAGGTTGTGGGTTCAATCCCCTGTCAGGGCACATACAAGAATCAATCAGTGAAGGGATAAATAAGTAGAACAAATCACTGTCTGCCTGTCTGTCTATCTCCCTAAAATAAATACATACATACATACATACATACAGACGTACGTAAAGCTT
This sequence comes from Eptesicus fuscus, assembly GCF_027574615.1. Taxonomy (NCBI): domain Eukaryota; kingdom Metazoa; phylum Chordata; class Mammalia; order Chiroptera; family Vespertilionidae; genus Eptesicus; species Eptesicus fuscus. Next base: position 49,483,396 of record NC_072493.1, on the reverse strand, counting down.
AAAAAAAAAAAAATCCCGGCATCTTCACCTAAAACCCTAACTTATAATCAAACTGCTTTTCTCACCTCCATGGCCACCATCCTGGCCCAGACACCATCACAATTACTCAGACTATTGCAGCAGCCTCCTCCCTGTTCATTCCACCACCTCCCTCCCTCCATTCTGTCTAAGCTGCAGCCACATGGAGTCTCATGCGGCCTGGGTCAGATCACCTGCCTCCACTGCTCCATGCTCCCATGGCTCCCATCACCGGCAGAACAGACACCCAGCTTGTCAGAAAGCTGCTCTAGACCTGACTCCTCTCCCAGTGTTCCCAGTCCCCATGGGAAGAAAGGACACCTGTGGGTCTCTGAACCAGCTCAGTGTCCCCTCTAAGCCTTTGCACATTCTGGTTCCTGTGCCTGGGAAGACCTCTCACATCTCATTCCACATGTTGCCAAAACCAGGGACCAGATCATAACCCTAGACCGGGACTTAGTATTCTGGTCTTGGTGTCTGTTCCAAGTCCCCAGGTCCCGGGGCAGGAAGAGGGGCTGGATAGCCTCAGGGCACCACAACCTCAGAGGCCACAGGAGTGTGAGGCCCTGACATCAGCCCCACAGCCCAGCCCCCTGAGCGGCTCTGCACCTGCAGGAACCTGTGGGAACTGAAGGTCTGTGGAGGGCCTGGCACCCACCGCCAGGACCCAGGGGCTCAGGCTGCTCAGGGCCCTGGCCCAGCCTCGGGGCTGGGTGATGCCTGCATCCCTCAGGGCTCAGTCCAGTTACCTCATCACCTACAGGGTCCTCCTGCCCGCCCCTCACTCTGTCCTCTCCCTTCTAGTCTGTTCTTCCTCTGGGAAGTTTTGGGAAAACCTGAGACCCCTGCCTCACACAATGTCCCTCTTCTGTTCACAACCACCCATGGCCCAGCGCCCTGAGAATGAGAATAAAACCCTGCACACACAACCTCTGCCTCACTTTCTCCGTTGCCTTTAGACACAAAACAGGGCCCCAGTTTCCTGAATCTCCCAGCTTAGCAGCCCCTGCACATGTTCACCAGGTGGCCCCTCACCCTCTCCCACCCCCGTCAGTCACCCAGGAGGGCCTCCAGGTCCTGAGGTGGGGCCTGGGCTGCAGGGTTGGGTGGGGGAGGCGGGGAAGCCCCGAGGAAGTGCTCACCTCAGTCGGGTGCCTTGGCGCTGCCACAGCCATTGAACTCTGTGGGCGGAGCTGAGTCTGTGAGGCTGGAAGGCCTGAACCCCAAGAATAGCAGCTCAGCAAGCCTCGGACCCGCCTCAGCATGGCAGGGCCAACCCTCTGGCGCTTCCCCATCACCACCTGTTGCTGTGGAGCCTCTGGCTTGCTGAACCACCCTGAAAGGCAAATATGAAGCGTCTGAGGACACCGGAAGTCCCACCCTGACCCCGCCAAAATCGGGCGCATTCCCCTCTGGGTAATGTAGTTTTCTCAACCAGGGGCATCAGTGATCCAGTCACTGACCTGAGGAGATTTAGGGTACTGTGGCAGCCCTTCCTGGCAGGTTAGAGCATCCTGCCAACGCACCAGGGTTGTGGGTTCCATCCCAGTCAGGGCACATACAAGAAGCAACCAATGAATGCATACGTAAGTGGAGCAACAAGTTGATGTTTTTCTCTCTCTTCTAAAATCGCTGTCAAAAATTTCACTTTTCCATCTGGTTTTTGTTGTGTTTCGTTAATCCTCACCCGAGGATATTTTTCCATTGATTTCTAGAGAGTGGAAGGGAGGGGGAGAGGCAGAGAGAGAGAAACGTCAATGTTTCTTGCCCCAACGGGGGACAGGGATGGGACTTCCAACCAAGGGACATGCCCTTGACCTGAACTGAACCTGGAACCCTTCAGTCCTCTGGCTGATGCTCTATCCACTGAGCCACACCTGATAGGGCTCAAAAAATTAAGTCATCCTGTTAGATGATAACTGGTGTTCCATTGTGGTTTTGATCTGAAACTTAATTCACATCTTAATTTGTTTCCATTTTCCATCACCTTTTCTTTTTCCCCTTTTTTGTTTTTTTTTATGGTATGGCAAAGGTGGAAATTTATTGAAGAACAGTAGACTCCCACCAACTTCCTGTTTCCAGGTTTATAAAGGCTGCAGTTCCTGTGTCCTGATATCCCCTATGATTGGTCAATATCCCCTTTGATTTGGTCACTATAGCAACTCCTGAGTTCAAAAGTCAAACCTGGGGGGGGGGAGACACACGTGGCCCCCCCTTGCTCATTGTCCTATTCCCTCTGGGCTTTCTGCCTCCTTTATTTTGTAAATAGAGATCTTAGGCTACTCCAGTTCCCTTATCTTGTGGAAATGTAATTTCTGCCTTTCCCTTGTCTTATGGAAATCTAACTGTTATGGCCCCCCACCCTCCCACCCCTGTGTCCATGATCTTTTCTTCATGACGGCTACTCATCAGTGTATAAACAAGGATGGACACAGCCTCCATTTAAAGGGAACTCTGCCTCCACCCCTCCTTAAAGCTCTATTCCAGTGCCGGAGGCTTCCTCGCTCCTCTTCCCCAAGGCCCCTTCCCATCAGGCTGGCAGCCCACACATTATATTCCTTCACCCAGTCTCTTCGGTCCCCCAAATGAGGTCAGGGAAACCCGTCTTTCTTCCCAGGAGTACACTCCGCAGAGCAGAAAGATCTACAGGAAGTGGACACATCCTGCTAGACACAGTGGTAACGTATCCTATGACTGGATTCTGCCATTTTAGGATTTTCCTCCTCTTATTTAGCTCACACACAAAAAATTGCCCTACTCATGCAAGTCTCTTTCCTGCTTCAAATAAGGTTTTCTCTTCACCTTAAAACAGGTTTGAGGTTTCAGGATGGATTCTGGATTCCCATGGACTCAGAGCTTAGGAGGAGGTTGGGTCTGAAAGTGGAAAATGGGCCCTGGCCGGTTTGGGTCAGTGGATAGAGCCTCCGCCTGCGGACTGAAAGGTCCCGGGTTCCATTCCGGTCAAGGGCACATGCCCGGGATGCAGGCTCCATCCCCAGCAGGGGGCGTGCAGGAGGCAGCCGACCAATGATTCTCTCATCATTCAAGTTTCTCCCCCTCTCCCTTCCTCTCTGAAATCAATAAAATAGAATAAAGTGGGAAATGGGCACCGAAGGCGCATGGGCTCACCAGGGTGTCGGAAGGGAAGGAAGCAGTGCGTGTGCAGGGTGCGACAAGGCCTGGGGTGGGCAGTCCTGGGATCCTGGCCCGCCAGAGGGGAGACGCCTCCCCAACACCCTGCTTGGCCAGTGGGGACCCCAGAAAGTCCTCACCTCAGGGATGACAGCGCCCACTATTCACGGTTTTATACCGACAGTCCCCTGATTTGAAGAAAGCTGCGGACCCTTTGCCCTGGTTTGTGTTTTGTTTTGTTGTTTTGGAGGCATCCTGGCCAATGCTTTCCGCCCCGGGAGACGTGGTTCAAGCCAGCGGAGCCAGTTCGGCTCTCAGGAGCACGTTGGGGGGCAGCAGGGGGGACGAGCGGGAGGAGGTCCAGGCCGCCCCCCGCCCTGCACGGGGCTGGCGGCATCGCGGCCGCAGACACCCACCGGGCGTGGGCACTTCCCGATGGCTTTAGGGGCACGCCCGTCGGGTTTAGTCTGGACCTTGGACCCGGAGTCTGCGTCCCCCCTTTTCACCCCAAGGGGCGAGTCCCCGAATTTCACGCGCAGCCTCAGGGGGCGCCCACCTGGTCCCCGGAGAGCTTCCCGGTGCGGCCCAGAGCTGCCCAGACCCCTCCCGACGGCTCCCGCGTCCCTCAGGCCCCTCGCGGCGCCAGGCACGTCGTCCCGCTCGCTCCTCCCCGAAGGTCGCACTCCGGCCGCCCGCCAGGAGCAGGCCGGGCCCGTTCCCGCTCAAGTCCCCACGCGTCGCCTGAGAAGTCGAATCCCCACCTTTTCAGACGACGCTCGGGGCTCCCGCGGCCCCGCCGGGACGCGGTCCCGCTCACGCACCGCCCGGGGCCTCTCGGCGAGGGCCTGGAGGGCGACCACCGCCCGGCCTGACGCGACCTCGCGGGCGACCTCGCGGGCGACCTCGCGGACTCCACACCCATGTGCCGACGGCTCCCTCGCGGCGGCTCCCGGAGGTGTGGGAACCACCCTACCCATAATGCCCCGTGCCGAGTGACGTAGGCGTGCCTCTGGTGAAGGTATAGAAGGCGCCAACGACGCTGCGGGAACTACGTTACCCACAATGCCGCGCGGCAAACGCAGGCATGCAGCCAATGAGCGCACAGAAGTAAGGCGCAAACGGTCAGCGTAGGAACTACGTTACCCACAATCCCCCGTGCCGATCGCCGTAGGCGTGCCTCTGAGGAACACGCTGAGGTTTGGCGCAAACGGCACTGTGGGAACTACGTTACCCATAATGCCGCGCGGCCGACGTTCTAGGCGTGCCTTCCTCAAGCTCCTGGCAGCGGGGCGTTTGGGGGCTGTGGACCCCGGACCACGGCCGACCTGCTGGGGGCGCTGCGGTCCCTGCCTGACGGACGGCCGCGGCGCGACCTGAGTCCTCCAGGCGCGCGGGTCGGGCCGGAGGCGACCAGGCCGAGCGGACGCTCGCGGAGGGGTTGTGCCCCTGCCCGGCGGCGGGCGACTGTGTGCAGGGTCCGCTCTCCCGGGGGCCTCCCGCCCTCCCCGCCCTCCCCGCCCCCCGCGCTCCTACCCACCGCGTCCCCTCAGTCCCGAGTCCGCAGGCGGCGGCCGCGCCTCCCCGCCTCCCTGCAGCCCAGGCCCCGCGTCAGGACCTGGAGGCGCTGCAGGGGGGCGGGGGGTGGGGGAGGAACACCGGGGGGGGGCGGGGGCGGGGAGGCGGGCCGGCTGAGGAGCCGCTTGTGTCTGGTCGTGGAGGGGCCGCGGAGCCCGGAGCACTGGCGCCGGGGAGGGCGGAGGGCGGAGGGCGGGGTTCGCCCTCAGTCTCGGGGCCCCGGGCTGGCAGCGTGGAGGCTGGTGAGCAGAGAGGAGCGGGAGCCCCTCCGCCTGGCTCGGGGGTGGGCACCGACCTGTGACCCCGGAGGCCAGGGCCCGTGCCCGGGGTGCAGCCGGTCCAGGGCTCCCTCCCATCACCGAGGTCCCTCCCTCCCTCTCCCGTCCTCCCTCCGAAATAAAATGTCTGAAAAAAGGGGAGGAGGGAGATCCGAGCGCCCTTTTCCAACTTGTCCCGCGTCAGGACAGACCGGGGCGGGGGCGGGGCCGGGGCGCGGGGGCCGAGCTGTGTCCAAACCCGCGCGGCTGCGGGTCCGGAGCGCGGAGGGGCCGTGGCGGGTCCCCCCTGCTGGGCAGGCGGACAGCAGCCCCGCGAGGAGCGCCCCCCTCCCGGGACCCCGGTGGCCGTGCCGCGCTGTGGGCCGCGCGGCTGCCGGCGGGTGTTCCTCGTCTCCGGGATGGCGACCGGGAGGCCAGGAGGCCGGGGCCCCAGGGAACCAAGGCCGCGGTGTCACCCAGGAGGGGCCGCTCGGGCGGTTCCTGTTGCTGGCGACCCATCCGGTGCGGGGTGAGAACGGTTCCGCACCCGAAGGTGCGGACGCTGGACCTGCAGGTGCCGTCTGCTTCCTCCCGGGAGGCGAGGGAAGGGGCCTGGCCTGGCTTCCGGAGGTGGGGGAGGACCGGGAGGTGGGGGGGGGGGGGACCGGGAGGTGGTGGTGGGGGGGGGGGACCGGGAGGTGGGGGGGGGGGGACCGGGAGGTGGTGCGGGGGGGGGGGACCGGGAGGTGGTGGTGGAGGGGGGGACCGGGAGGTGGTGCGGGGGGGGGGGGGGGACCGGGAGGTGGGGGGGGGGACCGGGAGGTGGTGGTGGGGGGGGGGGGGACCGGGAGGTGGGGGGGGGGACCGGGAGGTGGTGGTGGGGGGGGGGGGGGGACCGGGAGGTGGGGGGGGGGGGACCGGGAGGTGGTGCGGGGGGGGGGACCGGGAGGTGGTGGTGGAGGGGGGGACCGGGAGGTGGTGCGGGGGGGAGGGGGGGACCGGGAGGTGGCTGCAGTGCCGAGAAGAGCCTGCAGGGCAGGAGGCGGGGGGAGCAGCGGGGAAGGGGTGACCCACACTTCGGCCGTAGAGGTGGGAGGGCCACCCAGACCCAGAGACATGGAGCGAGGAACAGTGGGAAATCTCGGAGGGAAGGTGGGAGAGGGTGGGTAGGTGGGAGGTAATCAACCAAGGACCCGTATGCATATATGCGTAACCCATGGACACAGACCATGGGGCGGTGAAGGGGGGCAGGGAGGCTGGAGGGGGTCATTGGGGGTGGGAGGTGACATATGTAATACTCTCAACAATACAATTATTAAAATTAGGGCCACCCAGAATTTAAGATTTTAAGGAAGGGAGAGAACGATAGGAGTTAGGGGTGACCCCGAATTTTGACCTGCAGCTGATCAATGATTCTCATCACTGATGTTTCTCTCCCTCTCCCTTCCTCTGAAATCAATAAAAATATATTTTTAAAAGAATTGAGTAGGGCCCTAACCAGTGTGGCTCAGTGAATAGAGCGTCGGCCTGCAGACTGAAGGGTCCCAGGCTCCATTCTGGTCAAGGGCATGTACCTTGGTTGCGGGCACATCCCCAGTGGGGGGTGTGCAGGAGGCAGCTGGTCGATGTTTCTCTCCCATCGATGTCTCTAACTCTCTATCCCTCTCCCTTCCTCTCTGTGGAAAATCAATAAAATATATATTTTTTAAAAAAAGAATTGAGCAGGGAGCCCTTCAGGCGGGTCTGTCCCCTCCTGCAGTGGAGACCACTGGGAGTCGGGCTGGATCCTATTGAACGTGTCAGGCACCATCTAGATGCCATGCGCTGAACTGGGCACCAGAGTGAGCGTGAGAGGGGTGTGGGAAGGAGGGCCGTGGAGAGAGCGTGGGCCCTCCCCAGGCCAGGCTGCGTGTAGATGGCTCCCCCTGCCCCTGTGCCTGTGGCCGCTGTGGGCGCACACAGTGATCCTGGTGCCGTGAACAGAGCACAGGCACCGGCCCTGGCGTCTCCTCTGGGGACAGGGGACGGGGGGGGGGGCATTGGGAGGAGGTGAGCAGGGTGTGGATTTGGGGTCCGAGGAGAGGAGTTGAGCATAGATCTGTCCCCATCAGGGCAGGGCTGTGTGACCTGTGAGGACGTGGACATTTTTTTCTCCCAGGAGGAGTGGGGGCTCCTTGATGAGGCTCAGAGACGCCTGCACCTCAACGTGATGCCCGAGAACTTGGCCCTCGGGTCCTCCCTGGGTACGGCCTGCACACCCACCTCAGTGTCCTGGCCCCGTCTGTCCTTCCCACAGACACCAAGGCTGGTTGCCTCCCAAACACAACCCGACTCGGCCCAGGGATCCAACCTGCACCCACGTGCATGCCCTTGACTGGGAGTTGAACCCGCAACCCTTCGGTGCGTGGGCCAACGCTCTTAACCACTGAGAAACACTGGCCGGGGCTCACAAATGTGGTTTAAACATAAATAAATAAATAAATAAATAAATAGCCTTTAACATTTACTAAAAGGCACCAGTGGCCAAATTTCAAAAATGTAATCACTGCTGGAGTTTAGTCTATTCGGGGACTCCAGCGCTTGTACACACTGCATCCCTGTAGGCCTGGGAAAGGGAATTAATCCAGAGAAAGCGAGAGAATCCTCACGGGAACTGTAGCCTTTCCTCCAGTTCCCAAAGTCATAGCGCCCCAAGTTCAGTCCACAGGGAAGACTCCTGCTGTGAGGACTCACTTGTCCAGCTCCGAGGTCACGCTGGAGAGAGGCCGCATGAGTGCCGTGCACGTGGGAGAAACTCTGGGTCCCAATGCAGACTTGATGGGCACAGCAGGGCTCACGCTGGAAGCTGCCACAGCTACAGCCTCGGTGACCTGCAGAGGAGTCAGAGGGGCGGCCTCGGAGTGCGGCCAGGGTAGGAAGTCCTTGAGCAGAAGAGCAGCCTCAGGAGACATCAGAGTTCACACTGGAGGAAGGCCACGTGAGCGTCGGGGGCGGGAACCCCTGGGGGGGAGAGCCAGCCTCACTCTGCGGGATGCACACGGGCCCAGGCCGATGAGTGTGGCCGATGTGGGAAATCCTTAAGGCAAGTCTGTTCCCAATCAGCTCACCAGTACACAACATAGAACACACTGGAGAAAGGCCCTATGAATGCAGCCAGCGGGACAGATCCTTCAGCCCACACCCCAGCCTCGTTCTCCACCCAAAATTCCACACCACGGAGAGGCCTCAGGAGCACCCACATCTGTTGTTCACACCGGAAGGGCCACACTTAGACCGGGAGGAACTGTGGGTCTCCTTGCTCGCTGTCGTGACACGTGACGGCGTCTGAGAAGCCATGTGCCTGAGGTTGACCCTCAGACTTCCAAACGTCCAGAAGGCTGAGCTGCCCCCCGAGTTCCAGGCGGGTGGGGCTCACAGGCGCTGCAGACCCTTCTCAGGTCCCAGGGCCCTTGCCAGCTCCATCCCTGCCCGTCTTCCGGGCAGAAGCTGTTTTGCCTCCAGGGCCTGGCACAGGGTTTAGGCCGTCACACCAGGTCCCTGAGGCGAGGCGGGTGCCTGTGCTGGCGCCACGCCCTGGAGGAGAGCCAGCAGGCTATGCCTGACCCTGAGCCCCCCTCTGATTCCGAGCCGAGCTGCCCCGGTTGCGCTGGGAACAGGATGTACTGGCGCCAGCGGGAACGGCGGCCTTGTTCGTGGAAACTGTTGGTCTGCCGGGACAGTGGGTTTTTCCAGCCGCCAAGTCCCGCCTGGAGGCGGCTGCCTGTTGCTCTGTTCTGTGCCCAAAGAGAGGTTCATTGTCAAGTCCACCTCTAATCGTGGGGCGCTGTGCACTGTGGGGCGGGCTCGGTTTGTAGGAAGGAAGGACTGCTCTTTACTTTCACTTTTAAAGAAGTCTTTCCAAGAACTCCCAGCGCTGGCAGAGTTGTGGATTCTTGCCATTTGCTGTGTGTTTTTTCCCAGAGGCCTGCTTGTTTCTTGGTCTCCACAGCCAGATCCAACGCAGTGACGGCTTCTCCATGGGGCCGGTGAGGAGTGGTGTGGAGAGAGCCTGCGCTTCAGTGGAAGTACAGGAGGTGCCACGAAGGGCAGAGGGATTGATTTTGAGGATGCGGCCGCAGCAAACCCAGAACTCTTACAGCGACTTCCCTCACAGCCAAAGGAGGATCTAACGGAACAGAACAGTCAGGCACTCACTCCCGCTGCAGAGGGAGCTCAGCCGCTCCACGCAAGCCCCCTCAGAGGCTCCGTCACCAGGCGGCAGGACCTCAGGGAGGTGGGGCTGCGGGGCCCGAGGACCCCCACAGCAGGTTCCAGTTCCTGCTGCCCCCCCCCCCCACGGGGGCTGAAATACCATTCACAGTGGTCGGCCAGGAGGCGGGGGGGGGGGGGGGGAGGGAAGAGCGAGTCCGTGGAATGCTGTTTTGTGTTCGTTCAGATGGATCACCTGTTGGTCAGAGGGTCACATACTTTACAAAGTGCCCCTGGCATTCCCAGGGCCCCGACAGGATGTGTGTGTTCCCGACGCCAGAGTCTGCATGGCTGCCCAAGGCCTCCTGGGTGCGGCCAGGGTAGGAAGTCCTTGAGCAGAAGAGCAGCCTCAGGAGACATCAGAGTTCACACTGGAGGAAGGCCACGTGAGCGTGGGGGGCGGGAAGCCCTTTGGGGGGGAGCCAGCCTCAGCTCTGCGGGATGCACACGGGCCCAGGTCGATGAGTGTGGCCAATGTGGGATATCCTTTAGGCAAGTCTGTTCTCAATCAACTCACCATAGAACACACTGGAGAGAGGCCCTATGAACGCAGCCAGTGGGACAGGTCCTTAGCCCACACTCCAGCCTCATTCTCCACCTCCTGGAGCCAGGGCAGTGCGTCCTGCTCCTGACTTGTGGCCTCCATGTATTTTGAGACCACAGGTCGCCCTGAGGAGGGCTCACTCGTTTGGGCAGCTCCAGTGTCTTTGGGGGATTCCCAGAGGGTCCCACATAACGCTCAGTGCTGTCCAGGGGAAACTTTTCACCAGGTACTGTTAGAGAGTAGAAATTTTTGAGCATGCGTGAATCCCAGCTGACTCACAAAATAGCCTCGCAAGATAGAACACAGAACACTGTCAGCTTTCTGAAGAACAGGTGACCCTGTAAGTAACATGGTCGGCAATGGCGTGATCCTAACGTGGCTTAGGAAAAACTGTTTTGTCCTGGGTTGCTTGCTCTGCAAAAACAGGGTGTGGTAAATGCGTTTAAAAGCAGTCCTGCCCAAAGGGTCGGGGCTGCTCTCTGGACTCCCTGCGTGGAGAAAGGCAGAGCAGTCGCTGGTGGGCTAATGAAGGCTCCCTAAATTTTAATTTGGTCTGGACTCCAGTGGTTGTTCACTCACGTTCGCTCCACAACAGTTCTACAAAGGAGCCACGTGTAAGAAAAAGTTAGAAATTAAAAAATAGGGAAGAGCCAAAACCGGTTTGGCTCAGTGGATAGAGCATCGGCCTGCAGACTGAAGGGTCCCGGGTTCGATTCCGGTCAAGGGCATGTACCTTGGTTGCGGGCACATCCCCAGTAGGGGGTGTGCAGGAGGCAGCTGGTCGGTGATTCTCTCTCATCGATGTTTCTGACTCTCTATCCCTCTCTCTTCCTCTCTGTAAAAAATCAATAAAATATATTTAAAAAAAAAAAAATAGGGAAGAAAAGGAGCCTTGTGTCCTGATGGTCAGAATTCTGCACGTAGATGGGTGCCATGCCTCAGACCAGGGGAGCCAGGTTTCAGCCATCTTTGGAACTGAAACCCAAAGTCCAGTCCACAGGGAAGACTCCTGCTGTGAGGACTCACTTGTTCAGCTCCGAGGTCACGCTGGAGAAAGGCCACATGAGTGCCGTGCACGTGGGAGAAACTTTGGGTCCCAATGCAGACTTGATGGGCACAGCAGGGCTCACGCTGAAAGCTGCCAAAGCTACAGCCTCGGTGACCTGCAGAGGAGTCAGAAGGGCGGCCTCGGAGTGCGGTCAGGGTAGGAAGTCCTTGAGCAGAAGAGAAGCCTCAGGAAACATCAGAGTTCACACTGGAGGAAGGCCACGTGAGCGTGGGGGACGGGAAGCCCTTTGGGGGGAGAGCCAGCCTCAGCTCTGCGGGATGCACACGGTCCAGGCCGATGAGTGCGGCCGATGTGGGAAATCCTTAAGGCAAGTCTGTTCTCAATCAACTCACCAGTACACAACATAGAACACACTGGAGAGAGGCCCTATGAATGCAGCCAGTGGGACAGATCCTTAGCCCACACTCCAGCCTCATCTCCACCTCCTGGAGCCAGGGCAGTGCGTCCTGCTCCTGACTTGTGGCCTCCATGTATTTTGAGACCACAGGTCGCCCTGAGGAGGGCTCACTCGTTTGGGCAGCTCCAGTGTCTTAGGGGGCTTCCCAGAGGGTCCCACAAAACGCTCAGTGCTGTCCAGGGGAAACTTTTCACCAGGTTCTGTTAGAGAGTAGAAATTTTTGAGCATGCGTGAATCCCAGCTGACTCACAAAATAGCCTCGCAAGATAGAACACAGAACACTGTCAGCTTTCTGAAGAACAGGTGACCCTGTAAGTAACATGGTCGTCAATGGCGTGATCCTAACGTGGCTTAGGAAAAACTGTTTTGTCCTGGGTTGCTTGCTCTGCAAAAACAGGATGTGGTGCTGAAAACAGTTTGGCTCAGTGGATAGAGCATCGGCCTGTGGACTGAAAGGTCCCAGGTTCGATTCTGGTCAAGGGCACGTACCTTGGTTGCTGGCACATCCCCAATGGAGGGTGGGCAGGAGGCAGCTGATCGATGTTTCTAACTATCTCTCTCTTCCTCTCTGTAAAAAATCAATAAAATATATTAAAAACAAAACAGGATGTGGTAAATGGGTTTAAAAGCAGTCCTGCACAAAGGGTTAGGGCTGCTCTCTAGACTTCCTGCGTGGAGAAAGGCAGAGCAGTCGCTGGTTGGCTGGCCGGCCAGCCGGCTAATAAAAGCTCCCTAAATTTTAATTTGGTCTGGACTCCAGTGGTCGTTCACTCGCGTTCGCTCCACAACAGTTCTACAAAGGAGCCACGTGTAAGAAAAAGTTAGAAATTAAAAAATAGGGAAGAAAAGGAGCCTCGTGTCCTGATGGTCAGAATTCTGCACGTAGATGGGTGCCACGCCTCAGACCAGGAGAGCCAGGTTTCAGCCATCTTTGGAACTGAAACCCTGGGTGTAACTGACAGGCAGAGAGGAGGCGCTGAAAACCTGACAGAGGTGCCTCCTCTGAAAGTGCATCCAGAAATCTCCCAGAGGCTGTGAGCAGCCCCAGAGGGTGCATCCTGCAGCTGAAGCCACTGTCAGAGCAAATAATCTAAAGGTTTTGTGAGTCCTGGCCAGTGTGGCTCAGTGGATAGAGCGTGGCCTGTGGACCAACAGGTCTCAGGTTCGATTCTGGTCAAGGACAGGTACTTGGTTGAAAGCTCCTCCCTGGGCTTGTCGGGGCACATGCATGAGGCAACCAATCAATGTGTCTTTCTCACATCAGTGTTTCTCTCTCTTTGCCCCTCTTTTCCACTCTCTCTAAAAAGATCAGTGGAAGAATATCCTCAGATGAGGATTAACAATAAATAAATTTTTAAAAATGCCCTACCGGGTTTGGCTCAGTGGATAGAGCGTCAGCCTGCGGACTGAGGGTTCCCGGGTTCGATTCCCGTCAAGGGCACATGCCCGGGTTGCAGGCTCCATCCCCAGCAGGGGGCATGCAGGAGGCAGCCGATCAATGTTTCTCTCCCATCATTGATGTTTCTCTCTCCCTCTCCCTTCCTCTTTGAAATCAATAAAAATACATTTTTAAAAAAATAAAGGTTTTGTGAGTTCCTGCTGTCATTCTGGGCTTCAGCTCCAGTCCACTGCTTAGAGGCAGGACAGAGAATGGCGTCTGCTGTCTTGTGCTCCTGTTGTCACAGATCCGTTGCTCCCAATGTTTCTGAGAGGAGTCAGGGCCACCCCTCTCCAGGAATAAGGGAAATGGAGTGGAATCAGCTTTGGGTGGTTCGAACTTCTGCTTTCCAAGGCCTGTGGGAGACCCAGATTTTTTTTATGTTGAACTACTTTTTAGCGCCTTTACCAAAGCATAATGGACATGCAATAACCTGTAGATATTTAAGGTGTCCCCTTGGAAAACTTTTGTCAGATGTGTAAGCCCAGAAGACAATCATGAGCAGTTAGCATATTCACGACTTACCTTGTACCTTTTATAACCGCTCCTCGTCCTTCCTGGCCCACAGGAGTCCCGGAGTTTACTGCCTTTAACAACAACTTGGTGTGCATTGTCCGGAATGTCACGTGGATGGAATCCTAGTGTCCACTCTTTCTTCGGATGTTTGTACACCACGTCCTTGTTCTGAGATTCATCCATGTTGCTTGTGTGAACAGTCATCCTCGATATTGCTTAGTGTTCTTCTCTACGGAGATGCCACTCTGTGTTCAGCCGTTCTCCTGTTCACAGCCAGGGGTTGTTTCCAGTTTCGTGCTGTTAGAAATACGCTGGACACAGAGAGGAAGGACAGTACACTCGCAAAGAAGATTCAAGCCTGGCCAGCGTGGCTCAGTGGATGAGCGGTGACCTATGACCCAGGAGGTCATGGTTCGATTCTCCGTCAGGGCACATGCCCGGGTTGCGGGCTTGGTTCCCAGTGTGGGGCATGCAGGAGGCAGCCAATCAGTGATTCTCTCTCATCATTGATGTTTTTCTCTCTCTCTCCCTCTCTGAAATCAACAAAAACATATTAAGAAAGAAAATATTCAAGTGAGTGTGCCCTGGGGGAGAGAGCATGTGCTGGCATACAATGCTCTGTGTCATGGGTGGGAGCCTTGGTCTGCCGAGGGCCTTTCGGATACTTACAGCATTCGCAGGCCATACTAAACTACCCTCTTAGACAGCAGCCTGCTGTGTGTGGCCGAACATTTAATGAACTCCCCCTCACGCCTTGGCAGGCCAGACCAAGTGATTTCTCGGGCCTTACGCAGCTGCAGGCTGGGCATCCACTCCCCCCTCCCCCACTCTAGGGGAATGTTTTCTCTTGTACCAATACTTCAGAGTATGTGGATGTTTTCAAACTTAAGAAACTGCCAAACTGATCTAAACCGGTTGTACCCATGTATGTTCCCCCACAGCCATGTCATAATGTTAACCATAATGATAATAGTAATAGCACACATTTTCTTGGAGATTGTATTCCCAACTCAGGAAAAATCAGATATTTCTTCTCCCTTAAAATTGCTGTTTCCACTGTATTCTGCATCCCACCCTTCCCCACATCCTCCACTCATTTCTTCCTCCTTCCCTTCACCCATTAGATTCCAAAGGCATTCCCTGGCCCCGTGTCTCCCTGGCCTTTGTTCTCAAAATACCATCGTGACATTTGACCGTGTCCACCCTACATCGGCCTGCAGAGGCCGCCGAAGCCGTGACACGTGCCCTGGCTGCCCTGCCGAGTTCTGGCCTCCCCTCTGGCCATCGGTCTGCTGCTCAGCCAGCCAGCGTCTGCTCGGGCCTCGACTCCGATCCCGAGTGTGTTCCCGATGCTCCCCCAGCTCCTCAATCCAGGGTCTCCCTCGGAAGCCTCGACTGCACCTGGAGCTCGTTACGAGTCACAGCATTTCACCCTCTTGCCGACTTCCCCAACTCCCCAGGCCCAGTGACTAAGTGTGAAATGCAGCCTCACCTGTGGCCCTCACCCGCCACCACAGTGCTGAGCAAAGGTGACCGCATTACATCCGCCCACTCCGACGTCCCAGTGTCTCCTGATTGGGTCCTGATGTGATTAGTATTTTCTATCCAATACCAATTTGCAGTGCATCTTTGTATAAGTTTAATCCTTACCCGAGGATATGTTTATCGATTTTAGAGAGAGGAGAAGGGAGAGACACATCGATATGAGAAACATTGATTGGTTACCTCCCATATGCACCCCAACTGGAGATGGAACCTGCAGCCTAGGTATGTGCCCAAACCAGGACTCAAACCCACAATTTTCTTGGTGTGCAGGACGATGCTCCAACCACTGAGCCAGCCAGCCCGGGCACCGCATCTCGTCTGTCGTGCCAGGAAGCGGTGATGGTCAACGGGTGGTGGGTTACTTTATGGGCCGTGGAAACATTCGGACCCAACTTCTGTTGCCATGGCTACACTGATTAGCTATAACTCCTAGAGAAAGAATTTTCTACAGCCTTCTATGCGGTTACCTCAAAATACAGCCTGTACAGAAGAGTGAGGGAGGGTTTGATACTGTCACTCTAGATGGCAGTTTTTTCAGAGTAATTATTATTATTTTAATATATTTTTATTGATTTCAGAGAGGAAAGGAGAGAAAGATAGAAACATCAATGAGGAGAGAGAATCCTGGGTTGGCTGCCTCCTGCATGCCCCCCACTGGGGATTGAGCCTGCAACCCGGACATGTGCCCTTGACCGGAATTGAACCCAGGACCCTTCAGTCCGCAGGCCGATGCTCTATCCACTGAGCCACACCGGCCAGGGCCAGAGTAATTATTTGAACCGCTGACATCCTCCTCAAACAGCCACCAAACATCTATCTCGGGGATGAGATGCTCCCTCAGACCG
The DNA here is from genome assembly GCF_027574615.1 of Eptesicus fuscus. Lineage (NCBI taxonomy): Eukaryota > Metazoa > Chordata > Mammalia > Chiroptera > Vespertilionidae > Eptesicus > Eptesicus fuscus. The sequence continues at coordinate 49,467,812 of NC_072493.1, read as the reverse complement.
GGATCCTGGTGGGGACTCTGTGTACCTGTCCCGGTCCCTCCCGGCTGCTGTAAGAGGGAATCCGAAAAGAAAAGGGAAAGGGAACAAGTCCTAGACGGGGGAGCAGAGGAACCACGGAAACTTACCTTTAGTTCCGGGGCCTGGACGTCCTCGGTCAGGGTGTCCCGGACTCGGTGTCCGCGTGAGCCCTCTTCCAGCTTCCTCCACTGCCTCCTCCTCGGGGTGACCCTTTGGGGCCTCTGATCGGGACACCACACCCCACTGCAGGGGGACAGATGAAATGACTGCCCAGGAACGGGGTTCAGCCAAAAGGAGGGTGGAGGGAGGGAGGGGGAGAGGGAGAGAGAGTGGCCTGAGGGGATTGAGGGGATTTCACTGGTGCCCTGGAATGTCACTAAGCGGCGCCGGGAGGACCAAAAAGGGAACCTGGGTCAGGGGCCGGCGCGCTGCCTCTGGGTGGGGTGCGCACCGCCTGTTGGGGTGATGCTCAGCAGCACAGCTGTCAATCATTAACACCGTGCTGGCGGCATCAGAAGCATCTGAGGTAAAAGGGGCAGGAAACACGGGGAACCTGGGGGCCTCCCGTTGGGAAAGCCCATCCCGGAGCCTCTGTGAGCCCCGGCCCGCTCCCTCCCCGCCGCCGGGGCCTCAGCTCCTGGCGGGGTTGGCGGGTCCCGAGCTCGGCCGATGCGGGAGAAAACTTACCCAGAGGAGGGGGCGCCGCCCCAAGAGGCCAAGCCGCCAAGGGAACAGCGAGGCGCCCCGCCTGCGCCTTCCTGGGCCCGGGGGGGGGGGGGGGGGCTGGCTGAGCCGCGTGGGGCTCGGGGGACCGTTAGGCGGTTGGCTGAGCCCCGATGCCCACGCGCAGTCCGAAGGCGCAGGCGCAGGCGAGTGGATGGGGCCCCAGCCCCTCCGGCGCTCTGGGGCGCTCCGGGAGGGGGTCCGGTGAGGCCTCGCCTCTCCCGGTCCAGGCCCTCGGGTCTGGCGCCCAGGGATGGGGTCACTCTCGGCTCCCCGGTGGCTGTCCAGGCCGGGACGACGTGGGGCCGGTCCGTTCCTGCCCCCAAGGGGTGCCGCGTGGGAGGGAGACACGTGCGCTGGGGGAGCGCGACCCAACCCACCCACCCAGCCCTCCGAACCTCCCTGTGGGCCGGCTGCGCCCCTGACCTTGGCTGTGACCTTGAGCGAGGCCCTTGCTGCCCTGAGCTTTGTCCTCGGTGATAAAAGAGGGATCATGACCATGTCCCCTCTGGATTGAGGACAATAGAAAGGACACGTGGGTGACGTGTGCGCCCCAGTGTCCAGTGTTGCCATGGAGACGCCTTCCAGGAAGGAGGCTGGGGCGGGCGGGGCGGAGGCGGGAGGAGGGCCACAGCCTCGGGAGGCCCTGGGGCTTACCTTTGGGTTCACAGCGCGTGCAACCGGCCTCCCACCGGCCTCCCACCGACGGTTAGCGAATCCGTGTTCCTGTTCAGGACACTCCGTTGTATCTGAAAATGGAGCCCAGCGGGGGGTGGGGGGGTGGGGGTGAGGGTGGGGAGGAAAGGGGGGGTTGGCTCGGTGGTTGAGCATCAACCTATGAACCGGAAGTTCAAGGTTCCATTCCAGCGGGCATGTGGTCAGGGCACCTGCCTGGGTTGGGGGCTCCATCCCCAGTGGGGGGCGTGCAGGAGGCAGCGGATGGGTGGTTCCCTCTCCTCACTGATGCTTCTCCCTCGCCTGTCCTGTGAAATCAATAAAAATGTATTTAAATAAATAGAGTGGGCGGTAATCTCTCCAGGCGCCTGATACTTTCTGGTCTTTGGAATGTTTGGGACCCTCTGATGTCTTCCATTCAGTTAATTGCTTTTTGTTTTCTTAAAGAAATGCTATTGGATATTTGCCTTATTTATTTTATTTTATATTTATTGATTTTAGACAGGAAGGGAGAGGGGAAGAGAAACATCAATGAGAGAGAACCATTGATCCGCTGCCTCCTGCATGCCCCACACTGGGGATGGAGCCCACAACCCTCGCCTGTGCCCTTGACCTGGAATCGAACCATGATCTCCTGGTTCAGGTTGACACTCAACCACTGAGCCTCAACGGCCGGGCCAGTTAATTGCTTCATTTTATTTTATTTTTAAAATATATATTTTATTGATTTTTTTCAGAGAGAGGAAAGGAGAGGGATAGAGTTAGAAACATCCATGAGAGAGAAACATCGATCAGCTGCCTCCTGCACGGCCCCCACTGGGGATGTGCCCGCAACCAAGGCACATGCCCTTGACGGGAATTGAACCTGGAACCCTTCAGTCCGCAGTCTGACGCTCTGTCCACTGAGCCACACCAGCCAGGGCCAGTTAGTTGCTTCTTGAGGCTGTTTCCAGCTCAGAACCTTTGCTCTGTGCCAAGAGTAGAGCGGCCTGGGCTTGTAAGATACTGGAAAAACGGCTCCACGAATGCCCGGGTCTCCCCCTCAGGGGCTCCCATCACTTACAACCCACACTCCGCCCACAGCGGCCTACAGGGCTCCCCTTCCCTCGCTCAGGGCACCCACCCGGGCGGTCTCGAACTTGCCCCACTCCTGCCCCTTCTGCAGCCTTGCCCTTGCCCTGTCCCCAGGTGTCTGCGGGGCGGTCTCTCTGCACCCTCCCTGTGCATCAGCGTCACCGCTCAGGGTACTTTTCCAGGCCTTAGTTCTAGCTAAGGCAGCACTGGCCCCGATCTGGCCCCAACTCTTTACCATCTTTTTTATTGATTTTTAGAGAGAGAGGGAAAGGGAGAGAGAAGCATCAATTTGTTGTTCCAGTTAATTACTAGTATGCATACATCAGTTGCTTCTTTTTTAAATTTTTTTATTAATTTCAGAAAGGAAGGGAGAAGGAGAGCTAGAAACATTCATGAAGAGCCCTAGCTGGTTTTACTCAGTGGATAGAGCATCGGCCTGTGGACTGAAGGGTCCCAGGTTTGACTCCGGTCAAGGGCACCTACCTGGGTTGTGGGCTTGATCCCCAGTAGGGGGTGTGCAGGAGGCAGCCGAGCAATGATTCTCTCTAATCATCCTAAATCCTGATGCCACCCCCCACAAACATATAATTCTTATTATTCAAAAAGTGAGCTCCTGTTCACGTGGAGGAAGCCTAAATGGCCATGAACTTGGTCTAAACAAGCTTCCAAAGAACATGGCATCTATGAAAGAGAAAAATAAAAGAACGGAAGGACAGCTGAAGTCCCGAGAAAGACATCACTAAGAAATTGTTAAAAATAAAAAAAAAAGATGAAGTGATATGAAAAAATAGCAAAGTTTGAAAACATATGAGAACTGAAATGCATAAGTATGTCACAATATCTTTTTATATACTGTAGATGAGGCCCCTAGAACCATAAGAAATGCAAAAAATTCACTGTTAATAATTCAATTCTCGAGCTGCCCCCCTTAAAAATCAAACTGCCGCCCTAGCTAGTTTGGCTCAGTGGAGAGAGTGTCGGCCTTCAGACTGGAAGGTCCTGGGTTCGATTCTGGTCGAGGGCACATGCCCAGGTTCCGGGCTCAATCCCCAGTAGGGGATGTGGAGGAGGAAGCCAATCAATGATTCTCTCTCAACATTGATGTTTTCTCTCTCTCTCTCTCCCTTCCTCTCTGAAATCAATAAAAATATGTTTAAAAAAAAAAATCAAACTGCCCCCTGTGGGCGTGTGCCCCCGGTGGGAACACTGGGGTGGGGTGACCAGGGACAGCACATGCCCTGCACTCCTGAGACCTTTCTCCAGCCGAACATCGGTGTTGAAGGAGGATAATGAAGCTTTGGCTGAAGCCCTCTGTGTGGTCACTGTGTCCATAGGCCTCTCTGGGTGTGGAGCTCCCCTTCGGATCAGACAGACTTTTAGTTAAAGGCTTGTCCACATGAGCTACATCCAAGACCTCTCTCCTCTGTGGACTTTCTGGTGTTGAATGAGGTTGAAACGCTGGCTAAAGGATTTCCCACAATCACCACACTCCTACGGCGTCTCCGGTGTGAGTCCTCCGATGTTTAACCAGGCTGGAGCTGTAGCGAAAACATTTCCCACATTCCCCGCACTCGTCAGGCCTCACTCCAGTGTGCGCCCTCTGGTGCTTGACCAGGCTCGGATTCTCACTGAAGTGTTGTCCACAGTCATTGCACGTAAAAGGCTTTTCTCCGGTGTGAACTTTGCGGTGTTGCAGGAGGCTACAGCTTTGGCCAAAAAACTTCCCACAGTCCCTGCACTCGTAAGGCCTGTCTCCAGTGTGAACTTGCCAGTGAGTAGTAAGACTGGCCTTGTGGCTGTAGAATTTCCCACATTCAGTGCACTCATAAGGCCTTTCTCCAGTGTGAACTCTCTGATGTTTCAGGAGGCCCGAGCTGAAGCTAAAGGATTTCCCACATTCGCTGCACTCAAAAGGCCTCAGCCCAGTGTGGACCCTGTGGTGCCGGATGAGCGTGGAGTGATGCCTGAAGGCTTTCCCACGCTCACTGCACGTCAAGGGCTTCTCTCCGGTGTGAACTCTCCGGTGTTGAATGAGGTTGGCCTTGCGGCTGAAGGATTTCCCGCATCCGCTACAGCCGTCAGGCCTTTCACCAGTGTGAACGATTTGGTGCACGAAGAGGCTGGGTTTATGGCTAAATAACCTCCCACATTCGCTGCATCCGCACGGCTTGTCTCCGGTGTGTAGTCTCTGGTGCTCCACAAGGAAGTACTTCTGACCACAGACTTTCCCACACTCGCTGCACTTGTATTGCCTTCTTTGGGGGTGACGCTGGGCGGCCCTGCCTGGCGCCCCTGTGCGGTGAGTCTCCTGCTGTTTGAGACCAGTGCCAGCTGGAAAGTCCTTCTCGCCCTGCGCCCCCTCTTCTCCTCCTAAGGGCTTCTCTCCACAGCGCAGCCTCTGGTGTTGGTGACGGTTTGCTCTGGGCGCTCCTCCCGCGGTAACACTCTCCTCGGCCTCAGCTCCACGCCCACAGCCTGAAAGCAGAGACGTGCTGAGGAAGAGACGTGGGCCTCAGGGGGAGGGGCAGCACCCTCACAAACCTGCATCCGACACACCCAGCCGAGTCCCGGGGCTGCGGTAGGATGAGGGGCCAGAGGCCGTGTGGGGAAGGGCCTGCTGTGCAGCACGGGGCCTGACAAGCTCCCAGGCCAGTGGGGGCCTCAGGAGCAGCCAGGACGCAAGGATCGGCTCCTGAGAGCCCGAAGCTGCTGGTTATACAGGAACACGGTCCAGAAGTGGGTGTTCAGAACCAGAAAAATTGAAGCAACTGCCTGACTGGCACGGCTCAGTGGTTGAGCATCGACCTATGAACCAGGTCAGGGTTCGATTCTTGGTCAGGGCACACACCTGGGTTGCAGGCTCCATCCCCAGTGGGCAACTGGGAAAGAGAGGATGGAAAGCAGGCCGGCCCCTTGTCTTGGCACCAAACCGTCAGGCCCCTGGGAAGGACTCTGGCATACGTGAGCCCTCCCTGAGCCTCACCTCTCCCGCCGTACCTGCTGGTCTGGCCGCAGTGCTGACGCCACGGACAGGCAGGCGGTCTTCCCCCACTGCGCCAGCTGGGGGGCTCCTGGGTCCTGGCAGATGCAAGGCCTACGGGAGAGACAAGACAGGTGGGTCAGAGCAGCCCACCCCATGGCAGACGCCCCCCTCAGGCTGTGACTGTGTTGGTGCCGCAATTCCTGCCACAGGCAGATTCCCTGTCCAACACAGGAAGAGGCCAGAGCCTGGGGATGGACCTGCATGGACCCTCACAGGCTCACCGGGCCAGGGAGAGGCCAGGGTGTGAGCCACCAGGCTGACTGGGGAGTCCTCATCCCCACGCCCTTGCCCACAGCTTTGGGCACCTCGGGGAGGAGGGGCAGCAGTGCACACGACGCCAGCACGGGCTGGGCGCTCGCACCACACCCTCGGGGCGGGGAAGGCAGGGACGCTCACCCAGAGAGGCCATCAGCGCCAAGTTCTCCAGCATCACGTCGCGGTACAGATACCTCTGAGCCTCATCCAGGAGCCCCCACTCCTCCCGGGAGAAGTGCACAGCCACGTCCTGAAAGGTCACACGGCCCTGCCAGGGTGGGGAGAGAGGGGAAGGGACAGGGAGAGGGGAAAACAGCATCCATGTGAGGGAATTAAGTGTGGGGGACTCTTCAGCATGCAGGCTGGAGCTCTGACCACTGAGCCACCGGCCTGGGCCACCATCAAATTTGGGTCCATCGACCCCCAGTACAAGGGCCTGAGGCCATCAGTTTACACTGCCTCCCAACGTGCACCCCACTCTTTCCCGCACCTCCCTTCACGTCCCCAACCCCTCACTGCCAGCCCCTACCCCCCCCCCATGCATCTCCCAGCTTCACCACACGCCCGTGTGCACATGGCATCTGGAGGACTTGGCACATGTGATCAGAATCCCATCCTGGCCCTGGCCGGTTTGGCTCAGTGGATAGAGCGTCGGCCTTCGGACTGAAGGGTCCCAGGTTCGATTCCGGTCAAGGGCACATGCCTGGGTTGTGGGCTCGATCCCATTGGGGGACGTGCAGGAGGCAGCCGATCAATGATTCTCTCTCATCATTGATCTCTCTCTCTCTCTCTCTCTCTCTCTCTCTCTCTCTCCCTCTCCCTCTCCCTCTCCCTTCCTCTCTGAGATCAATAAAAACATATTTTTTTTTAAAAAAAGGAATCCCATCCTGCCCAGGCCTCCAGGGCCCTGACTGCCCCCCTCCCTGCCCGACCCTGATCCCCGCTCTCTCCTCAGCCACCTGGAAGCACACGCAGGTTTCAGACCCCCTCAGCCCTCACTCACGTCTCTGTTGCAAAGTGTCCCCTCAGCTTTCTCTGACGCTAACGGGACCCAGGCCCACATCAGGCCTCCGCTTCTCCCGGAGGCGCCCCTGGATCTGAGCTAATCCAGCAAAGCTCAGGGCCTGTGAGCCACACCTTCCCTGCCACCTCACTGCTGAGTCTTCACATCCTCTCTCTTCTTTGTTAATCCTCACCCGAGCATATTTCCCCACTGACTTTTAGGGAGAGTGGGAGAGAGGGAAAGACAGAGAAACATCCATGTGAGAGGAACACATCCATTGGTTGCCTCCTGCACCTGTCCCGACCCGGGAGGAGCCTGCAACCGAGGGTGTGCCTTGACCAAAATCGAACCCAAGTTCCTTCAGTCCACAGGCTGACGCTCTATCCACTGAGCCACACTGGCTAGGGCACATCCATCTCTTGTCTACTCCCCTCCTCACTCCCACAACCCCTCCCCCATGGCCTCAACTCTCCCTCAGGCATCTCTGTGAAGCCCCCACCCCTACGGGGGTGTCCAGCAAGAGACCAGCCCTTGGCCCCGCACTCCCCTCGTGACTCACGGCACTGCCACCAGGACTGAAGCAGCCGCTGCGGTCTCTGACCCACAGCTCCCTCGTGGTCCATCCACCGTCTGCCGCCTGGGTGTCTCCACCTGAACCCTCCACCTGAACCCCAGACCTGGGTCCAGGTGCCCACTGAAATCCACTCAAGAGTCTCTGGAATTGCCCTAACCGGTTTGGCTCAGTGGATAGAGCGTCGGCCTGCGGACTGAAGGTCCCAGGTTCGATTCCGGTCAAGGGCATGTACCTTGGTTGCAGGCACATCCCCAGTAGGGGGTGTGCAGGAGGCAGCTGATCGATGTTTCTCTTTCATTGATGTTTCTAACTCTCTATCCCTCTCTGTAAAAAATCAATAAAAATATTTTTAAAAAATAAAAAAATAAGTGGAACAACAAACCGATGTTTCTCTATCCCTCCCTCTCTCAAATCAATAAATTAAAAAAGAAAAAAGGAAGTTTGCTGGGACATACTTAAAATCCATACACAGACTCCACACATCTCCAACCTCCACAGCCACCGAGGTTCGGCCACACCGACGCTCCCCGGGACCACTGAGTGGCCTCCTCCCTGGCCTCCCTGCACCCCAGTCTGCTCTCAAAAACCATGTCAAGTCTGGGTCACATCACCCCCACCCCCCACCACCCCGCCTCTGCTCCAAGGTTCCCTGGCTGCACACCATCGGGATGGAGGCCCAGCACTTCGGGCTGGGTTCCAGGTCCAATTGCTGCCTCCACCAGGCCCAGCGCACTCCCAGCTCAGCACCTCCTGATCGCCCCGGGCAGAACACGGTGCCACTGGCTGCCAGAAGGGGGCCCAATCCCGACAACCCCTGGTCAGGACTCAAAGCCCTGGCCTTGGGCGGCCCCCTTCCAGAGATCACAGGTGGAAGGACGGACAGATGGACGGGGGGCTGGAGGGGGGGGGGGGCAGGCAGAGTCCCAGGGCACCTGGGAAGCACCTCCGTGGGCAACAGTGTGGGCCCCAGGGGCTCAGCGCGCCCCCTCACACCACCTGGGCCCCGTCCTCAGGGGTGGGTGCCTCTCAGCAGCTGCCTGGCCTCGGAGCAGTACTGGCCCTCCCTGTGCCTCCGTGTTGTCATCTGTGAAATGGGAACAATGAGGGCGCCTGCCCAGGGGGGTGCTGCTTGGGTCACACTCGTTCCTGGGGGTCAGGTACTTACTGTCCTGAGAATTACCGCCTGTCACAGCCACATCGGATGCGGCACGAAAGCCTGTCTAGTTTTTATATTTTTAATTGATTTTTTTTAGAGAGAGAGAGCGGGAGGGAGAGAGAGAGATTGATGAGCGGGAACCATGCCTCCCCCACGCCCCCACTGGGACCTGAGCCCACAACGGGCAGGTGCCCCGACCAGGAACCAACCCAGCGACCTCGGGGCGCCTGGGGCGGCACTCAGCCACCTGAGCAACAGCGGCCGCGCAAGCCTGTTGGGTTTTTAAAAAATATTTTTATTGATCTCAGAGAGGAAGGGAGAGGGAGAGAGAGAAACATCCATGATGAGAGAGAATCATGGATGGGCTGCCTCCTGCTCGCCCCCCACTGGGGACCGAGCCCACAGCCCGGGCCCGTGCTGTTAGGATAACGTTATGGTCATAAGGAAACCCCTCTGATGTATGAAATGATTATTGTGTGTGGAGACCCCAATACTCTGTAACTTCCAAGCTGATGAACACCCCACTGCCGTGAGGTGAACGCCCTGCTCCCGGCATAAGGCTCACCGTCGGGCCCGCACCGGTAAGACACGCTGTTTACCACCGGCTGTACGAGCACCGGACCCTCTTCAGTCCACACCTCCTGCCGGACAGAGGAGGACTCCACTCCCTCGTGAGGAGCCCCTGACTGACGGCTCCGCTGTGGAGCCTGAACCCACTGCTCTGTCTCCGTCTTCGTCGTCCATCCTTCGGTGCGCATCGCCGGGCGGCCTTTGCCGGAGCCCGGGACCCACCAGGAACAGGTCAGTAAACCCCGTGTGAGTGCACACTCATTCTGTCTGTGTGTCACGTGTTCTGGTTCTGTCACGTGCTCAGCTGTCTAGACATTGAAGCACCAGGGGATGGGCTGTGATTGCTGACCCCTGGTCACCGGCGTTTGTCCCACTGAGTCTAGACAGATAATCAATTAATTGGGGCATAATTGGGACATGTGCCCTTGACCGGAATCAAACCGGGACCCTTCGGTCCGCAGGCGACGCTCTATCCACTGAACCACCCCGTCCAGGGCGGCCCTTCCGGTTCTGAAAACCCACAGCAGATCGGCCATGCCTCCCCCTGCTATGGCCACCCGTGCGCCCGGTGGCCCCCAGAACTCCGGGTCCCCGGCACTGGCTTCCCTCAGCAGGGGGCGCTCACGGGGGGCGCTCACGGGGTCGTGGGTGGGGCGGGGAGGCCCGCGGACGCACTCACTTAGGCCGCCGCCATCGGACTCTGTGCGCGGACCGGGACGGGGAGGGGAGGACCTGGTCGCCCCCATCCCAGAATGGGGATCACCCGGGGCGGCAGCCTCAGCCTCGCCTCGCCCCGCCCCCTCCTGTCACCCCGCAGACAAGCCAGCCGCCCGGGGACTGAAGAGACTGACCCGGCCCCTCAGAGCCGCCCTGAGGCCACGCCGGAAGTCCCGTCCAGAACGTCGGCTCTCGAGGAAACGACCGTTTTCATTGGCCGAGCATCAGCGCCGCGGAGCGCAGTGCTTTCTGGGAAATGTAGTTCCAGAGATGCTAACCGTTAAGGGAGTCGAGCTGAAGAGATCCAGAACTCCACCAGATCTCAACCAGAGCCAGTTCTTACTGATGGACCTGGATTTCAATTTCCCTGCACAGCTGGGGCCCCAGTCTTTCCTTTTCTTTTTAAAAATATATTGTTATTGCCCTAACCCAGTGGTTAGCAAACTGCGGCTCGCGAGCCACATGCGGCTCTTTGGCCCCTTGAGTGTGGCTCTTCCACAAAATACCACGGCCTGGGCAAGTCTATTTTGAAGAAGTGGCATTAGAAGAAGTTTACGTTTAAAAAATTTGGCTCTCAAAGGAAATTTTCAATCGTTGTCCTGTTGATATTAGGCTCTGTTGACTAACGAGTTTGCCAACCACTGCCCTAACCAGATTGACTCAGTGGATAGAGCGTTGGCCTGCGGACTGAAGGGTCCCGGGTTCGATTCCAGTCAAGGGCATGTACCTTGGTTGCGGGCACATCCCCGGTAAGGGGTGTGCAGGAGGCAGCTGATCGATGTTTCTCTCTCATCGATGTTTCTGACTCTCTATCCCTCTCCCTTCCTCTCTGTAAAAAAGGCAATAAAATATATATTTTTTAAAAAGAAATATATTGTTATTGATTTTAGAGAGGAAAGGAGAGGGAAGCTCCGCCTAGTCCAGTGGTCGGCAAACTGTGGCGCACGTGCGCCTCGTGAGCCGCGGCTTGCCGCTCTGTTGACTGAGTTTGCCGACCACTGACATATACTACCCTTTACCTCTTTGCACACAATATGCCACAACTGCCTAATCCTCACAGCTTCCAACTACGCGGTAACATTTAGTCTAGTCCAATGGTCGGCAAACTCATTAGTCAACAGAGCGGCAAACAGCTGCTCAAGAGCCGCATGTGGCTCGCGAGCCGCGGTTTGCGGACCACTGGCCTAGTCCTCCCTTTCGAGGCGCCGCTAGCTCTGTGATTCTACCTTTGCCCAGGAGGTGGCGCCCGATGCACGTCTCCACGGTTGGTGCTTGTGGGAACTACATTACCCAGAAGCCTCGGCGGCAGAGGACCAATGAAGACCCAGGGAAGGGCCGTCTCCGTGCGTGGGGAAGATGTCAGGGCGGGACTTCCTGTTTCCTTCATGGGCGGACATTTTACTTTTAGAGGAGTCCACCTCCTCAGGCTGCTGGACGCCGCGTCAGACCTGCGGTGACAGGCGCGGCGGCGGTTCTTCCCCGAGCAGAGACGGGCCCATCAGTCCCTCTCTTCCCCGCCGCCCCGGTCCTCAGCTTCCGAAGGCGGAGCCCGCGCAGGTGGGTGCTGCGCCCCGGCTCCTCCCCGACCGCCGTCCCTGAATCCTCAGCCTCGAATGAGGGCTGCCCAGTCCGGGCCGTGGGGGCGCTTTTGGGGGGCTCCCGTTTCTGACCGGAAGTTTCAGGGGTCGTGGCCTGACGGACGGGGAGGGCGGAGGGCGGAGGGCAGAGGGCGACTGGGCCGTGGTGTCCGCGGGTCGGAGTGTGAGGAGGAGTGACGTCAGCTCCAGCAGCTCTGCCGTCATTCCGAGGCGAGGGGAGCCATGGAAGGTTCCCAGCGGAGGGGCATGGTTTGAGGTGGTTTTTTAATTTTTATTTTTTTAATATATATTTTATTGACTTTTTACAGAGAGGAAGGGAGAGGGATAGAGAGTTAGAAACGTCGATGAGAGAGAAACATCGATTCAGATGCCTCCTGCACGCCTCCTACTGGGGATGTGCCCGCAACCCAGATACATGCCCTTGACCGGAATAGAACCTGGGACCCTTCAGTCCAAAGGCTGACGCTCTGTCCACTGAGCCAAACCGGTCAGGGTGAGGTGTTAGCACAGACTTGGCGCCTGGGGTGGGAGGATGACGAGGACAGTGAGGCATAGCAAGAGGGAGACCCAGTCCGAGGTCACAGCCTTCAGCGGCTCTGAGGCCTGAGCACAGAAGGTGGGCGGCAGCCCTGGGTCTCAGCGGTGGGGCAGGGCGGCCGAGGGGACAGGCATGAGCCCTGGAGGCCCCTTCCTGGCTGCTGGTCTCTCACAGTCTCCCTCTCCCCACAGGTTCCCAGGAGCTCGGGAGTGATTATGGACCCTGTGCAGGTGAGGGGAGGATGCCGTGCTCCCTGACCCCCTCCCCACCCCCCTGGCCTCCTGGATTGTGGTGTCAGAGGCCACATGCACGTCCACAGTTCTTAAGGCTACAGACCCTGGAGAAAGCCCCAGCCCAGGGTCCCGGGTCCCAGCCTGGGGTTGAACAGAAGGGTTCCCATTCCCGGTAGCCATGGAATAAGGGGTGGACGGTGCAAATACTTGGAGGAGAGACGGGGATGGGAGTTCTCAAGTCCTTAATACCAGGCATCAAAAGCAAGTGGGCAGGAGTTAGGTTTCTGTTATTATTTTTAACTTATTTATTTACTAGAGACTCGGTGCATGAAATCCGTGCACTCTGGGGGGGTCCCTCAGCCCGGCCAGCACCCTTGGGGGATGTCTGACTGACGCCGCCAGGAGCGGGTCTAAGCCATCAGTCGGACATCCTTAGCGCTGCCAACGGAGGTGGGAGAGGCTCCCACCACTGCTGCTGTGCTCGTCAGCTGTGAGCCCAGCTGCCCCCTGGTGGTCAGTGTGGGTCATAGCAACTGGTCATTCCACTGTTAGGTTGATTTGCATACTAGCCTTTTATTATATAGGATTTTTTAAAAAAATATATTTTATTGATTTTTACAGGGAGGAAGGGAGAGGGATAGAGAGCTAGAAACGTCGATGAGAGAGAAACATCGACCAGCTGCCTCCTGCACACCCCCTACTGGGAATGTGCCCGCAACCAAGGTATATGCCCTTGACCGGAATCGAACCTGGGACCTTCCAGTCCGCAGGCCGACACTCTATCCACTGAGCCAAACCAGTTTCGGCAGGATTTTTTTTTTTAATGTCAGAGAGGAAGGGAGAGGGAGAGAGAGAGAAACATCAATGAGGAGAATCATCGATTGGCTGCTTCCTGCATGCTCCCTACTGTAGATCAAGCCCACACCTGGGTATGTGCCCTTGACTGGAATGGAACTCGGGACCCTTCACTCCACAGGCCGATGCTCCAGCCACTGAACCAAATCAGCTACTGCTAGGCCTCTGCCCTGAGGGTGGTGTAGCCATGGCAGGTGTAGGGCCGAGGAGAGAGGAGATCTGACGCAGGTTTCACAGGCTCACTCTGGGTGCCAAGAGGAGAACAGACTGTGGGGTGAGGGCCGGTGGGTCACGGTGCAGCCCAGTGAGGAGGCTGCTTTAACATCCTGGGTGAGAGGCAATAATGGGTGGGTCAGAGGTCGGCTGTGTGGACGTGATTGGGCCAGATTCTCTGATGAGAGAGAGAGAGAGAGAAAGAGAAAGAGAAAGAAAACTAACCCCAGGTTTGGGCCTTACCAGCTGTGAGGATAGATGCTCCCCCAGTGGTGACGGGCAAGTCCGTGGTAGAAGTAACTCCCTGTGGCTATCAGCTCACCTGTGACCATATGAAGGGTCTGAGATCTCCCAGAGAACACGGCTCCTGGACCCGGATGGGAGTGCTGGGGAGGGTTCAGGGTGCAGATGTCCGAAAGGTAAATGATGGCATGGAGACTGGTGCAGGAGGCAGTGGCAGCGCAGTCAGTGAGCAGGCAGGGCTGGTAGGGGCCGACGCCTGGGTGAGGGGCCAGGTGAGAGACAGTCACCCTAAGAGGATGGTGTGCAGTGGAAAGACGTGTGCACTGGTGGCCCTTGGGCCTGGTACCGGGCGCTTATGGGAGAAAGGTGAGCTCAGCCTGGGTGTCCGGTAAGCACGGTCCCAGCAGCCTCAGAACTGGCTGCCGTGGGTGTGGGCAGTGGGGGGATGGGGGAGACGCTGCCTGTCGGGCCTGGAGATTAGGTGGTGCTTCTGCCCACCTTGCCGTGGGCGGGCACAGTGACAAAGGGGCCAGGAGAGAGCAGACCTTGTGGCGCCCAGTCCTGGTGCTTCCTCTGAGCTGAGGATTAGGAAGTAATGGAGGGGCCCTAACCGGTGTGGTTCAGTGAATGGAGCGTCGGCCTGCGGACTGAAGGGTCCTGGGTTTGATTCCGGTCAAGGGCATGTACCTTGGTTGCGGGCACATCCCCAGTAGGGAGTGTGCAGGAGGCAGCTGATCAATGTTTCTCTCTCATCGATGTTTCTATCTCTCTATCCCTCTCCCTTCCTCTCTGTAAAAAAATCAATAAAATATATTTTTTAAAAAGAGGAGGAATGGGGGTGCCTGAGGGACTGTCCTTGGGGGGGAAAGGCTGCCAATGGGCCTGCTCTCCCCATTGGCAGGCGCAGGTGAACGTGGAGGATGTGTTCGTGTACTTCTCCCCGGAGGAGTGGGGGCTCCTGGATGAGGCTCAGCGACACCTGTACCGCGACGTGATGCTGGAGAACTTCGCACTTCTGGCCTCGCTGGGTGAGTCCCTCAAACCCATCCCAGGGTCCAGGACTGAGCTCTGCCCCTCCCGTTTTCCAGGGGGATCCTGGCCCTTCCTGTGTCGCACCCATGGGTACCACCTCCCTCCCCAGTTCCCTAGAGTAGGTGCTGGGGTGCCCGGCATGAGCTGTGTGCACCGCCACCGCTGACTCCTGAGCAGCCCCAACGCCTGCTGCCCTGAAGGATGGCGTAGGAGGGAGGGGTCTCACGGGCGTGCAGTAGGTCATATGCATCTTGTCCTTGCCCTGACCGGGTGCCTCTGTCCCAAACCATGGCACCCTGCGCCCCAGCTCTCCCCTCCTTCCTGCAGCTGACATTCCTGGTGGACTGCCTGTGACAGAATGTAGGCACCAGTATGGCTGGTCCCTGTTTGCTGGGACCACTGGGCTATTCCTGTAAGACCCAACTTGGAGGTTATTTTTATAATAATCCGTTCTCTCCTCTGAATGGTGGGTCACGCAGGCCAGTGCCGCCCAGTTACCTGCCCGGTCTTTTCCTCAGGATGTGCATCTTCCGTGTCCCGTGGGGCAGCCCCACTGGAGCTGGGCAGCGAACCCCGGGTATCAGACTGGGCGCACGTGAGTCCAGCCAGGACCGAAGACGCTCAGGGTGGGTGTGGTTCTGGTGAGTGGGGGCTGGGGGTGTCATGACAAGCTGGGTGCCAGGCAGTCCCTCCCCTCTCGATGCCCGCAGTCATTTTAGCACCAAGGCCACGCGCCACATTTCTTTTTTGTCTTCTCATTTATGACACTTGCATTTTGTGCTCTGCCCTTTGGCCTCTGTCTGTCCCTGGCCTCTGCCTCCACATCTCACCTGCTCCTCTCCACTGCTCCCTCTGCAGTGCTCTCCAACGTTGGCCTGAACTGAATGTGTCAGCTCTCCACAGACACAGAGAGTCCTTAAATACCAGCGATTCAGTTGTACCTCTTCAGGGGACAAACCTGTACACAGCTCTCACCTGTCCCCAGCAGCCACGGCCTTGCTGAAAGCTGCTCGTGATGACGTCATTGGAGACCCTGGCTTTCCTGGGCTGTACCCCACATTTGTTTCCGCCCCCAGTCAAGGCCTCTTCCCTTCTGTGACTTTATTTTTTTGTTAAATTATTTTTTATTGATTTCAGAGAGCAAGGAAAAGGGGAGAGCAAAATAGAAACATCAATGATGAGAGAGACTCATTGATCGGCTGCCTCCTGCGTGCCCCCTACTGGGGATTGAGCCCACAACCGGGCATGTGCCCTTCACCGGAATCGAACCCAGGACCCTTCAGTCCATAGGTCGATGCTCTATCTACAGAGCCAACCAGCGAGGGCCCCTTCCTTCTATGACCTTTGATGTAAACTGCTGTGTGGCAGCCCTTTACTCAACCTGAGCTATGACCTTGCTCAACTTGAGCTATGACCTTGAGATACATGTTTGTAATGAGACTGTGTCAACTTGAACTTCACCAGCATTTGTCTGCTTTCAGGTTCTTGGCCTGGAACGGAGGCTGAGGAGATACCCTTTAAGCAAAGGGTTTCTGCAGAAGGAGTGTCACAGGTTGGGACTCTCAAGGCAGGCCCTTCCACCCAGCAGGCCTACTCTGGGGAGGCAGGTGGCCTGGTCTTGAAAGACATCTCGCACTTGGCTGAGCACGAAGAAACACACTCTGGGCAGAAACCGTGTGGGAAACAGTTCTGGTTCAATGGGAACCTTCAGCACCAGAGACAGCGTAGTGGAGAGAAGCCCTTCAGAGGAGACAAGGGCCAGGCCTTTCTTGTGAACAACTGCCCTGTCCAGCCCCTGGAGGTGCCCTTTGTGCCTGGGGAGGCCCGTGAGGACTCCTCAGCTCGCTCAGGCAGTTCCCAGTGTGCGGAGGCCTTGCATGGTGGACAGAGGCATTATGAATGCAGCGAATGTGGGAAAGCCTTCAGCCGCAAAGACTCGCTCGTCCAGCACCAGAGAGTCCACACTGGGGAGAGGCCGTACGAGTGCAGCGAATGTGGGAAAACCTTCAGCCGCAAACCCATACTTGCTCAGCACCAGCGAATTCACACTGGAGAAATGCCCTATGAGTGTGGCATCTGTGGGAAAGTTTTTAATCACAGCTCCAACCTTATTGTACACCAAAGAGTTCACACTGGGGCACGGCCTTACAAATGCAGTGAATGTGGGAAAGCCTACAGCCACAAATCCACACTTGTTCAGCACGAGAGCATCCACACTGGAGAAAGGCCGTACGAGTGCAGCGAATGTGGGAAAGACTTTGGTCACAAATACAGACTCATCAAACACTGGAGTGTTCACACCGGGGCACGGCCTTACGAGTGCATCGAGTGTGGGAAATTCTTTACCCAAAGTTCCGACCTCATTGCGCACCAGAGGGTCCACAATGGCGAGAAGCCCTATGTGTGCAGTGAGTGTGGGAAAGCCTTTAGCCACAAGCACGTGCTCATTCAGCACCATAGAATCCACACTGGAGAGAGGCCGTATAAGTGCAGTGAGTGTGGGAAGGCCTTCAGGCAAAGGGCTTCCCTCATCCGACATTGGAAAGTCCACACTGGAGAAAGGCCATAGGCTAGCAGGGAATATGCCAGGTCCGTGTTCACAAGTGACTGATGCCTGAGAGAAGCTCTGTGAGCCGCCTTGGAGAGTAGCTGGGAGTTGAACCCCCATCCATGTGAACACCCACCCCAGGAAGATTCCTCTGAGGGTCCCTCCACGGGAAGCTCTCTGGAGCTTCACCTGCCCAGCACCCCTGCCACAATCCTATCGCTGCCAGTGTCTGCAAGGAGCCATCCATCCATGCAATGGCAGGGCCCCATGTTGAGCAGACATCGACCCGACATGCTCCGCTAGGCAGACCTGTCCTCCCCCACCCCCTGCCCCCCCACTTTCCTACGAGGGATCCTCAGTATACTGGGCCCATTGATCCTCACTCCTTCCTGCCCCTCCCCCTGAGCTGGTTTAGGTTTCAGCAGGAGGATGCACAATGTTTTGTTTTGCTGGCCACTTGCAGGGGAAGTTTCCAGTTTCCGTGGACTTGGTTGGTCTCACGTGGCACTCCTTGTGGGTGTGTCCAGCCTCCAGGTCACCTAACTTGGGAATTGCCTGCCCCGATGTTCTGGTTTTGCAACACATGCCTTAGTTTTGAAGCCACCTTTGATCCTGGGGGTTCTGTTCGCTGTGGGCTGGCGGAGGACGGCGTGGGCTCTGCCAGCACCAAGGGTGGACAGCTTGGTGAGACGCCCAGGGCAGAGTGCAGCCCCCGTTCTGGTTTCAGCCCAACTGGCACTGCTGCTCGAGGCCGCCGAGGGGAGGTGCCCATCTCTGAGGCCTGACTGTGACCCGTGTGCACTGTTATCTGTGAGACCGTGAGCGGGGGCATTTGTGGTGACAACCTCTGGCGTGTCTGGGAAGAGTGTGAGTTGGGTTCCTTGTTCCCAGGAACAAATCCATGTTTCTTAGTTCCCTCCTTAGCAGAACTTGACCCCTGGGGCCTGCCAACATCCCCACAGTGTATTCTTGGGTAGGTAGATGTCCCTGTCCCCTAAAAGGACCAGGTAGGAGTCATAATTGGTACAGAGATGGTGACTCCTAGGAAGTTGGGAGACTGAAGATGGCAGGATGTGCCTTCTGAAAGTGCATCCACAAACATTTCATTATGACTGGTATGAGGGCTTATAATATTCTCAGGGCTGCTGTATTTGTCTCTCACGGCTATGGTCACTATCAGAGCAACTGATTCAAACATTTGCTGTAATAAACTACACATGGCGTGCAGTTCGACAAGTTCCAATATGTCTGCATCTGTGAAAGCAAGTTTCCTGATTGTCTTTATAATCCCTCTCCCCTCACGCATCCCCAGGCAAACACTCACCTTGTTTTCTGGCACTAGATTTCCTAGAATTTTATACATGATATATATGGACTAATTTAGTAATATATGTCTGACTTTGCATAATTATTCTGTGATTTATCAATGTTTGTTTTTAAAATATATTTTTATTGATTTTAGGGAGAGGCCGAAGCAAGAGGGAGGCGGGTGTGCTCATGCGGACTCATGGCCTCTCATTGGGATAAAAAGCCACGGGGGTGGTCAGGGGCGGTCCCTGGAGGCTGGGGCGGGGGGTGAAGCTTTGTCCTGGCCCCAGAGCTGCGGCTGGTGACCTTAACGCATGAGCACACCCGCCTCCCTCTTGCTTCGGCCTCTCCCCAGGACGGTGCCTCCCTCTGCTTTGCGGACTGAAGGGCCCCAGGTTCGATTCCAGTCGGGGGCACATGCCCAGGTCCCCAGTAGCAGGTGTGCAGAAGGCAGCCGATCAAGGATTCTCTCTCATCATTGAAGTTGCTATCATCCTCTCCCTTTCTCCCTAAAATCAATAAAAATATATTTTAAAAACAAACAAGATACTCAGGTGGCAAGTTTAAGGGTTCCATTATGGTTCTCAGCTGATGAGCAGAACAAAAATCTGAATTTTACCCCCCTGGTCACATGTATGGCACAGACCTCTAACGCATCATATGACCAGAAAAGGGAATCACTGATGCCGCTCCGTCTTGTCTGCAGCTCCCAAGCACACAAAGGTGTTTCCCACACCGGCCCTCAAATCCCGACCTCGGAGGGCGGGCCTGGGCCGGCGACAGCCCTCTTCTGTCTGACCCCAATCTGAGAAGGGTGTGGGTCCCCAGCCCAGTTGTTGTTGCCAACTTTCCGTGGGGGAGACAGCCTCAGCCTACGCCCTGTAGCCTGGAGTAAAGAAATCATGTCACGCCGAAACCGGTGTGGTTCAATGGATAGAGCATCGGTCTGTGGACTGAAAGGTCCCAGGTTCGATTTCGGTCAAGGGCATGTACCTTGGTTGCAGGCACATCCCCGTTAGGGGGTGTGCAGGAGGCAGCTGGTCGATGTTTCTCTCTCATTGATGTTTCTAGCTCTCTGTCCCTCTCCCTTCCTCTCTGTGGAAAATCAATAAAATATAAAATATATTAAAAAAAAAAAAGAAAGAAATCATGTCAGCCCTGACCGGTTTGGCTCAGTGGATAGAGCGTCCACCTTCGGACTGAAGCGTCCCAGGTTCGATTCCGGTCAAGGGCATGTATCTTGGTTGCGGGCACATCCCCACTGCGAGGTGTGCAGGAGGCAGCTGATCGATGTTTCTCTCTCATCGATGTTTCTAACTCTCTATCCCTCTCCCTTCCTCTCTGTAAAAAATCAATAAAATATATATTTTAAAAAGAAGCGTCTGGATAAATTTAACTAATGCAACATGTTTAGCTTCTCACTGCCCACCTGCGTACATATCTAGCGGAATGTTGGTTCCTCAGTGTTTAAGTCAACCACTTTCATGTATTCTTCAGGGGGTGAGCTGCATATTAAAATGTCCTATTATTTTATGCTGATTTACTCATTTATTTCAACCCTTTGCATTCAGCCAGAGCTGCCATGTCATCAGTCCTCCTAGGGAGCGTGAGGAAGCCCTGGCTGAACAGGGGACGCCCTCGTGCTCCGACGGCTGGAGGAGGTGCCCTGGCCTGGGACCCAGCGGCTCCAGGAACCCAGCTGCCCTGTGTCGCGTTTCACAGGGAGTCTGCTCAGCCTACGGGGCGGCGGGAGGGGGGCAGAACCTACACCAACCTACACCTCGGCCCCCACCCAGCTCAGCTCCTCACCCCTGGACCTCACTTCCCGCAAACACAGGGCGGAGTTCATCCTGCACCGGGGCTGCTCCTCTCCGTAGGGCAAGCATGTCAAACGCGCAGCCCGCGGGCGCGTGCGGCTCACAACAAATATTAAAAATTTCGTAACTTAATTTTTACAATATCCTGTAACACATAATCTATATAATAAAAGCCTAAGCAACCGTTATGGCAGAACGACCAGAACGGCTGGTCGCTATGATGCGCACTGAGCAGCTCAACACAGGAGCTGCCCCCTGGTGGTCAGTGCGCTCCTGCAGGGGAGCACCGCTCAGCCAGAAGTCGGGCTCACGGCTGGTAAGCACAGGGGCAGTGGTGGGAGCCTCTCCTGCCTCTTCGGCAGCGCTAAGGAACGGTGAGCCGAGCGGTAGGGAGCGAGCAGGCAGACGGTAAGGAGTGAGGGGTCCCAGACTGCGAGAGGGCTCAGGCCGGGCTGAGGGATCCCGCTCAGTGCATGAATTTTGTGCACTGTGCCTCTAGTCTACAATAAAAGCATAATATGCTAATTAGACCGGATGTCCTTCCAGATGAAGCCAGGCCAGAGGGAAGCCCGGGTCCTGGGTCCCAGAGGGAAGCTGGTGCCGGCAGCCCGGGGAAGGCAGGCCTACTCTTGCACGATTTTTGTGCACTGGGCCTCTAGTAAATTAATAATGAACCACAACGTTCACTAATGACTGATGACTATAATAGAATTGCATTCATGTCCCTTACACGCCTTACGTGCAGAGGCACCATTTCTCGCCACTAACACCAGCAGCGAATATTCTAGCAGCCGATGGCCACGTCCTTAGTCTTGGACTGACTTGCTTGGGGTGCGCAACAGGAAATATTTCGCTTTCAGAGAGCAAGAAAATAGGTTTATTTGCATGACGCTTATGAATTTGGGCAGTTATTCTGTGTCTGGTGAGTTCATGTTCAAGGAAAAATATTACTTTTTATTAAAATGTTCTATAATTTTATGCTGATTTACTCATTTATTTCAACCCTTTGCATTCAGCATGTCTCTATCGAAATAAACCTACGTTTCCACCTAAACCTTGTTTATTCGGACCCTGTGAGCCTTGAATTTGATACGCTTGGGCTAAACCCCGTCCCTTTGGGGTTTTATGGAGGGTTCGCTGCACAGACGTGACTGATGACAGGAGGGGCTACATCGTTGCCTGTGGCCATTGATTTAACCTCCAGTCCCACCCCCGACCGGAAGTCAGGGGGTGGGACCGAAAGCTCAGCCCGCCAATCACAGGGTCGGTTCTCACAACGACCAGCCTGGTTCCCAGACGCCCCCCAAAGTCACCCGTCCTCTCAACCAAAAGACACCTGTCCCCGTCCACACCTGGGGCACTGCCAGGGCCTGGCGGGCTGGGAGCCCGGATCTGTGACGAAGACCAAACACATTGTGGTCACCAAAACCACCGCATACACATTTCTTAGAAGTCACCACCTTTCAAGAATTCCGCCGCTCAGGTCGGCCCTCGAGGCGACACCCCTCTGCCCCTGCCCCCTGGACACAGAGACCCCGAGGCGACACCCCTCGGCCCAGCCCCCTGGACACAGAGACCCCGAGGCGACGCCCCTCGGCCCCGGACAGAGACCCCGGCTCCCCAGCGCTCAGGCCGCCCCTGAGGGACCGCTGTCCCCTCCTGACAGCGGACACGGACCCGCCCCTCCATCCGGGCTCCGACTCGGAGGAGGGGGCGGGGCGGGGCGGCCGGGGGTGCAGCACCCACCTCGGTCGGGCTCCTCCGCGCGGCCCTCCCGCCGGCCTGAGGGAGGAGCGAGGGCGACGGGGCGGGACCGGGGCGCCGCCGTCACCACCTGGCCCAGCCGGGCCTCCGTGCAGCGGGCTCGCCGCCCCCCCGCCCCGCGCGCTTTGTCCCGAGCACCGTCCTCGGCTCCGCCGCCCTGAGAGCCGGAGAGGAATCCCATTCACAGCCCCAGCACCACTCCCAGGGGACGCCGCCGGAAGTCCCGCCTCCAGTGCGCGTGGGCACGTATAAACGGCCCCATGCTAAACTCTCATTGGCTCTTCTCGCCGTCATTGGTTGCCGCAGAGCCTCCTGGGTAACGTAGTTTCTCCACTGGTTCTTTCTCTGTCTGCGGTGGTGGCTCCTTCGCAGTTTGGGGGTAAAGGCCCACCTACGACGCGAGGGGCGCTGGGAAGTGGAGTTCCCAGTCTCCAAGGATGCAGTGGGGTTTAGTAGCTCTTAAAGGGGACGTACCTATGTTTCCCTGGAGTGCTGTCTAGTACAAGTGTCAGAAATAGACATTTGAGCCCTAGCCGGTTTGGCTCAGTGGATAGGGCGTCAGCCTGCGGACTGAAGGTCCCAGGTTCCAATCCGGTCAAGGGCACATGCCTGGGTTGGGGGCTCAATCCCCAGGGCGTGCAGGAGGCAGCCGATCAATGACTCTCTCTCATCATTGATGTTTCTATCTCCCTCTCCCTTCCTCTATGTAAAAAAAATCAATAAAAGCATATTTAAAAAAAAAAAAAGGAATATACATTTGAGGCCTGGCCCCATAGCTAAGTTGATTAGAGTCTCCTTGCATATGACCTATATGCCAAGATTGCAGATGACTCCCTGGTCAGGGCCTATACAAGAAGCAACCAGTGAATGCATCAATAAATGGAACAACAAACGAATGTTCCTTTCTATCTAAAAATAATTCAGTCAATAGATTTTTAAAAGTTAAAAAATAAAAATCCTTGAAGTTGTATTGACTTTCCACACTGGATATCACCATTAGGTCTCCACTCCCAAAGCAGCTGCTGAGCCTCTGTCTCAATCAGGAATGCTCCATGAACAAAGGGGAGACATAAGTTGGATGAGACAACCCTGGAAGCTGTGAAGCAAAGTAAATGAAAGGCAGGCAGAACTACAAGGAGTTTTGTAAACGAATTCTGCAGAACAAGGAGCTGTGAGGAGAAGCTAACTACCAGGGAAGTGTAATTGAAGAAAAGAGTGTGCACTTCGTTATAATTTCTTTCAGATACAAAACATCCTACCTAATAAAACAGTAATATGAAAATTGACCGCACCTTCACTATGCCCAAGCCACGCCCACCAGCAAAGCCACACCCACCAGCAAATCAGGACGAGTATGCAAATTACCCAACAAAGATGGTGGTTAATTTGCATACACTGAGGGAGGGAGGAGTGAAGACTGAAGACAACTTAGAAGAGGGAGGAAAAGCAGAAAGCAAGGTGGCTGCCAGAGGGAAAGCCCGGGTGGGGTGGAGCAGGGTGGGGCAGGGCGGGGGGGGGGGGGGCGGCAGCGGCGCGCGGGTGCAGGTGCAGTGGCCACAATGGCAGCGGCAGCGGCAGCACATGCAGCCGCAGTGGCCGTTTGCAGGATTCTTCCTGCAAATGGGCTACTAGTAATTTTTATAAGTATGCCCATGCAATATTTTTCTCTTATCTCAGTATGCATATGCATAGGGAATCTCTCTATATAAAAGCCTAAAATGCAAATTGTCCCCTCGGGAGTTTGACAGGGAGACCAGGAGTTCGATTGCTCACTATGACATGCACTTACCACAGGGGGCAGCACAGAACAAAAGAAGGTCCCAGACAGCAGCTGGGGGAAGGGAAGCCCTGGCCGGCAGCTGGAAGGCTCAGGCCCTGAAACCCAGCCAGGCCTAGGGACCCTACCCATTTACGCATTTTGTGCACTGCACTGAGCCTCTAGTAAATAATTCAAATGTTACTGGGCCAGATGTTATTCACAATCTGGCAAGCCTACTTTCTTAAAAAAAAATTTTTTTTTGTCTTTCAATTGATTTTAGAGAGGAAGAGGGTAACATCCATGAGAGATACGTCAATTGGCTGCCTCCTGCACACCCACTACTGGGGATTGAGCTGCAACCGGGCATGTGCCCTGACCGGGCATCCAACCAACTGCTGACCTCTTGGTGCTTGGGACTGTGCTCAAAGGAGCCACACAGGCCAGGGCTGAAAGCCTACTTTCCACCTGATGATACTTAGTAACCCATTCAGATCATTCCTGCTACTCATCCCCTCAGTGGTAAGTTCTGCTGGTTTGGAGGCCTTTGTTCTTAAGGGAGAAAGCTTCCACCAGAAGAATACTGTTTTTTAAAAAGAATAGTTAATTGGTCCTGACTGGTTTTCCTCAGTGGATAGAGCGTCGGCCTGCAGACTGAAGAGTCCCAGGTTCGATTCTACTCAAGGGCATGTACCTTGGTTGTGGGCACATCCCCAGTAGGGAGTGTGCAGGAGGTGGCTGATCGATGTTTCTCTCTCATTGATGTTTCTCATAGATGTTTCTAACTCTCTATCCCTCTCCCTTCCTCTCTGTAAAAAGTCAATAAAATACATCTTAAAAAGAATAGTTTATTGCCCTGACAGGTGTACTCAATGGTTAGTGTTGACCCTGGCACCAAAGGCTCAGGACGTTGCAGGAGGCAACCAATTGATGTGTCTCTCTCACATCGATGTTTCTCTGTTTCTCTCTCTAAAAAACAAAACAAAAACAACAACAACAACAAAAAAAACCAATAAAAACATACCCTCGGATTAAAAAAAAAGGCATTACTAGAAAAAAGAAGTCAAATAAGAAGAGACAAATCTAAATGCTTGTGTACAAGGCAGATGATTCAAAAATTTTATTGATAATGAATTCATATGAAACTGAACTTAAATGTGTTAGGTTTAAACTTCACTTTCCCACTTTAAACTCTTCTTGTCAGAGTGATCGTCAGAATGTAAAAGCACCTTTGCTGTTTATACGTGTGCCGCTGTGATAACACAGAGCCTTGCTTCTTATTGGATGCCATGCTTTTGCACACACAATATGGATAATACTAAAAAACATATGCATATATGTGCTTAGTAAAAACAGCTATGCAAGAGTAACTAGAATTTTTTTTATACAATTCTAGAAATGCAAAGTATAGTGTGTACCTGGGGATGACAAGTTGGGTAGAACTGGGAGAGACGATAAAGGGGCCAATGAAAACTGGCCCTGGCAGTGTAGCTCAGTTGGCTAGTGCCTCATCCCGATACACCAAGGTTGTGGGTTCAATCCTCTGGTCAGGGCACATACAAGAATCAACCAACGAATGCATAAATAAGTGGGACAACAAAATCAATGTTTCTTTCTCCCTAAAAAATTAATACTTAAAAAAGAAAACTATAGGGTGATGGATCTATTCATTATCATAACTTTGGTGATGGTCCCATTGTGCACACACATATGAAAATATACTTTACACTTTAAAAAAATGCCATTTATGTCAAGGTATCAATAAAGCTGTTAAATAAACAGTCCATATAAAATCTAGACCTCCCTTCCTGTTTAAATATCATAACATCTGGCAAAGCTCTATGGATTCCAGCAGCACCATCCCCCATGTCTTAGGTGGGTCAACCCTGATTCCTTCTCAAACTAGAAGGAAGTGCTGACAAAAGCTTCAATGTGGGGAAATTACACTCAGCAAAAGCAGCCAGTCACAGAAACACAAATGCTGTATGACTCCACTTATATGAAATATCCTGAGGAGTCAAATTCGGAGAGACAGAGAGCAGAATGTGGTTGCCTGGTGCAGTAGGACAAGGGTCGGAGGAGCTGTTTAATGAGTATGGAGTTTCAGTTTTGCAAGATAAAAAAAATACTGGATATTAGTTGCTCAAATATGTGAATGCTAGAGGCCTGTTGCACGATATTCGTGTAAGGATAGGCCTTCCTTCCCCTGGCTTCGCTCCCGGCCGCCCGGGAGCCTGCAAGTCCTCGCTCCCGGCTGGAGCACCACTCCTGTAGCTCCCTCCCATCATAGCAGGCGTCCTGCACCACCTGGCCGCTCTGTGCCTGCATATGCAAATTAACCCACCATCTTTGTCAGGTTAATTTGCATACTCACTCCTGATTGGCTGTGGGCGTAGTGGAGGTACAGTCAATTTACGTTTGTCTATTATTAGGTAACATTTGTGTGTGTGTGTGTGTGTGTGTGTGAATTTTTAACATGACTAAACTGTGCCATTAAAATGCTAGAGGGTAAACTTTGTTACATGTATGTTACCACCATTAAAAATGTAAAATTAAAACTAAAAACTACATTACAGTAGTTCCAAGGGATAAATTAGAGCAGACATTTGGCTGAAGTCCTTCACCATTTGCAATATTTTCTCTGGCAGGAACCTTGGGTGCCAGAATGTGGTTGGAGTTTTGGATGAGCACATGCCCATATTCACTCACAGCCTTCACTCACAGCCTTTCTCCATTGTGAAGTCTCTGACGTGTCACGGGGAGGGAGTTACACTTAAAGTCGTTCTTGCATTCGCTGTGTTCAGAAGGCCCTAGCCCAGCGTGAACTCATAAGGCCCTTCTCCAGGGGAATGAGTTTAGCGTGGTATCCAAAAGGTTTACCGTATTCTCTGCACTCCTGAGCTCTTTGCCAGTGTGAATTCTGTTTAATGAGGTTGGAGCTGTAGCCGAAGAATTTCTCACCTTCACGCCTCTCACAGGCCTGTCTTTACTGTGGATTTTCTGGTGATGGACAAGGTGGGACTTCCTAATGAAGGCCTTCTGACATTTGGTGCATGCGTAGGGCCTCTCTCCGGTGTGGATTTTTTGATGCTCAACAAGTATATGTCTGTGGCTGAAGGCTTTTCCACACTCGCTGCACTCATAGGGCCTCTCTCCGGTGTGATTTCTCCAATGTTTCATGAGGCTGGAGTTGTACCGGAAGAACTTCCCACATTCACTGCACTTGTATGGCCTTTCTCCAGTGTGAACTCTCTGGTGTCTGATGAGCCTGCAGTGGTACGTAAAGGCTTTCCCACATTCACTGCACGCGTACGGCCTTGCCCCGGTGTGATTCTGCCAATGTTTAACGAGCTTGGCCTTGTACCTAAAGAATTCCCCACATAAGCTGCACTCGTAAGGCCTTTCGACCGTGTGAACTCTCCGATGTCTGAGGAGGGTGGAAGTGTAGCGGAAGAACTTCCCGCACTCGCCGCACTCGTAAGGCCTCTCTCCGGTGTGGACACGCTGATGTTTGACGAGCGTGGAGTTGTACTGGAAGAACTTGCCACATTCCCGGCAACCGTAGGGCCTTTCTGCAGTGTGAACTCGCTGGTGCCTCACGAACGTCGAGCTGTACCGGAAGAACTTCCCGCACTCCCCGCACTCATAGGGCCTTTCCACGGTGTGAACGCGCCCGTGTCTGACGAGCCTGTAGTTGTACTTGAAGAATTTCCCACATAATCGGCACTCGTAAGGCCATTCTCCGTTGTGAATTCTCTGATGCTTCACGAGGTTGGCTTTGTACTTAAAGAGTTTCCCGCATTTGCTACACTCAGAGGGGCTCGACTCGGTGTGGGCTCTCTGGTGACCGAGGAGTGTGGACTTGTACCTGAAGGATTTGCCGCATTCGCTGCACTTAAAGGGCCTTTCCCCCGTGTGGACCCGCTGGTGCTGCACGAGGTGGAACCTCCTGAGGAAGGCCATGCCACACTTGCCGCAGGCGTGCGGCCTGACTCCGGTGTGGATTTTCTGGTGCTGCACGAGGATCTGCTTCCGGCTGAAGCCTTTCCCACACTGAGAGCACCTGTGATCGTCCCGTCCCGTTTCAAGGGTCTCTCTGCGCTTGGTGCCCGGCTGTGGCTTCCACCTGTTGTGAGGAGCCCAGCGCTGGAGGAGCCCTGTGCCGGCTGGGAAGCCCGCCCCACCTTCGCCGCACAGGACGGTCTTCTCTGCCAGGCGAACGCTGCCCCTTCTGGATGCGTGGTCTCCCGGCTGCTCCAGATGCTGCTGGAAGAGATCTGTCCCACAGACGCGTAGGCCCTCATCGGGGAACATCCCATCACGCTCAGCCAGTTGCAAAATGCCTTTCGTCTCACAGGGCCGGGCCTTCTGGGTGGACGGGTCTGGCTTTGGAGTCCTGACCTGTGATTCTCCCCCAGAATCACCTTGCTCCAAAGGTGCCTCCTCATCCCGGGCTCCACGCCAACTACCTGGAAGCAGAGAAGTGGCAGGGACGTGCATGTTGATTTTGGTGGGAGGGGGTGGCCCCTTCTATCTCTCCCTCCCTCTCCCTTCCTCTCTGAAATCAATAATAAAAATATATATATTTAAAAATAAATAAATAAAACATATTACTTCTTTAAAAAAATATATTGCGGTTTAAGGACTATTTTTTTTTTTAAGGACTATTTTTTAAAAAGATATTTTATTGATTTTTGCAGAGAGGAAGGGAGAGGGATAGAGAGTTAGAAACATCGATGAGAGAGAAACATCAATCAGCTGCCTCCTGCACACCCCCCACTGGGGATGTGCCCACAACCAAGGTACATGCCCTTGACCGGAATCGAACCTGGGATCCTTGAGTCCACAAGCCGATGCTCTATCCACTGAGCCACACTGGCCAGGGCGGTTTAAGGACTATTTAAGGCTATGTGCAGACCTCATGACGGCCTGAGTGGGTTCAAGTGTAAAGGGAGCAGGGAAGCCGCATGGGGAGAGGGAGGCACACGGTGTGGGTGGCGGGTGGCAGGAAGGGATTACAGGTCGGAGCAGAAATGAAAATGGGGGCGGGGAGTAGAAATGAGCTGCGGCCACTGGTCGGGGCATCAGACAGCGATGAAAAGCGAGCGGGTAACCAGCTCGGACCCGGCCTGTTTCCAGCTGCCTCGCACCAGGGCCACGTTGAGCATGTCTTCCATTGATGGTTTAACGCCCGTCCCACCAGGCAGCCAGGGTCCTCTCCGCTGCTCCAGGTGATCAATGAGGTGGCACCCCAAGAGGCCAGTTGAGGGTGAAAGCACAGAAAAGAGTGGCCAGCGTGCACCCAGAGCGACCGAGCGCGGAACACCCATTGCTCCACAGTTACCAGAACCTGCCCGGCCGGCGTGGCTCCGTGGTTGAGCATCCACATACAAACCAGGAGGTCAAGACTCCCGGTCAGGGCACATGCCCAGGTTATGGACCCCATTCCCAGTGGGAGGCGTGCAGGAGGCAGCCAATCAATAATTCTCCCTCATCTTTGATGTGTCTATCTCTCTCCCTTCTCCTTTCCTCTCTGAAATCAATAAAATATATTTTTAAAAATTATCGGAACTTCACAGCACTGACAGTAGAAAAAATGCAGTGGTTCCTAAAATAGTAACCATGTTGGGGTTTAAACTTCCTGACACAGGCGGATGCCAAGAAATGTCAGCACGAGGAGGGACAGGGCCTGGCACCGAGGTCCCAGCGTCCGGCCTGAGTGACCCCCAAGGGGATCAGCTCGGGGGAACCCACGGGGATCTCTCACAACCTTCATGTTTCCTGACTCCTCATCCGTCTCGTGAGGACCCAGAGCAGCAGGGATGGGGCCGCGTGGGGACAGCGGGACAGTCACGGCCTGGCCTTGGCCCCGACAACACTAGTGCAGGAACCAGGAGCGGCAGCAGTGCCCACATCTCCGGCGGGAAGGACAGAGCTGCCCCTGGAAAGGGGGGGACGGAGCCCAGCCCAGGGCCCTGGGAGGGCGGGGGCATGCGGGGGCCTTACCCACGGAGCACAGAAGGGCCACGTTCTCCAGCATCACGTCGTGGTACAGGCGTCGCTGAGCCTCATCCAGGAGCCCCCACTCCTCCCGGGAGAAATGGACGGCCACGTCCTCGAAGACCACACGGCCCTGGAAGGCGGAACGGCTTAGCCCAGGAGCAGTTTCTGATTTTTTTTTATTCTTAATTTTTTAAAAATATATTTTTATTGATTTTTTTACAGAGAGGAAGGGAGAGGGATAGAGTTAGAAACATCGATGAGAGAGAAACATCGATCAGCTGCCTCCTGCACACCCCCCACTGGGGATGTGCCCACAACCAAGGCACATGCCCTTGACCGGAATCGAACCTGGGACCCTTCTGTCCACAGGCTGACGCTCTATCCACTGAGCCACACCGATTAGGGCTTTTATTCCTATTTTTTATAGGGTTCTTGATTTGAGCCTCAAATTACATTTTTCTTTTATTTTTTTAAATGTATTTTTATTGATTTCAGAGAGGAAGGGAGAGGGAGAGAGATATAGAAACATCAAGGATGAGAGAGAATCATGGATCGGCTGCCTCCTGCACGCCCCCTACTGGGGATCGAGCCCATAACCCGGACATTTGCCCTTGGCTGGAATTGAACCTGGGACCCTTCAGTCCACAGGCCGACACTCTAGCCACTGAGCCACACCGGCCAGGGCAGCAGCCACCACTCTTGCGTGGCCACTGAGCAAACTGGCCTGGACTGTTACAGGAAATTCCTGCCAGGTCTCCCCGCCTTTACTCACACCCCGAGTCTCTTCCACTCTGCAGCCAGAGGGGGCCTGTTAAAATGTGGGTCACAGCACTTTCCTCGTCTACTTCAAAGCTTCCCACCAACCTCAGATCAGAGACCCGGGACCTCAGGCTGTCATTCAAGGCGGGAGACCTGTGCACCCCTACCCGCCCCCCCACGGGCTCCCCATTCCCACCGGAGAGAAGAGAGACCTGCAGGTCCCTTAACCTCCCAGCTGAACCTCCCCTGCTGGCATGTGAACATGCCAAATCCTGTGCCTAGGACTCCCTGGGACACCTTTGTGTTAATTTCATTTTATTGATTTTTTAGAGAGAGAGGTAGAGAGCCCTAGCCAGTATTGCTCAGTGGATAGAGCGCCGGCCTGCAGATTGAAGGGTCCCGGGTTCGATTTCCGGTCAGGGCATATTCCTGGGTTGTGGGCTTGATCCCTGATGGGAAGCGTGCAGGAGGCAGCCATCTCTCATCATTGTTGTTTATATATATATATATATATATATATATATATATATATCCCTCTCTCTTCCTCTCTGAAATCAATAAAAATATGTGTTAAAAAAAAGGAAAGACAGGGAGAGGGAGAGCATGAGAAACACCGATTTGTTGTTCTGCTTACTGATGGGCTCATAGGTTGATTCGTGTGTGTGCTCTGCCTGGGGACTGAACCCCAATCTTGGCGTATCGGGATGACACTCTAACCAACTGAGCCACTCGGTCAGGACTCCTTACCACATCCTACACTGCTGGTTGTCAGAAATGGGAACTGCTCGCCCTGGCCGGTTGGCTCAGTGGATAGAGCATCGGCCTGCGGAGCAAAGGGTCCCGGGTTCGATTCTGGTCAAGGGCGTGTACCTTGGTTGCAGGCTCCTCCACGGCCCGGGCTCTGGTCGGGGCATATGCGGGAGGCAACCCATCGATGTGTTTCTCTCACATCCACGTTTCTCTCTGTCTTTCCCTCTCTCTTCCACTCTCCCTAAAAACCAATGGAAAAATATCCTTGGGAGAGGATCAATAACAACAAAATAATAATAATAATAAAAAAAGAAATGATGCCCTAGCTGGTTTGGCTCAGGGGATAGAGTGTCGGCCTGCGGACTGAAGGGTCCCAGGTTTCATTCTGGTCAAGGGCACATGCCTGGGTTGTGGGCTCAATCCCCAGTGGGGGGCATGCAGGAGGCAGCTGATCAATGATTCTCTCTGATCATTGATGTCTCTCTCTCTCCCTCTCCCTTCCTCTCAGAAATCAATAAAAGAAAGAAAGAACTGCTCCATAATACCTGGCCCTGGAAATAAAATCCTGGGGCTGGTGAGCGTACAGGGTGTTCAGACTCAAGGGAGGGAAAAGAATGGGAGACGTTTCAGGACGCTCCCCTTCCCCGAGGGCAGAGACACATGGGAGTGCCTGAACCATGGGGTGGTCGCTGGGATGGGTGGACCCAGCCCCGCCCTCCACTCACCTGCGCAGGGTCCGTGAGCATTTCTGCCGCCGCCATGGGACCTGTGGGAAGAAGGCGGCCATGAGAATGGGGTCTTGCAGGACCCTGCAGGCTGCGCCGGACCACCCTGCCAGGGAGCCACGCCACCTCTGCCTGGTGGTCTGAGCCCAGCCCCTCAGCAGGCAGTGCCACTTCTAACTCACAGCAGCCGAGATCTGCACACGGCCCACGTGCCCATCACAGACGAGTGGATACAACAGCGGTGGGACATTTACACCACGGGATACCATGCGGCAGTAAAAGAGAAGGACCGCTAGCCCTGGCCGGTGTGGCCCAGTGGATAGAGCGTCGGCCTGCAGACTGAAAGGTCCCGGGTTCGACTCCGGTCAAGGGCACATGCCCAGGTTGCAGGCTCGATCACCAGTGGGGAGCATGCAGGAGGCAGCCAATCAATGATTCTCTCTCATCATTGATGTTTCGCTCTCTCTCGCTCCCTCTCCCTTCCTCTTTGAAATCAATAAAAAATATTTTTTTAATGATTTCAGAGAGAAAGGGAGAGGGAGAGAGAGAAACATCAATGATGAGAACCACAGATCTGCTGCCTCCTGCACGCCCCCTACTGGGGATCAAGCCTGCATCTTGGGCATGTACCCTGACTGAGAATCAAACCAGCAAACTCCTGGTTCATAAGTCGATGCTCAACCACTGAGCCACGCCAGCCGGCTCTCTCTCTCTCTCTCTCTCTCTCTCTCTCTCTCTCTCTCTCTATATATATATATATATATATATATTACTTTTTCAAAAATATATTTTATTGATTTTTCACAGAGAGGAAGGGAGAGGGATAGAGAGTTAGAAACATCGATGAGAGAGAAACATCGAGCAGCTGCCTCCTGTACACTCCCTCCTGAGGATGTGCCCGCAACCAAGGTCCATGCCCTTGACCGGAATCGAACCCCGGACCCTTCAGTTCGCAGGCCAACACTCCATCCACTGAGCCACACTGGCCAGGGCTATATTTTTAAAAGAAGGATCTCTTACCCTTTGAGACAGCATGGAGAGCATCATGCTAAGTGAAATAAGTCAGTCAGAGAGAGACAAATATCGCATGATTGCACTCATATGAGGAATCTAAGTAACAAAATAAACCGATGAACAGGGTGGATCCAGAGACATGGAAGCATGGAGCAGAGCACGGAACCTCGGAGGGAAGGTGGGGGAGGCTGGGTGGGTGGGAGTGAATCAACCAAAGACCACGTATGCAGATATATGTAACCCATGGACACAGACAGTGGGGCGGCGAGGGCCTGGGGGAGGGGGTGGGGGTGAGCTGAAGGGGGTCGATGGGGAAAAAAGGGGACATATGTAATACTTTCAACAATAAAAATTTATTAAAAAAAAGAAAGAACTAAAAAAAAAACCACACACACACACACACACACACACACACACACAGGAGAGAATGCAGTGCTACTTCTTAGCAGCTGGGTGACCCTGGAGAAGGGCGCAGGGAGCTCAGCATGCGTGCAGCCCCGCAGGGCCACGTTGGTGCCACATGTAAGGAACACACACTGTGAGGAGCACGCAGGTCAGGCACTGTCCCAGGAGCCACAGTTTATTGTTTCCAGTGCAGATGGAGTGGAAGGGTTTTGAAATCCGGGGTCTTTATTTTTTCCTGCTTTTTAAGATTTCAGAGCACTCACATCCAAATCTACATGGTAAGAAATATTTAAAATATATATAATATGTAACTTTTAAATTAATTTCAGAGAGGAAGGGAGCAGTAGAGAAGCACTGAACGGCTGCCTCCTGCATGCCCCCCACTGGGGACTGAGCCAACAACCTGGGCACGTGCCCTGACCGGGAATCCAACTGTGACCGCCTGGTTCATGCGTTGAGGCTCAACATTGAGAGAGAGAGAGAGAGAGAGAGAGAGAGAGAGAGAGAGAGAGAGAGAGAGAGAATTAATGTGAAAGAGAAACATGGACGTTTGGCCTCTGGTCCAGACCCTGACTGGGGCTCGCACCCACACCGAGGTGAGTGCCCTGACCCGGAACTGAACCCACAATTCACTCCGAGGTGCGGGGGACACGCTCCAACCAACGGAGCCCCGGCCAGGCCCACCCTCTCCGCCCCTTTGCCGCCGCCCCGCCCCCCGCTCCCAGGCCTCCGCGTCCACCTGCAGGAGGACACCTCCGTCGGGACCGGCTCAACC
Source organism: Eptesicus fuscus (assembly GCF_027574615.1). Taxonomy (NCBI): domain Eukaryota; kingdom Metazoa; phylum Chordata; class Mammalia; order Chiroptera; family Vespertilionidae; genus Eptesicus; species Eptesicus fuscus. Next base: position 49,433,668 of record NC_072493.1, on the reverse strand, counting down.
AGCATGTCCACAGGCCCGCTGGGTGTCCGCCCCAGACCCGCCCTCCCGGTCCGGCCGGCCCAGCGGACCGAGCGCCGGCTGCGGACTGAGGGGCCCGGTTCCTGGGGGGGCGGGGGCGGGAGGCGGCCGTCCATGACTCTCACCACTGATGTTTCTGTCTCTCCCCCTCTCCCCGCCTCAGAAATCAATTACAAATAAATTTAAAAACACCGGGGACGTTGCTTTCCGCCTTACTTTTTTTTTTTTTTAAATATATTTTTTTATTGATTTTTTACAGAGAGGAAGAGAGAGGGATAGAGAGCCAGAAACATCGACGAGAGAGAAACATCCATCAGCTGCCTCCTGCACACCCCCCACCGGGGATGTGCCCGCAACCAAGGTACATGCCCTTGACCGGAATCGAACCCGGGACCCCTGAGTCCGCAGGCCGACGCTCTATCCACTGAGCCACACCGGTCTCGGCTCCGCCTTACTTTTGCTCACAACCGTTTTTGTCTGTTTTGTTGTTTTTTTGGCAACAGGAAGCGCTGGCGGCTCTAAGTTTTCCCAGCATCTCACCGCCGGCCCTCCCCAGCCTCCCGGCTTCCAACCCCTCACCCTGCCCCCTGCACACGGAGAACCCGAGCGACACCCCTCGCCCCTGCCCCCTGGACACAGAGACCCCGAACGACACCCCTCGCCCCTGCCCCCCGGACACGGAGACCCCGGCTCCCCAGCGCTCAGGCCGCCCCTGAGGGAGCGCTGCCCCCTTCCTGACGGCGGACACGGACCTGACGCGGGGACCCGGGCGGCGCCCCTCCATCCGGGCTCCGGCTCGGAGGAGGAGGCGGGGCGGGGCGGCCGGGGGCGCAGCACCCACCTCAGTCGGGCTCCTCGGCGCGGCCCCACCGCCGGCCTGAGGGAGGAGCGGGGCGACGGGGCAGGAACACCGCCTCAGCTCCGGCTTTCCCTCCGACCCCTCAGCTCGGAGGCGCTGACCCCGCTCAGAATGACAATCAGGAAAAACAAACAAAACACACAAAAAACCAGACGCCGGAAGTCCCGCCTCCAGACAATGCGCACGTAGGACGCGCGCCTCTGCTAAGCCTTCATTGGCTCAGTTGCTCCTCGCACACCGAAAAGGCTTCTGGGTATTGTAGTTTCCGCCGCCGCCACCAACTGTCAGGTCTCTGTTGTCAGTCACTCCCAAGTGGCGGATAAAGGCCAAGCGCCAGGGTCAGGGGCGCTGGGAATGGAGTTAGTTCCAGGGCTCCCAAAAGAGGGCTGGGCTTCGCCTGCTTTTAAAGGGGACGTACCCAGATTTCTCGGGAAGCAGTTCAGGACGTCGCAAAGGTTAGAGGCCTGTTCTTTTCAGGCACAGCTGTCCGCTCTCTTGGGGCTTTTCAAATACACATGCCGTGGAGAACCAAGATGGTGGCGTACACGAGGCTCCCAGAACCACATCAAAATTACAACTACAATAGAGAACCGCCGGAATGGAAGCCGGCTGAATGGAAGTCTTACAGCTGGAGGAATAAAGAAGAAAGCACACAGGAGGCGGGGAGGCGCAGAACTTCCCACGCGCTTCCCATTCACTCAGGACGGACTGGGACGACGCTCTGGACCACTGAGCGGACCGCAACCCCAACCCCACTGAAACTCTCACGTCACTCATCAGGTCTCTGAAGCCCCGCCCCCAGGCTGTGCGTCACTAAAGGGACATCCGAACCCCGCCCCCACGCTTTGCACGCAGTCTGAGCTCTCATTGGTCGGTCGCCGCCATCTCCGCACTGCCTTCTGGGTAACGTAGTTCCTGCGCCGTTCCCAGCGCTGTCTCAGAAGCAGGTCATTCCTGACTGTGAATACTGGCCGAGAGACCAAGTGGGGGGCGCTGGGAAACGGAGTTCCAGGGCCCAAACGGAGCCGGCCCCCCCTCAGATTTCCTTGGCGTAACGACACCCGCGCCCCCTCGTCGCTGTGGGGTGCGGAGTTGTCAAAGGCTCACTGACGCTGGGAGCCTTCTGAGCGCCAACAGGTTTGTCAGGGGCCGTGAGAAACGCCTCCAGACAGGGCTGTGATGGGGATCGGGGTGGCAGGACCCCCTGAAGTGGCCAGGCTCTCTCTGTACCTCTGGCTGCCACAGAAACATCTGTCCTGCCTGTGTGGTTAGTGACGGTGTTCCAATCCAGGGAGCCACATTTTAATCCGGATATTCATCACTCCACGTCAGGCCTTTTCCACTGAAGAATCTGCAAGCTCTCAGAGAGGGACTTCCCTCTTCTGCCTGGACCGCGAGTGCCCAGGGAGCACCTCACCTCTGTGAGGAAGGTTTGGGCGTCTGTGACCTCACCCTCTTCCTGGGAAGTGGTTCATCGTTACATCTGTAATTGTAGCAACAATGTCTGCCTGCAAGTTCAGGTTATCTTTGGGAAAACACTTATGAAATGGATATTACTGAATGTTACTAATAATGATTTTGTTGTTTTCCAAGGACAGTGACAGAAATGGTTCTAGGGGAATAGGTGACAAGTTGGAGGGGAAAAATAGTTAAGACTTCAGTGCCCTTTGAGTGAGAGGCACTGAGTGTGAAAAGTCAGAGAATGACACTGAGACTGTGGCTTGCTGAAAACTTGGCCACACTCAGGGTTTTGGCCCCAAATGTGAGTATCCTATATAATCCCATATAATAAAAGGCTAATATGCAAATCGACCTAATGGTGGAATGACCAGTCACTATGACATGCACTGACCACCAGGGGGCAGATACTCAATGCAGGAGCTGCCCCCTGGTGGTCAGCGCCAAGGATGTCTGACTGCCAGCTTAGGCCCACTCCCCACAGGGAGCAGATGTCCCCCAAGGGCTCCCAGACTGTGAGAGGGTGCAGGCGGGGCTGAGGGAGCCCCCACACCCTGAGTGCACGAATTTCGTGCACCAGGCCTCTAGTTTTTAATGCTTCTAAAACATTGCACACATTAACAACTTAGAGGGAAAGGTAAAAATGATACTTAAAAGGAGTTGCCAGACAGGTAAAAAGGAATAGGGGCGCTGTGTATTTTCTGATCTATAAATATTCAATGAGCACTTAGGGTTTCAGGTACAACAGCAGTGCAGGGCCCACACCAGGCAGAGGACTGCCTGTACTGACATTGTCAGGATGCCCTAAATACCCTGTATTCGGTTTTTTACAATACATTACAAAAAGTAGTTAGAGCTATTTTTTCTCTCCATGCGACTGGCAATTAAATCACTTAGTGGCAACACTGGCTCAAAATCCTATCCGAATAAGTAACCTTGGGGAGTGCCTATGGTCTGTGGCGCCTGCAGGTGTGGCTGAGGGGACTGAGGAAGTGCTTCCTTTTCATACCCAGGAAAGGAAAAGACTGGTTTTTGGCCCAATTTCAAAGCTGTGAATAAGAAACCAAGATTAGCGTTAACTTCAGATGACCTCTGAAAGCCAGCAGCAACAACAGCCTCATTCCGGTAACTCAGCGTCTGAAAATGAGCACATCTCTGACAGTCACAAACTTCCAAATTTCAGCCAGTGAGCGCTCAGGCCCCAAAGACAGCCAATCAGTGACAGCTCAGGATGCTAGGTCAAACCACAGGCTGCCAAATATCCTCTAGGCAAAGGGAGAAACGACAAGGGGAAACTTTAAAAAGCATAAACATTTTGAACTAGATGAAAATAAAAATGCTACCGGTAGCCCTTGCCGTCCTTCAGTGGGTGGGTGGATGGACTGTGGTCCATCCATGCATTCAGGGATCACACATACTGAGAGTCACAGCAGCTTTATTTGCAATAGCCAAAAACTGGAAAACAACCCAAATATCCATACAATGGAATAACACCCAACAATACAAATGAATAAACCATTGGTACATGTAACAAGATGGGTTAATCTGAAAACAATTCTGATTAATGAAAAGCCCCATCCCCAGAAAGCATAAAAATCTGGAAAATGCTTGCTGTTTGCAAATTGTGGGAAAGGGGTTTGAAAGGCCTGGGAGGACAGGGCTCTAAAGGAGTCCCTTGTGCTGCTGTTGGACACGGTCACTGTCGTGGTTCGGTCATGGTTCCTCAGGCGTGTAACCATGACGAAACATTTCACACTCCTCATGTGCAGTCTTTCATGCCAATCACACCTCGATAAAACACACACGTACTTGCCCTGCCTCTTGCCAGGTCACATGTGCCAGCTATTTTGGTGCTGCCAGATCCCTCGCCCCAGGATTTAGAAGGGTGAGCCCCGAAGAGAGGAATGAGGTCCATCCACTTCCACGTCATACACAGGCCTCCGGGGCCCTCCCCGGCCTCCTCTCGTCAGTGCTGGGCAGTGATGGCCAGGCCTTCAGCAGCCAGGGAGGAGAGGAGCCCACTTACTTACTCCGACAGCGGCCGTGGCCACAGGAGACGCAGATGTCTGAGGTCCTGAGACCTTCTGTACCCTCTCCGCCTCCATGGGCGTTTGTAGGTGGCCTCTTTGTAAGACACAGAACCTCTCACCTGCCAGTCAGCCCGCGCAGTGGTCGAAGTATTGCTACACGAAGCATGATTCGCACCCCGCCCTGTGGCCTTCCAGTGGCTGACACCTGCCCAGGGATTCTGGGCACCAGGAGGGGACAGACGTCCCCCAAACGTGCCGGGGAGGATGGGACGTCTCCTCAGAAAAAGGGACCCGATGCACGGTGCTCCCAGAGGCGCTGGCGGTTTCTCAGCGTGGACTCTGGGCTCCAGGAGCCTGGGCTTGCAGGCCGCAGGAGGAGGCACACGACGGTCTCCAGTCGCTTCCCGCGAGCCCCGGACAGAAATGCAAACTGGGCCAAAGGGGCCCGAGGCCCGTCCCCTGCTGTCCCTCCTGCTGTCCCTTCTCAGGCACATGAGGTTGGTGCCAACAAAGGTGTCCCTCCCTTCGCGCCGGCAGCACTCAGGTTCCTCTCAATGGACGTCCCCAGGAGCAGGCCCTCCTGGAGCCGCCACAGCAGGCCTGTCCCGCAGCCGACCAGAGCCGGGCAGCAGACCACTGGTGGGAGGTGGGAGAGGACCAATGACACGGCTCTCATGTTTAGAGCCCATGCTACTTGGAGAAGAGAAGCCTTGTGTGGGAACCCCCAGCAGACTCCCGCTCGGATCCTGTGGCCAGAGCTCGACCACGTCCATCAGAACCCCGTCAGGGGATGTGAGGACCTTCCATGGCTCGGAGCACTCGGATTCCCTCCAGGGAATGAGAGCGTGTGCAGGGGTCTGCCTTCCCTGAGCATCCTGGAGTGACTGACACGCTGTGGGTCCCTGAAGCTGGCGGCAGCGATGGCTCCTGCCTCAGGCACTGGACAGCTCGGAATGTGCACCGTCCCTCGTGAAGACTCCCACCTCACGGCACTCGCTGGGCGTGTCCCAGGCTGGTGCGTGCATGTACGGGGCTCGCCTGCAGGCTGATGCTCCCTGTGCCCAGGTGCTCACACAGCTTCCTCTGGTGCGAGTGCTGAGGACGAACACGGAGACGGCACACACCCCGCATCCCTAAGGCTGTTCTCTGGTGTGAGCCTCCCAGGGCTACACAAGTCTAAGCGACGCAGCCAAAGGGCCCCCAAAACTGTCGCGGTCGTGAGGCCTTGCTCCGGCGTGAGCCTTCTGGTGCCGAGCCAGGTGGGAGCTCCTGCTGTAGGCTTTCCCACACTCGCCGCACACGTAAGGCTTTTCTCCAGTGTGCACCCGCCGGTGCAGGATGAGGCTGGAGTTGCGGCTAAAGAACTTCCCGCATTCGCTGCACGCGTAAGGCCTTGCTCCCGTGTGCACTTTCTTGTGCTGAACAAGGTGGGAGCTGCTGATGTAGGCTTTTCCACACTCGCTGCACACGTACGGCCTCGCTCCGGAGTGGACGCGCTGGTGCAGGATGAGGCTGGAGTTGTGGCTGAAGCGTTTCCCACATTCGCTGCACGCGTAAGGCTTCGCTCCGGTGTGGATCCGCTGGTGCACAATCAGGTTGGAGTTGTGGCTAAAGAATTTCCCACACTCGCCGCACTCGTACGGCCTCTCCCCCGTGTGGATTTTCTGGTGCTGCACGAGGGTGTCTTTGCGGCTGAAGGCCTTCCCACACTCGCCGCACGTGTACGGCCTGGCCCCGGTGTGGATGATCTGGTGCTGGACGAGTGTGTCCTTGCAGCCGAAAGCCTTCCCACACTTGCTGCACACGTAGGCCCTGGTGCCCGTGTGGACCCTCCGGTGTTTAATGAGGCTGGAGTTGTGGCTAAAGAACTTCCCGCACTCGAAGCATTCGTAGGGCCGGGCCCCGGTGTGGATCCTCCAGTGCTCAATCAGGTGGGAGCTCTGGCTGAAGAACTTCCCGCACTCACTGCACGCGTACGGCCGCTCTCCCGTGTGAAACCGCTGGTGCTGGGCGAGGGTGTCCTTGCGGCTGAAGGCCTTCCCGCACTCGCCGCACTTGTAGGGCCTCTCCCCGGTGTGGATGCGCTGGTGCTGGACCAGGTGGGAGCTCCTGCTGTAGGCCTTCCCGCACTCGCTGCAGTCATAGGACCGCTCCCCGGTGTGCACCCTGCGGTGCTGGGCCAGCGTGTCCTTGCGGCTGAAGGCCTTGCCGCAGTCGCTGCACGTGTGATGCCTCCTCCCGGGGTGCAGTTTCCGGTGCACCCTGAGGTGGGATGGGTGAGCGAAGGCCTTCCCACACTCCTCACACACGTGTGCCGCCTCCGCACCGTGACGTCTCCTGTGGTGAGTCAGAGCCCATGTCCCCTCGGAGGGAGGCCCCGGCTCGGCCGGCGGAGGAAAGGCGCTCGGGAAGGCGGCCCCGTCGTCCCTGCAGCTGAAGAGCAGCCGTGCCCCGCGGTGCCCGGGGCTGGCGCTGTGTAGGGGAGACTCTGCGAGCCCGGGCCGCCTGCGTGGGCTCAGCCCGCAGTGAGTGGTCCGGTGCCGGAGGCCAGAGCGGCCCAGTAAGTCCCTCCCGTCCTCTCCGCAAGGGAAGGGTCTCCCTGACGTGTGGGCGGCACAGCTCTTCCCCAACGCGGCCCCACCACCATCCCCGCCGCGGGGGCGCTCTGCGCTGTGCTTCTCCTCGTGCGGGTCAGCCTCTGCACGGCACGAGGGTCCTCTCGCCCCTGGGCCACGTGTGCACGGATCCTGCGTGGGGTGCGACCCCTGGACATCACCCAGGGGCACAGAGCCATTGAGGAGCGGGTCACACACCTCCCACGGGTGGGCTCTCTGGACAAAGGGACCTGGCTCGGGTGTCCCGTCCCACGGCACGTCTGCAGAAGCGCTCTGCTCAGGAGGGTCCGCCGCATGGTTGGCATCTTGCCAGCAACCTGAAAGCAGAGAAACGCTGTGAAGTGCACGTGGACTCGGCGGGAGGAGCGGCCCTGTGCCACCACACGCGTCACAGCCAGGAATGGGCCCAGGAGGGGATGAGGGAGGCTTCGGCCAGCGGGCAGTTAGGCTCCAGCAACAAGCGCCTCTCCCCGGTAGGATGCGCTGGTGCTGGACCAGGAGACGGATCTTGCGAACGAAGATGCGTGAGTGTGTAAGCGGATTCTCCCGGGACGGGCCTGCGATGGGCACGTGGCTCAGGCCGACAGCGTGGCTGACACCGCCGGGACGGTCTGAGCCAGGAGCCCCGGTGAGCTGGGACCAGGCTCCCGATGCACCCACACTGAGACAGTGGATGTTCACAGGGGTGAGCCACCAGATGTGGGGGCGATTTACCCTGCAAACGACTGAGGTGACGGAGCCGGGACTCACCCAGGGAGGACACGAGGGCGAAGTTCTCCAGCATCACGTCGCGGTACAGGCGCCGCTGAGCCTCATCCAGGAGCCCCCACTCCTCCCGGGAGAAGTACACGAACACGTCCTCGAAGGTCACACAGGCCTGAGGGAGGGGACAGGTCACCCCTCAGGCAGCAAGGAATCCCTCCCAGACCTCCCTGCTCACTGGGCCTCCTGCCCAGCTCTCACTGCTCACCGGGCCTCCCTCCCAGCCCTCCCTGCTCACACAGGCATTCCTCCCAGCTCTCACGAGCACCCCCCAGTCCCCATTCTCCGCAGCCCGCAGCTCAGAGGAGACACCCCCGGGTCCCCGTCCTCCCCAGCCCCCAGCTCCGAGGAGACACCAGGCCGTGGCACGGCTAGCGCCCGCTGTCCCCTCACTCTCTGATCACCGAGCCCAGCCCAGAGCGGAGCAGCAGGTGAGCCGACAGATGCATGTCACTGTGGGTCTGGCAGGAGGGGCCCCCACACTCCCCTGCCAGCCAGTACTGGTGTCGTCCAGACCCGAGCCTCCCCGACACAACCTAAGGCCGCGAAGTCACACTCATCCCAGCATACGGACCTCTCATCGGACCTCGCTGTCCTCTATCTGGAAAGACCTCCCTCCCGCTAACACTGACCACCTCCACACCACGTGCACCCCGAAACCCCTCCCCGAACTGTGCACAGTGGCCAGGAAGGGCTCCCCTGCGAAGGCCCAGGTGCCGTGGCAGGAGACGCAGCCCCGGGTCCCCAGGCGTGAGGTTCCGGTTATTGACAGCCCGGCCACCGGACCTGAAGGTGCCCCCTTGGAACTGAAGCCACAGCCGCCCCCATCCCACATCGGAACTCCTTCGACCAGAACCAAAATCCCGTGTCCCGTGTGAGGCCTCAGCTAAGGGGTCCCTGGGACTTCTTAAGCTAACAGCACCAAAGCCTGACGCCCCTGTAGCCACTGAGTTACTCCTCCCACCCGTGTCTCTCTCTCGGTTGAAGGCACCTCCATCCTCCTACCTGCTAAAGCAAAAGAAATAAAAAATAAAAAAAATAAATCCCCGGAGTCATCCAGGACTCTCCCCTTTCTCACCCTTCACAGCAGAAAACCCAGTCCCCCACTTAAAAACAGATGCAAAATCCACCAACTTCTGTCCTGTCCCGCTCCCCCCCGCCCCCCGGGCCAGCCACCAGCAACACTCGGGGAACACTGCAGCAGTTCCTTCCCCGCTTCCTCACTCTGCTCTCAACCAGCCGCAGCCAAAGGGGCCCGTGACGACAGGAGTCAGGTCATCGCTCAGGTCTCCCGGGGTCGCCACCCTCACAGACAGCCCAGCCCGCAGCCTGCCCCTCCTGCCCGCCTCCCAGCCCTGCCCCCCGGAGGCATCACGCAGACCTGGGGTTCTCTGAGGACTCCCAACGCAATCTTCCCTCCAAGCATTTGCTGCTCCTGGGCCTGATACCCCCTTCCAGTCCTCCTCCTGCCGGCTGCCAAGCACAGGAACCCCTCCAGGCAACCCCTGGCCCAGACTCAGAACGCTGGGCTGGAGATGAGCCCCTGGTGGGGGACCCCCAGACTTAAGCACAGAGAGAGGAGCAAGCGAAGAGACCCAGAATATCAGTGTCTCATCGGAAAACCGGGGGGCCCTGCTTTAGAAACATACACAGCCCTGGCCGGGTTGGCTCAGTAGATTTCAAGGTCCCAGGTTCGATTCCGGTCAAGGACAGGGACCTCGGTTGCAGGTTCGGCCAAGGTCGGGGCTCATGTGGGAGGCAACCAATAGATGTGTCTCTCTCACATCCATGTTTCTCTCTGTCTCTTCCCTCCCTTCCACTCTCTTTAAAAATCAATGGGGGGAGGGGCCTGACCTGTGTGGCTCAGTGGATAGAGCTTCGGCCTGTGGACTGAAGGGTCCTGGATTCGACTCCAGCCAAGGGCACATGCCCAGGTTGTGGGCTCCATCCCCAGTGGGGGGCGTGTAGGAGGCAGCCAATCAATGATTCTCTCTCATCATGGATGTTCCTCTCTGAAATCAATTAAAAATATATATACTAATTTAAAAAAATCAATGGGGGGGGGGGATATCCTTGGGTGAGGATTAAAAACAACAACAAAAACACACACCCCAAAAACAACCTTACAAATCCACAGGCTTCTCTAACCCCCACGGCCACCAACCACTCTGGTCCGTCCCCCCACCCCCACCCCCACCCCGGGAGGGTGCAGCAGACTCCATCGGCCTCCCTGCCCCCGACCCTCTTGCCCCCCCTCTTTCCACTCTGCAGTCAGAGGGAGCCCACTGACACCCAGGTCGGGTCCCCTCCCTCCTCTGTCCCACCCCTCCCAGGCGCCCACCGCCACCACCACAGAAGCCCCGAGGGTGCCCTGGGCATGACAGAAGCTGGCTCCCCCCTCGGGCTGCCTCCCGGACCCGCGCCCGACGCAGCAGAGACCCGAGGCTCCCGCAGCCCTCCCGGGGCAGTGCCGGGTGCCGGGGGGCCCGTGCACACCTCCCGCCGCGGACACTGGACGGGGAGCCTCGCCTCGGGTCGGCGGGAGGCGCCGCCCTGGTCCCTCCGCGGCCCTCACGCTCAGGAGGGAGCGGCCTCCCGCCACTCACCGCAGCCGGGTCCGTCGGCGCCGCGGCCGCCATGGATCCCGCGCGCGGACCGAAGCCGCGCACCTCCACGCGGCCGGGGCCACGGGCCGGCGTCGCACCGGGCTCAGGGGGCCGCCGCCGGGGCCAGGGCCTCGGACAGAGCGCGGCCCCCGCGGACACCTCGGCGCAGGGCCGCCCGCCCCCCGACGGGGACCATCGTGCGCCCCGCAGGCGCGGGGCGGGGGAGTCCTCGCCCCGTAACCGTCCTTCCGGCTCCCGGCCGAGCACCCCCGCGGCCAGCGGGCCGCGCCCCGAATTCCCAGCCTCAACTGCCAGCAGTGGACTGACAGTCCCGGCGCGGGCTAAATACGTCATGGCCCCGGCGCCGGAAGTCCCGCCTCTGCCTCACAGGCACCAGGAAACGCCTCTTCGGAGCGGCCATGACAACGCGTATGCGCCGGACACAGGCTTCTGGGTAATGTAGTTTGTTGGGCTGCATCCGAGCAGGCGCGGGGCACTGAGAGTCTGGTGAGGGCGGCGCCTAGGACTTCAGTGGGAATAGCGTCCTCGGGGGAGCAAAGCGCGTCTTAAAGGAGACGCACCCTATTTCCATGGTCTGCGGGGACAGTGCCACGTCTTCCTGAAGGTGATCCAGTCCTTAATCCTGGAAGAGGTGCCTCATCTCTCACCTTAGGGCACTGGAGACTTGTGTCTGTTTGTATTTAGGGGGAGGGCACTGAGATTTAAATTGAGCTAGGGCCTGGCCAGTGTTGCTCAGTGGTTGAGCCTTGACCTATGAACCAAGAGGTCACGTACATGTCCCAGTTGCCCCTGGATCCCCAGGAGGGGCCATGCAGGAGGCAGCCAGTCCATTAAGTTCCTCTCTCAGTGGTGTTTGTATCCCTCTATCCCTCTCCCTAATCTTCAGTTAAAACAAACCAACCTCCCCACCCCCCACCATGATATCACCTCACACCTTTAAGAATGGATGCCATGCCGAAACCGGTTTGGCTCAACGGATAGAGGGTCGGTCTGCGGACTGAAAGGTCCCAGGTTCGATTCTGGTCAAGGGCATGTACCTTGGTTGCAGGCACATCCCCAGTAGGGGGTGTGCAGGAGGCAGCTGGTCGATGTTTCTCTCTCATCGATTTTTCTAGCTCTCTATCCCTCTCCCTTCCTCTCTGTGGAAAATCAATAAAATATATTAAAAAAAAAAAAAAAGAATGGATGCCATCAAGATCAGTAAGCCCTGGCTGGTGTGGCTCAGTGGGTAGAGCGCCCGAGGGTCCCGGGTTCATTCTGGTCAAGGGCACATACCCAGGCTGTGGGCTCATCCTCAGTGTGGGGTGTGCAGGAGACAGCTGATCCATGATTCTCTCTCATCATGGATGTTTCTCTCTCTCCCTCCCCTCACCCTTCCTCTCTGAAATCAATAAAAATATATTTTAAAAAAACAAAAATAAGTCTGCCTTATGACCCAGCAATTCCACTTCTGGGTATAGAGCCAAAGGAGAAGAAAACGGGCTATGGAAGAGACATATGTACCGCGTGTTTATTACAGCATTGTTCACAACAGCCAAGAAGTGCGGACACCTGTGCCAGCAATGGATGAATGGATAAAAGAAGGTGTCACACACACACACACACACAACGGAGATTATTCAACCACGAGACAGGAGGAAATCCTGTCACATATGCAACACGGGTGGACCTTGAGGACATTATGCTGAGGTAAGTGAGACAGAGAAAGACAAACACTGTCTGATGTCCCTTATATGTGGCATCTGAAAACAAACAAACAAAACAAAAACAAACAGGACTAAGAAACAAGGAGTGGGGTGGCGGTTTACCGAAGGCTGGCGTGGGGAACAGGAGAGTGTTAAGGGTGCACACGTGCACTAGCAAGGAAATGGCTCCTGGAGACCCAGCACCCAGGACAGAGGTTACAGACAATGACATCATCATAACATCACACGTGGCACTTGTTCCCACCACAGACAACAGAGGTGTCAGCTAATGCCAGACGGCAACCACTGTGCAATATAAATCTGCCAGATAAATATACCGTACGTCTTAAAGTTACGCAATAGTGTGTCAGTTGTATTATTTCAAAAAACAACGAACATGTCATACGTTAATCTGAGGCCTTGAATGGTCTTAACTGGTACAGCAAAGCATGTCCCTTCACAGGTAAGGACTTCTCTCCTTAGATACGGCGTCTGTTAGGGAGCTCTCCCTCAGGCCCTAAGGCTTCATAAATGAAGTCTCCACATTTATCAGACTTACGCTCCTCACGGCCGAGAGTGTTTGCAACAAAGGAAGATTTCAGGGAACACCCGCGTGTGCTCTCGTGGGGAGGGCAGAGCGTGTGCACCGAGTCCGGTGAAGGGAGGAGGCCAATTCACCCCAAGCCCGGCTGCCCTGCCCCCAGCAGCATCATGAGGAACTGCCCTGGGCTCGCAGGGAACCAGAGAGAAGCCACGGTGCTCTCCCCTGTCACATCTCCTTTTCTCCCCGCCTTTACGTCGGATTTTTTCTTAAACTCTTGTGATTGCTTTTCCGTGCTCACTGAGGGCAGCGCTGCAGCTGAAGGGTTTGGTCAGTAGCCCCGGCCCTCCTCCTCCATCCATTTTCAGAAGCAGAAGGAGGTCCGCACTGACTCCCGTTTCCAGTGACTCTCTAGGGACAATGGTGACGCCTGGCCTCCGGTTTCCTCCCAGCGACGACCCCTGCGGAGTTTCTGGGGAAACCCTTCTCAGATGCCGTAAGACGTTCCTGCTGGTCTAAGGTTTTTCCTGGGAGCTCCATCCACAGGGTCTCCCCCAGTATGAGTCCTCGGCACGTGACGGAGGCGGGTCCACTTGCAAAAGGCCTCCCCGCGTCTCCCTCCTCGCAGGGCCTCCCCGCACCGTGGACACTGAGAGGCTGGGGGGGGCGCAGGTCCACACGCACCGCGTTGGCGGGTGTCTCCTCGTGTGCGGAGTCACTCCGGCGGCCACCAAAGGCTCTGGGATCATCTTTACACCGAAGGGTTCCCCCAGGGTGGACCCTGTTATCTCAGGAAAACAGCCCCCAACATGCAGATCCCGACCCACTGCCCTCAGGCCTCTCAGTGAGCAGCCCCGTGACGAGTGGGACCAGCTGTCACGGAGGCTCACCCACCCGCCTACCCTGCACTCAGACAGAACCTGCCTCGCGTGGGAGCTGGGCTTTGGACGGAAGCAGAACCGCTCCAGGGCCTCACACGCTGCGCACTTCCCCCAGGCGAGCCTGCTGCTGCCACCTGAGGCCTGGCTGTGGCTGTGGTCCCTCCCTGAACGCACCCCCTCCCTGAACGCACCCCCTCCCTGAACGCCCACCTCCCTGAGCACCCCCTCCCTGAACGCACTCCCAGGCCTCAGAGCTGCCTGGGCGCCGGCCTCCCCTCCCGGGAGAGTTCACTGCAGCGCAGGGCGGTGCTGAGTCTGGAGTCTGACCTGCTGATGGGGCAACACCCCGTTGGTTAAGCCCTTTCCCTGCTCCTTTCCGGCGGAGACCCGGAAGCACTGCCTGCTTGGGGGGGGGGGGGGGGACCTCAGAGGTCACAGAACGAAGGACACGCCACAGGGGAGAGGGTGTAAGGATGGAAACAGCCCGGCCGGTGTGGCTCTGTGGGTGAGCACCAACCTATGAACCAGGAGGTCAGGGTTCGATTCCCGGTCAGGGCACATATCCAGGTTGCGGGCTCCATCCCCAGTGGGGGTCGTGCAGGAGGCAGCCGGTCAATGATTCTCTCTCATCATGATGTTTCTCTCTCCCTTCCTCTGAAAATAATTACACAACTATACACACACACATATATGGATGGGAACAGTGCGAGGAGGAGAGGCTCGGTCTCCCAAGGCCAAGGCCAAGGCCGTGGCCCCGTGACGGCCGAGTGCTGTGGAAGGGCCAGAGGTCTGGCTGCAGCTGGGCCTTCAGGGGAAGGCAGGCCCGTGGACAGCCGCCCGTGAACGGGAAGAAGCGAAGAGCAGACGAGACCCAGGGCCGGGGTGGGGTGTGGGGACAAGGACCCCGGTCAGGGCCGGGGTGGGGTGTGGGGACAAGGACCCCAGGTCAGGGCCGGACTGAGCAAAGCCGGACGCAGGCCAGGAGCCCGCGGGGGCTCAGCGGCCGCAGCACCGTCCCGCACGCCCGAAGGCCACGGCACGCCCCTGGGCTGCAGGTTCCATCCTCAGTCGGGGTGTGTACGAGGCACCCGATCCATGTATCGCTGTCACATCCATGTTTCTCTCTCTAGACACGTACCCTTAGGTGAGGTGAGAACAAAACAAACCAAATCCAACCAAATCCAACCAAATCCAACGGGGCGGAGGAGGATGGGTTAGCCAAGGACGCTGACAGAAATCCGGGGAACACGCCACGCAGCAGACAGCCTTGATGCGCCCCGAGCCACGCTCCCCACCGCTTCTCACAGGGCCAGGCCTCCCCCGTCTCCTCCGCGGGGCTGGGAGCTGCGCCCCCTTCTCAGGAAGCCGGGCGCTGCGCCTACTCCGCGTGGGTGACCACAGGGGACCTGGACACGGCGAGTCCTGAGGGGAAAGAAGGCTGGTGAGCGGCCGGCAGTGACCCCAGGCGGCCCTCCCCACGGAGAGGAAAGGAGGGTGAGGAAGATCTCGTGAGAAGGCTCTGCAGGAGCCGATCACGCCGGGGGCCTGGGGCAGAACCTGGGAACAGAGAGGCCGGGGTCTTAGACAGTCACACCCCCAGGGGGTCGCCTGGCCACGTGGGATCTGCTGGGCGACTGTGAGACTCACGCCAGCCAATCCTGCGTCTCACCGCTTCGGGCAGGAGACGGACGGGGGGGGGGCGGGGGGGGGGCTCTGAGAGGAGGGGAGCGCCCCGTGCCGCCTCCGGACCCACATCACCTCCTCGGGGAGGAGGAGCGGGGCCTCCACAGCCCCCGAGACAGAAAGCTGTCCCTTGGGGGGATGGGGAGAACGAAACCGGGCCCCGGGAACTGGGTTCACACCCCCGCGGGCATCCACACTGACAGAGTGCGGCTGAACCTGAAAACTCTCCTAATTGAGAGAAGATGGCAAAAAACGACGGGACGTCACTTCTGGAGACAGGTCACAAAAACACCGAAATCTACCTTGGACGCTGTCTCACGCTCTTAGACATCAACTGCCTTTTGCCTGCTCATGAAGACAACATGGCAAGAAACAGGAAGGGCCCTGGCCGGTGTGGCTCAGTGGATAGAGCATCAGCCTGCGGACTAAAGGGTCCCGGGTTCGATGCCCGGTTTCGGGCTCGGTCCCTAGTTGGGGGCCTGCAGGAAGAAGTCAGTCAATGATTCCCTCTCATCACTGATGTTTCTCTCTCTCCCTCTCGCTTCCTCTATGAAACCAAGAAAAATATATATATAAAAAAGGGAAGAAACCGAGGACAGGCTCTGACCAGCCCCCCGCTGGGTGTGTGACCTGGAAAGGAGCTTTGCCCCAGCCTGAGCCCTGAGGTGAGACGGCAGCCCGGACAGGTGCCCCCGAGGTCACAGAGGCCTGGCACTGCAGGTGCCCCTGGGATGTGCCCGATGCCTGACCCACAGGACCTGTGAGGTAATCCGTGTTTTCACCCCAGAAGCCTGGGGGGATTTCCCGCGGAGCAACAGCCGACGGAACCACTCACCCAGGGAGGACACGAGGGCGAAGTTCTCCAGCATCACATCGCGGTACAGGCGCCGCTGAGCCTCATCCAGGAGCCCCCACTCCTCCCGGGAGAAGTACACGAACACGTCCTCGAAGGTCACACGGGCCTGAGGGAGGGGACAGGTCAGCCCTCAGGCAGCAAGGCCTTCCTCCAAGCCCTCACTGCTCCCCGGCCTCCCTCCCAGTTCTCACCGCTCATGGGGCCTCCCTCCCAGCCCTCCCTGCTCCCCGGGCCTCCCTCCCAGCCCTCACCGCTCCCCGGGCCTCCCTCCCAGCCCTCACCGCTCCCCGGGCCTCCCTCCCAGACCTCACTGCTCACCGGGCCTCCCTCCCAGACCTCACTGCTCACAAGGGCACCCCGGGTCCCCGTCCTCCCTGGCCCCCAGCTCCGAGGAGACCCCAGGTCGTGACTTGGCTAGTGCCCGCTGTCCCCTCACACCCTCTGACCACCGAGCCCAGCCCAGAACGGGGGCAGCAGGTGAGCCGACAGATACTGTTCGGGGCAGAAACAGACTAATGGGGAGCAGCTGTCATTGTAGGAAATAGCAATCGTGCTCTGTTAACTGCAATTGTTTTGTTCTGATTAAAGAACACACATCCTGACGGGGCGGGGAGCTGCAGGTGGGACCCGAGAGCCCCTGGAAATGCAGCCGGTCCTCCCCGTCATCACGAAAAGATTAATAATCCAGCAGCAGAAACCCGAGCCCCCAGCCCTGTGAGGACCCCCGGCCCTTTGCAAATCTCCAGCCCACATTGCCTGCCCACCTGGCACACCCTTTGGCCTACCCCCCCTTGCCCCCCCCCCCCCCCCCCCGCCAACCTGCGTCCTCCTACCCAGTGTGGGCGGCTGGCTTATGGGGGGCAGAGCAGACATTCAGGGTGACCCGCTGCTCTCCCACGCGGCGCGCAGGACTGGAAAGGCGCTCAGGTAGGATTCAACCCTGTGTCTGCCGAACTGGCTCAGGCGGTGACCGGCAGCCCGGCCCCCGGGTTGTCCGGGGACAGTACCATGTGGACGGCGGGTCTGGCAGGCAGGGCCCCCACACACTCCCTCACCCCCCCGGCCAGTTCTCCTGGCGTCCGGGGTCGCCCAGGCCCGGGCCTCCCAGACCCTCCAGCGACGGGGGCTCCGAGGCCGTCCGTCCACACGCTCCCCGCTCTCCTCCCGCCCGCCTCACTGCCAGTCTCCGTTCCGCCGCCAGGGGGACCCCGAGGAATGAAATGTGCCTTCCCTCAGCCCCGTCCTCTGCTCCCCCAACTTTCCCACGGGAAGCGCCGCTCCCCAAGCTGCCCCGCCAGCCCCGGCTCCCGCCCCCAGAAGTCGCAATGGAGGCTCTGGTCACCCCCCACCCGGTCCCACCTCCAGGCCTCGGCACACGCCTGTGCCCGGGACCGGGCCGCCCTGCCGACCTCCTTCCCTGCGCACACCCCGAGGCCTGGACGCGGGCCCCGGCCCAGAGGCGACCCGTCACAGGGACGCCACGACCCCAGGCCGCCGTCGTCCCCGGGAGCGGGAGCGGGAGGGGGGCCCGGAAGGCGTGACAGGGTGAGGCCCCGGGGGACCCCACACTCACCTGCGCGGGATTCATCAGCGCCGCCGCCCCAACCGCGGGGCCAAGTGGGCGGCGAGGGGCCCCGGGAGGCAGGTGACCGGGCGGGGACCCCCGGTGCGTGTCTCCCTCCGGGCGTCGGAGCGAAATGGCCTAACACGCTCCCCGGGCCGGGGCGCAGCCTTGGGCGGTCGGGGCGCCGGCCTCGGAGCCGTCGCGGGCGTCGCCGTCGCACAGGCGCGGGGGCTGCGGCCACGTCACCGTCTTCCCGGCTCAGCCCCGGAGTCGCGCCCACGCGGGGCGCCGGGGGCCACGTGGTCACGGCCCAACCAGCAGCCGCCCGCGGAAGGACTCCGGAAATGCACAGGAAGTCCCGCCCCCTGCCACAGGAAACGCCCCTCTCCTGTGCCGCCATTGGCCCAGCGCGAGGCGATGCAGTCTATTGCGCCTCCGAGCGCATGCGCCGCTCCTTCTCCATGGCAACCCATGGCGCTGCCGCTGAAACAGACCGGAAATAGAGCCAGGTTTCCAAACATAGGGGCGGGGTTTCGCTTTCTCTTGAAAACACATTTTTGCTTCCGGGCTGGCGTGGCTCAGTGGCTGAGCCTCCACCCGTGAGCCAGGAGGTCACGGTTAGAGGCTGGATTCCCAGTCAGGGCACAGGATCGGTCCCCAGTGTGGGGTGTGCAGGAGGCAGCCAATTAGTGATTCTCATCAGTGATGTTTCTCTCTCCCTCTGAAATCAGTAAAAACTATATATATATATATATATATATATATATATATATATATATATATATATATTAGAGGCCCAGTGCACGAAATTCGTGCGGGGGGGGGGGTGTGTCCCTCAGCTCAGCCTGCACCCTCTCCAATCTGGGACCCCTTGAGGGATGTCCGACTGCCCGTTTAGGCCCAATCGTACTGGAATCGGGCCTAAACAGGCAGTCGGACATCCCTCTCGCAATCCAGGACTGCTGGCTCCCAACTGCTTGCCTGCCTGCCTTCGTTGCCCCTACCCACTTCTGCCTGCCATGCCAGCCTGATCACCCCCTAACTACTCCCCTGCCAGCCTGATTGCCCCTAACTGCCCTCCCCTGCAGGCCTGGTCCCCCCCAACTGCCCTCCCTTGCAGGCCTGGTCCCCCCAACCTCTCTCCCCTGCAGGCCTGGTCCCCCCAACTGCCCTTCCCTGCAGGCCCATTCGCTGCCAACTTCACCCCTAACTGCCCTCCCCTGCAGGCTTGTTAGCCCACAACTGCCCTCCCTCGAAGGCCTGGTCCCTCCCAACTGCCCTCCCCTGCTAGCCTGATTGCCCACAACTGCCCTCCCTTGCAGGCATGGTTCCTCCCAACTGCCCATCTTGTGGTGGCCATCTTGTGTCCACATGGGGGCAGCCATCTTGTGTGTTGGAGTGATGGTCAATTTGCATATTACTCTTTTATTAGATAGGATATATATAGTTTTAAAATATATTTTGATTTTTTACAGAGAGGAAGGGAGGATAGAGAGTTAGAAACTTTGATGAGAGAGAAACATCGGTGAGAGAGAAACATCAATCAGCCGCCTCCTGCACAACCCCTGCTGGGTATGTGCCCCCAACCAAGGTACATGCCCTTGACCAGAATTGAACCTGGGACCTTTCAGTCCGCAGGCAGACGCCCTATCCACTGAGCCAAACCGGTCAGGGCAAAACTATATTTTAAAGAAACACCCAAATTTCCGTGAACCTGGAGGCTATGCCTGCCCTCACATCAAGCTGTCCACAGGACCTCGGTACCTGTTGGAAAAGCCGGCTCTATGGTCCCATCTGGACCTTGTGAATCGGAAACGCTGGGGACACTGGGGCACTTTGCTTTGAGGAAATCCTGTGGTGCTCGGGCAAGTTTGAGAACTGAGGGGCCACCCAGACTACCACCGGGAATACTACGATGGCAAATACTGAGGCCCTTGGGGGGAACGCACGTAAAAATTGTCTGTCACATGTTGCTCAATAAATAAGAACATTAGTGCCTCCTTATGGGTGGTTTCACTTTCCTAAGTTTTTTTACCCACAGTCATCCACCATCTAAAAATATTAAATGGAAAAGTCCAGAAGTAATTCATAAATTAAATTGCAGGCAGGATGAAATCTCACACTGTACCTGCTCAAGCTCACCCAGGACATGAATCATCTTTTCAGCATTTCCACACTATATATAGGAAATATGTATAGAAAATAAAACATATGAAGGGGGGGGGTTCAGGACTATGCTTGATTTCAGGCATCCAATGGGGCATTGTGTGTTTCTCTGACTTTTAACATTATTCTTTAACTTAGTTCAGCCAAGTGTTTTCTTTTGGCTCAAATTCAACCCCGAGAAAATTGCGGAGATAGAAGCCTCTCGCAGAAGGACTGAGAGAGCTCAGAAATCACAATCAGAGGGTATAATTGTGACCTATCTGGGAAGGTGACAGACTGACACTGTCATCCTCACCCCACAGAAAAACAGAGAAAAAAAACACACTAATTAGATCAAGGTGAAGAATGCTTTTAGGGTGGTTAAAGCCACATGAAGAAACAAAAGCCATGACATTTAAAAAAATTTCCAATTCATAGATACACCTTTTTTCAACGTTTTGTCATTCCAACAGGAAATTTAAGTCTCATAGGCTTCTAATGTACGATATGTGCATCTCAATATAAAAGCATTTCATCTCTTAAGCCTTCCTATTTCTCACAGACTCGTGCTGCCCACAAGTAGAAAGAACGCCGTAGAACAAAAGCTTTCAAGCAGTGTTTTCAGATATACCCTCAACTGTCTAACTCTCCTGATACGGGACAGAAGTGAATGCATACACAAGACAAAGGGCGGAATAAGGCCTTCTGATGTCTGAAACAATCCTGCCTGTTCCCCGTAGGACGTGAGGGATGACGAATTGCCGTAGGCTTCTCACGGAAGTCTGAAGGAAACGGTGCTTGCATTTGTCTTTCACTTCTCCGTCTCTTGCTTTTAAATTATCCCTGAGATAATTTCGCAGTGTTAACCTGCAAAAGATGTGGCTGAAGGTTTTGCTAAGTGCACAGTAGAGATCGGATCCCTCTCTTGGATGAATCCTCAGATGCAGAATAAGATTCTAGGCTGAGTCATTCCCAACATGACTCGTTAGATGACAACCGATATCCTGCAGCAGGTTTTCTCACAGGGAAACCTGGGGGGATTCTTTGGTATAAACGAACAGATTCTGGTAAAATATTTTCCACAGTCTTACATTCAAAGTTTTCCCACAACAGAAGTTCTTGGAGGTTGACAGAGGATTGTCCACTTGGGAAGGGTTTTCCCACTTCTGTTCTATTGACGGCTTATCCCCGTGTGAACTTTTTGATGCTGAGTGAGGGATGAGCTGTGACCAATGGCCTTTCCACACTCCATTCACTCACAGGGCTTCTCCCCGGTGTGGATGATGGCGTGTCGGATGAGGTTAGTGCTCCAACAGAAGGTTTTCCCACACTCCATGCACTCACAGGGCTTCTCGCCGCTGTGAATCCGCTGGTGCCTCGTGAGGCCTGACCTGCGGTTGAAGGCCTTCCCACACTCACCGCACTCATAGGGCTTCTCTCCGGCGTGGGTGCTGATGTGTTTGATGAGGGCTTTCCTAGTGCTGAAGGCTTTCTCACATTCCTTACACTCGAAAGGTTTTGCTCCAGTGTGGGCCCTCTTATGCACGATGAAAGTGGAGCAGTGGGTGAAGGCCTTGCCACACTCACCACACACGTATGGCTTCTCCCCAGTGTGGATCCGCTGGTGCCTCTTGAGGTAGGACCTGTGGTTGAAGGTCTTCCCACACTCGAGGCACTCAAAGGGCTTTCCCCCCGTGTGGATGATGGTGTGTCGAATGAGGTTGGCCTTCTGGCAAAAGGCTTTGCCACACTCCGTGCACTCGTAGGGCTTCTCTCCGCTGTGAATCTGCTGGTGTCTTGAAAGGTCTGACCTGCGGTTGAAGGCCTTCCCACACTCACCGCACTCATAGGGCTTCTCTCCGGTGTGGATGCTGAAGTGCCGAATGAGGTCTGACCGACTGCTGAAGGCTTTGCCACATTCCTTGCACTCAAACGGTTTTTCTCCAGTGTGGGCCCTCTTATGCACGATTAAAGTGGAGCAGTGGGTGAAGGCCTTGCCGCACTCACCGCACACGTACGGCTTCTCCCCGGTGTGACTCCGCTGGTGCTGCTTAAGGTGAGACCTGTGGTTGAAGGTCTTCCCACACTCGAGACACCCGTACGGCCTCTCTCCAGTGTGGACGACGTAGTGCTGAATGAGGTCTGTGCTGTCGCAGAAGGTCTTGCCGCATTCCTTGCATTGGAAGGGCCTCAGTCCGCTGTGAATCCGCTGGTGCCACGTGAGGTGGGACCTGCGGTTGAAGGCCTTCCCACACTCCCCGCACACAAAGGGCTTCTCTTCCGTGTGGGTGATGCAGTGTCGCAGAAAACCAGTCTTGTCCCGGAAGGCTTTCCCACAGTCTCTGCACACGAAGGGTTTCTCTCCGGTGTGGCTCCTGTTGTGCAGGACCAAACTGTAGCGGTGGGTGAAGGCCTTCCCACACTCGCTGCACACGTAGGGCTTCTCCCCGGTGTGGACCCGCCGGTGCCTGGTGAGGTGCTCCTGGAGGCCGAAGGCCTTCCCACACTGCAGGCACTCATACGGCCTCTCCCCGGTGTGGGTCACCTGGTGCTGCAGGAGGTGGGTGCTCTTGCTGAAGGACTTCCCACACTCGGTGCATTCGTAGGGCTTCACTCCAGCGTGGATGCGCTTATGTCGAACCAGGAAGCATCTCTTGTTGAACAGTTTCCCGCACTCCTCACACCTGTAGGGCTGTTTCCCTTCGCGAATAGAGGGCCCGTTCACTGGTCCCCGGGCGGCTCGCGCAGGGGGAGCGTCTGCGCAGACTGGCTCCTGGACAGTCCTGGCGTGCAGACCATCGTCTCGCCCGAAACTGTCCCGTTCAGGACTCAGTTTCCCAGGGAGCTTGTCTGTCAGGGGCTCCCTCCCTGGTCTCGGGTGGCCTTCCTCAACGTCTGATGGCTCGTCCTGGTCCTTGCCTCGCCTCACCTGGGTGTTCCCCAAGAGTCGCCGAGTCAGTAGCTCCTGGAGTGAGATGCCCTCAGACGAGGCCTGGTGGGAAGGGGGAGGCTCTGTGGTCTTGGGTTTTATGCCGTCACCTGAAGGGAATTCGGAATTCAACAAACAAACGGGCTTATTGGTGATGGAGACACAGAAGAAATGAAATCACATTTCAGTGAGAGCAAAGGGAAGAAAACAGTGGTCTGTACCCGCTGTGTTTTCAAATCTGCGTTTTGGTTCATGGACTCGTGAAACCCTTCGAGGGGAGACGCAGAGGGAAAGGCCAGGCGGGGGACAGGGTGTCGGAGAGCAGGGCAGGTGCAGAGTAATGAAGACACTGTGTGTGGCGAGTCTGCTCAAAGCTAGAGCATCTCAAGGTGCTGCCAGGGGCCAGCGAGGGGCGCCTGCAGCCTGGACGGAGTCAGAAGGCAGGAGGCTGCCTGGATGGGCCGCCCTTGAGCCGAGTCCTCGGGCTCCGTGTGGTAGAAGTGGCCTCACAGAGGAAGCGGGAAGCCCAGCGCGGCCTGCCTGGGAGGACTGTGGGAAGATGAGCGAAATACCTCATTTACCAGGTTCGGTTTGGTGCCAGACACCGAGCATAAAAATATCCGTGTACGTTAGCTTTTATTTTATCTTATTTTATTTCTTATCCCAGTGGTCAGCAAACTGTGGCTCGCGAGCCACATGTGGCTCTTTGGCCCCTTTAGTTTTTAGCAAAGGCCAGCTTAGGAGTCCCCTAATTAAGTTAATAACAATGTACCTACCTATATAGTTTAAGTTTAAAAAATTTGGCTCTCTCTCTTGCCCTGGCTGGTTTGGCTCAGTGGATAGAGCGTCGGCCTGTGGACTGAAGGGTCCCAGGTTCGATTCCGGTCAAGGGCATATACCTTGGTTGCGGGCACATCCCCAGTAGGAGGAGAGCAAGAGGCAGCTGATCGATGTTTCTCTCCCATCGATGTTTCTAACTCTCTATCCCTCTCCCTTCCACTCTGTAAAAAATCAATAAAATATTTTAAAAAAAATTTTGGCTCTCAAAAGACATTTCAATCGTTGTACTGTTGATATTTGGCTCTGTTGACTAATGAGTTTGCCGACCACTGGCTTATCCTAACCCGAGGATATGTTTACTGATTTGAGACAGAGAGGAAGGGAGAGAGGGGAGGGACAAACATTGACTGGTTGCGTCCCATATGTGCCCCAACCAGGGATCGAACCCAAAACCCAGGCAAGTGCCCTGACTGGGAATCGAACCCACAACCTTTTGGTGCACAGGACAATGTCCACTCAACCGAGCCACCTGGCCAGGGCTGGCTGCTAGCCTTTTTTTTTTTTTTTAATATTTTATTGATTTCAGAGAGGAAGGGAGAGGGGGAGAGAGATAGAAACATCAATGATGAGAGAGAATCATTGATCGGCTGCCTCTTGCACGCCCCCCACTGGGGATCAAGCCTGTAACCCAGGCATGTGCCCTTGGCCTGAATCGAACCTGGGACCTTTCAGTCCGCAGACTGACGCTCTATCCATTGAGCCAAACCCGCTAGGGCTGGCTGTTTGCTTTTTTATGGGTTCCACACATAACGCACTTGTGGACCCAGCCGGGAGCAGTAATGAGTGTGACAGGGCTGGAGCGGAGGGACAGAAGGACCCCCAGTTAGAAGGCTCCATGCTATCGACCCACCAGAGGCCACACAAGGAGATTCCGGCCAATGCCAGGGGCCGTCACCTCGCTGGTGTCTGCAAGCGGCCGTGACCCCACCTGGCTGGCTGTTGGCACCCACCTGGGCAGGAGCAGGCGGAGACTCCTTCCTTCCACGTCTGTAACTCGGGGCTGTGCTCCCACGGGGAGATCAGCTCTGGTTTGGACAAAGGGCAACCTGTTCGCGGGGAGAGAAGGAGAAAACTGGGTTTGGGCGAGAAAAAGAAAACCTCTCCGACCAGGCGGGACTTCCGGACACGGAGGAGACCTGGGCACGGAGCTGCTCCTGTCCGTGCAAACAAAACGCTGCGCCCTGGAAACCAAGTGCAGAACCACCGCTCAGGAAGACACAGCCCATCTGCACAGGCCGACATCTAAGGAAACGGAATCCATAATTAACCACCTTCCAGCCCTGTCCGGTGTGGCTCAGTGGATGGAGCGTCGGCCTGCGGACTCAGGGGTCCCAGATTCGATTCCGGTCAAGGGTATGTACCTTGGTTGCGGGCACATGCCCAGTAGGGGGGTGTGCAGGAGGCAGCTGATGGATGCTTCTCTCTCATCGATGTTTCTGACTCTCTATCCCTCTCCCTTCCTCTCTGTGAAAAATCAATAAAATATATATTTTTAAAATAATAATAATTAATCACCTTCCAAAAGGAAAAGCAGGGTCCACGGGTGAATTCTACCAAACACCAAAGGAAGAGATGATATCAATTCCCTACAATCTCCTCCAGAGGTAGAAGCAGAAGAGCTATTTCCTAACTCAACCCGTGAGGCCAGCGTTACCCTGATACCGAAACCAGACAAAGACAGTCAAGAAAACGACAGTCTCTCTCAGGCACATAAATGCAAAAAATCCTCCACAAGACAGTAGCACAAATCAAACCCAACACTGTATAAAACATATACCGCAACCAAGTGGGATTTATCCCAGGTATACAAACCTGGTTGGACATTTGAAAATCAATGTAATCCATCACATTAACTGGCTAAAGAAGAAAATCATATAACCATATCATTAGATGCAGAAAGGCATTTGATAAAATCCAACATTCATTCAATAAAAAAACCCACACACAGAGGAGACTCTCAGCAAACTAGGGATATAGAGGGGAACTTTCTCAAACTGATAAAAGAACATCCATAAAAAACACTAGCGGGGTGGGGGGGTGGAGAGAGAGAAACACTAGCTAATACCCTAATTAAAGATGAGAAACTTGACGCTGTCCCACTCAGATCAAGAACAAGGCAAAGATGTCCTCTCTCACCTCTATTTTTCCACTGAGCCAAACCAGTTAGGGCCTCACCTCGATTTTTCAACATCATACTGAAAGTACTAGCTAATGCAATTAGACAAGAAAATTAAATCAAAGGTATACAAATTGAAAAGGAAGAAATAAAACTGTCTTTATTGGCAAGATGACAAGATCACCTATTTAGAAAATCCAAAATAATGAACAAAAGACATCTGGAATTAATAAGCAATTACAGCAAGGTTGCAGGATATAAGGTTAACCCTTTGCACTCGCTTGCTTTTTTCTCAATTCCTTTATTCTAATGCTAACCGTGTCGAGTCACACTCGACATCCGAGTGCAAAAGGTTAATGTACAAAAGTCAACTGCTTTCCTCTATACCAGGAATGAACAAATGGAATTAAAAGTGAAAAACACGGTACCAGGCACACAAAAAGCTGCATATGGATATTTATGGCAGCTTTATTCATAACTGCCAAAACTTGAAAGCAATAGAGATGTTCCTCAGGAGGTAAACGGATAAAACTATCGTACATCCACACGACGGAATGTTATTCAAAGCTAAGAAATGAGCCGTCAAGCCCTCATAACACATGCAGGAACCTCAAATATGTATTTCTCAGTGAAGGCAGCCAATATGAAACTGTATGAAATTCTAAAAACCACAAGGGGGTCAGTAATATAGATTGCTAGTTGCTAGGGATTGGTGGGGGGTAGGGATGAATAGACGAGGCCAACAGGATTTAAAAAAAAAAACATTTTTATTGATTTCAGAGAGGAAAGGAGAAATAGAAACATCAATGATGAGAATCATTGATTGGCTGCCTCCTGCACACCCCCCAATGGGGATCAAGCCCGCAACCCGGGCCTGTGTCCCCGACCGGAATCGAACCCGGACCCTTCAGTCCACAGGCCGACGCTCTACCCATTGAGCCAAACCAGCCAGGACGCAAACAGGATTTTCAGGGCAGCAAGGATACTCGACGATACTATAAGGATGGACTCATGACTTTCAGGATACATTTGTCCAAACCAAAAGAATGTACAACAGCACGAGGGAACCCTGTGTCCACTATGGGCTTTGGGTGATTAGCATGTGTCAGTGTAGTTCATCAGCTGTAACGCATGTGCCGCTCCAGGGGGAGTGTAGATAGCGGGGGAAGCAGTGCAGGTGTGGGCACAGAGAGTTTCAGAGAAATCTCTAAACTGCCTCTCAATTGTAAGTGTTAACCTAGCCCCGTGGTCGGCAAACTGCGGCTCGCGAGCCACATGCGGCTCTTTGGCCCCTTGAGTGTGGATCTTCCACAAAATACCACGGCCTGGGCGAGTCTATTTTGAAGAAGTGGCGTTAGAAAAAGTTTACGTTTAAAAAATTTGGCTCTCAAAAAAATTTCAATCGTTGTACTGCTGATATTTGGCTCTGTTGACTCATGAGTTAGCCGACCACTGGCCTAGCCCAGCCGGCGTGGCTCAGTAGTTGAGCGTTGACCTATGAACCAGGAGGTCATTCCAGCTGGAATGCCTGTGTTTGGGTTCTGTGAGACTCCCCCACTTCCTCCCAACACACCCCCAGCGTTGGGCTGTGACCAAAGGCAAGCTATGTGTTTTGTCCACCCTTCTCTGCGCTACAAGGAGGCCCGGCAGGCAGAGGCGAGCCCAGAAGATGACAAGCCGTGGGAGGA
Source organism: Eptesicus fuscus (assembly GCF_027574615.1). Classification (NCBI taxonomy): domain Eukaryota; kingdom Metazoa; phylum Chordata; class Mammalia; order Chiroptera; family Vespertilionidae; genus Eptesicus; species Eptesicus fuscus. The sequence continues at coordinate 49,406,371 of NC_072493.1, read as the reverse complement.
GGAACGGCTGACCACAGCCGGGCAGGAGCCAGAGGACAGAGTGAAGGAGGGGACAGGGGTCCCCCACATGGCAGAGCCGGGGAGGACTCACCCAGAGACGCCAGGAGCCTGCAGGTCTCCAGCATCACCTCCTGGTACAGGGTCCTCTGGGCCACATCCAGCTGCCCCCACTCCTCCTGGGTGAAGGTCACAGCCACGTCCTCGAAGGTCACAGACACCTGGAAAGTAAGACAGAGGCAGCAGCATTGGTCTGGGGGCTGCTGGATGGGATCAGCGATGTCTCTCTGGATAGAAAAGGTGCAGAGAGCCCGGCCGGGGTGGCTCAGTGGTTGAGAATCGACCTATGAACCAGGAGGTCCTGGATCGATTCCCGGTCTCGGGCTCGATCCCCAGTGTGGGGCGTGCAGAAGGCAGCCAATCAACGATTCTCTCTCATCATTGCTGTTTCTATCTTTCTCTCCCTCTCCCTTCCTCTCTGAAATCAATAAAAATATTTAAAAAAATAAGACACAGTCTCATCCAGCCTGTGGCTCAGTGGGTGATCATCGCCCTAGGAACCAGGACCTCACGGTTGGATTCCAGGTCAGGGCACATGCCGGGGTTGCCATCCCCAAGGTGGGGCGTGCAGGAGGCAGCCAATCAACGATTCTCTCACCGTTGATCTCTCTCTCTCTCTCTCTCTGAAATAAATTTAAAATAAGTTAAAAAAAGACACCGTCTCCAGGAAAAAGCCAGTGCAAGGACAAAGGTCGGGGGATGGAGGAGAACGGGGCACGGTCAGCTGGTGAGCCTGCGCCACAATGGCCCGGCGGAGAACGGAGGTCGGAGGTCAGAGGTCAGCTGGGGTCGGCTGGGGGGAGGAGGGGTGCGAGGTCTGGACCAGCCGATGGCGGTGGGGCGAGATTTCCCAGCGCAATGGGAGCCCTGGGAGGGAAGCAACGACACTGCTCCACACAAACGGCCGGGACCAAGCGGGATCGGGCGGCTGACGCGGCCTCCGCCGGGCCAGGGAGCCCTCTCCGAACCGGCGGCGAAGCTGCGAAGCCCGAACCACCGTCCGCTCACCTGCGCCGCCGCCATCGCGGGACCCCGTGGGCCAAGCGCTGTCCAGACGGGCGGAGGCCGAGGTAGGTGCCACCGCCTCAGGCGGCTGCCACCCCTTCCCGGTCCGGAGCGGGGTGACCTCGGCTGAGGGCGCACTCCGAGCTCAGCCTCCGCCTGTGAGGTGCACGCGAGGCCCCGGCCATCGCTTCCACTGCCGGAGAGAGCGACCAGGCACAGGCAGATGACGAGTTCCCACAGGGACCGGAAGTCCCGCCCCACCAGCGCGCCGCAGGAAACGACCCTGTTCTGGGCCGTGATTGGTCCAGCGCCGTGGAGCCTCCTGGGTTTTGTAGTTTCCCCCCCTACAGACAACCGGATGTGGGGAGCTGTCCAACCCCACCTTCTCCCCCGCAGCCTGGGACGCCGCCTCGGACCCGCCACTTGTCGGTGGGCACAGCTGGCGGAAGAAGCGCCCCAAGACCTTCGCCCGCAGGCAAGGCAAGTGCCAAGGCGCGGAATCGCCCTCGGCCCCTGACTTCTCTCGGGACATAACCGCCACGTGACTTCCGGAAGTCCCGCCCTAACACTTGACTAAACGCGCGGACCTCCGAAGTTCTGTCCAGAACTTTTTAAAAAAAATATATTTTATTGATTTTTTTACAGAGAGGAAAAGAGAGGGAGAGAGAGTTAGAAACATCCATCAGCGGCCTCCTGCACACCCCCCACTGGGGATGTGCCCGCAACCACGGTACATGCCCTTGACCGGAATCGAACCCGGGACCCTTCAGTCCGCAGGCCGACACTCTATCCACTGAGCCAAACCGGTTTCGGCTGTCCACAACTTTTATCAGGGTTTTCCCACCGGAAAGGCAAAGGGGAGCCCGGGAAACAGCGGAGAACTGGCCAGTTGGAACACTGGCGGCCGACTTGGGGGAATAGGCCTTCTTCCCTGTCTGTCTGGTCCCAGGCAGGCCCTGGGGAGGCGAGGACGGAATGTTGGGCCAGAAGCAGCAGGCGGTTCCGGGTAGGGGCTCTGGGTGGTTTAATTTGCACGTGAAGGACATTCCCCCTAAGAACAGTTTGCTCTCCCTTCGAATTGGCTGGCCCTGCAAGGAGCTGGGTCCCCGCTGTGAGCAAGGCCCGGAATTCAGAGCATTAGGAACATGGATAAGAAAACATAGGACAGCTCTGACCGATGTGGCTCAGTGGATAGAGCATCGGCCTGCGGACTGAAGGGTGTCCGGCTCGATTCCGGTCAAGGGCATGTACCTGGGTTGCGGGCACATCCCCAGTGGGAGGTGTGCAGGAGGCAGCTGATTGATGTTTCTAACGCTCCCTCTCCCTTCCTCTCTGTAGAAAATAAAATATATTTTAAAAAGAAAACATAGTACATGTTGTACAAGTGAAACTAATATGTCAACTGTAATTGAAAAATAAAAAATTAGTTAAGTAGTTAGTGCCCTAGCCGGTTTGGCTCAGTGGATAGAGCGTCGGCCTGCGGACTGAAGGGTCCCGGGTTCGATTCCGGTCAAGGAAGTGCATGTACCTTGGTTGCAGGTACATCCCCAGTGTGTGTGTGTGTGTGTAGGATCAATGTTTCCACTCTCTATCCCTCTCCCTTCCTCTGTAAAAAAAATAAATAAAATATATTTAAAAAAATAAAAGAATCACTTGGTGCTGCGTGGAATTTAAGACCATGGAAGTGGCAAGAGAGGCGCTGCTTTCCCCATGTGTGAGGATGGCTTAAACCCGTGGTCGGCAAACTGCGGCTCGCAAGCCACATGCGGCTCTTTGGCCCTTGAGTGTGGCTCTTCCACAAAATACCACGGCCTGGGCGAGTCTATGTGGAAGAAGTGGCGTTAGAAGAAGGTTAAGTTTAAAAAATTTGGCTCTCAAAAGAAATTTCAATCATTATACTGTTGATATGTGGCTCTGTTGACTAATGAGTTTGCCAACCATTGGCCTAAACTAATGTAGTTGACAGGGGAGGTGGTTCAATACAAAGTACAAGTAACAATTGACCAAAGAGCACCAGTGATCGAATCAATACAAAAATATGGATCTGCGTGCAATGGCTTTATAGGATTAATTGGCTGTTTCTGTAAGTCTATCCATTCCTCATGATGCCTCTTTCACATGTGAGGCATGTTCTTGATAACGCCGCAGTGTATCTGTTACAGTAATGCTTTGCTATATGGAGATGCTCAAAGACGAATGTTTTTTGTTGTGCCAGAGCCTAGGCCGAGACGAGGGTGTGGACAGTGCAGGGAAGGTTAGCGGAAGAGGCCTCGATTGCCCACATGCTGCACGTCCCACGGAAAATCTGGCCTTGCCCAGCCCCCGGAGGGGCACCCGAGTCCCTTGGTTGCCTGGTACCTGCCCCTGGACTGTTTGGTGGCTCCAGGCCCGAGATCTTGAAAAGAGGTAGGTGAGGGGTGTGGGCTCTGGACTGGCTGGTTTGCATGTAAAAGGCTCAGTGGATTGAGCATCGACCCATGAGGTCACTGGTTTGATTCCAGGTCAGGGCACATGCCCAGGTTGTGGGCTCGATCCCTAGTAGGGGGCGTGCGGGAGGCTGCCAGTCGATGTTTCTCTCTCCCCCACTCCCTTCCCCTTCTCTCTCTCATGCTCACCGAGGGGTCTTTGCTCTAGGAATCATCTAGCCCTGGGAAGAGCAGTCCCTCTGGTATGAGCAAGGTGCCAGGTGCCAGAACATCAGAAAAGAGAGACATGCTTAATATGTGGATCTCCAAATGACAGAGTGGACACGTTTCCTCAGAGTTACCCAGCAGGTAGGAGCAAGGCCAGGAAGCACACCAGGTGGTCTGACTAGAGGGCCCAGGCTCTCGTCACCGCTCATTTACAACTGAGCCGAGACCATTCGATTCCGAGGTGTGTAACGTGCCTGTGAGCAGACAAACTGTAAATCTTTACCCCAAAAACAGCAGGATGACATCACCAAGCACTCCGAGGCAACCCAGCTTCCCGCCACAGAGACGGGAGGAGTGTGAACACAAAGGGGAGCGCACCCACAGAGCAGGTTCCCCTAGACCCCCAGCCCCGTGTCTTTATAGAGGACCCCCCGGCCCCCACTCCCTCCCAGCGGGACTCGCAGAGCTGGAAACGTGCCTAAGCCTGCATCGTCACACTCTTTAATCTCAAGGTGAGCACATTCAATAACAGGAATCATGACCCCACATGCTTTACTTTTCTCTCTTAAAGGCTACAAGTTTCAGCAGTGGGAACAGACAGTTCATGGGAAATAGTTAACATCTGTGCAGTGGCAACACACAGCGTTAACCTGGCCATCACATCTTAGCGGAAATAACGGCCAACCAAGGGGGCATTGCAAGTCGAACACTGGGAGGCATATCTATGTAGATATAGTCAGAGACGAGGTCCTTGGTCACCATTCTCCACACTCTGTCCTCCCTAAATCCACTCCGGACTGTGTGACTGATTGTGTTTGTTACAATTGTTTGCACGTACATGAGCCTTCGCCTCAAAGCTATGACTTATTTAGCAAACTGTTCACTCTTTGTTAGAGTCTGAACTCCCCGTCTGGCCACGGGGAGAGTTCACACGGCAGGCTTCAGACTGGTGTCCTTGGAGCGTCAGGGTTTGCCCCGTGGAGTTCGGAGCCTGAGGTTCCATCGCTCCCAGGAAGGACGGCCAGCTCAGGGTGCCCGTTGTTCTGTCCACCACGTGGTGCATGCCGGTGGCCGGCTGCTGGCGCCTGCAGGTCTGGGATCCTGGCTGTGTTCTGGAGAGTTCCCAATGAGCTCACCTAGACGCTCCGCACGCAGGGCCCTAACTCATGGACGCAGCTTCGGGGAAGCCGTCGGAACCCCTAACGCGTGTCCGTTTCCTCGGGGCTTCCGTCCGCGAACCCTTTCCCTCGCTGGGTTTGCTTTGGATCTCTCTCTGGAATAAGTCCCAGCTGGTGAGAATGCTGACACGCGGAGTCCTCGGCGTCTCCGTGGTGAATCGTCACCCGGGGTGGCCATTCGGACTTGTCGAGTCTTATCCATCCGGCCGTCAAAGCCCGTGGTTTCCCTCCGAAGCCGACACGCCACACTGACTACCCCACTGCTTTGTCGCCGCTCTGGGGACCCAACGTCACAATAAACACAGCTCCGGGCCGTTCACTCACACACACACACACACACACACACACACTCACTCACTACACACACACACTCACATACACACACACACACTCACACACACTCACACACACACTCATACACACACACACTCACACATACACACTCACACACACACACACACTCACACACACACACACACTCACACATACACACACTCACACATACACACACACACACACACTCACACACTACACACACTCACTCACACACACACACACACTCACACACACACACACTCACACACATACACACACACACACTAGTGTCTACGAAGGGAACGAAAAGGGGAAATGGACAAAACAGACGGTGGCTGGTTGTGGGGTGACGGGGAAATGAAATGGCTGGGGTCTGGCGTGGATAAGACAGAAGATAAAGGGGTTCGCTGAGGTGCCACCTCAAACACAGCCTTTGACCAGACACAGGCCTTAGGCCCCCCCCCCCCCCAGGGCTGGGACAGGTAACGCAGCCCTCGGGGTGGCCTGTTCCCTCGCTCAGCCCGACCACGGCCCGGGGTGCTGTCCGGGGAGAAGGCGGTGCCGCTCACTGAGGGATTGGACCCATTTCAGCAAAGGAACAGGGACCAGAACCCGAGAAGAAACGGGGAGCGAGGAGGGCGCGGCCCCCGCCCCGAAGCTCATGCTTCTTCACCCGCCGCGCAGCCCGGGAACCTCCACCTTCCGGTTCCACGTTCTCACCGGAGCGGGGCGGCGGCGGGGTGCGGGGGTGGCAGGAGGCAAACATCCCTGGCGCCGCCGTGTCCGCTCGCTCCTGGACGGTCTGGCGCGCCCATCACCACGGCCACCGGACCCAGGAGCCGGGCATGAGCTCGAGGCGTGGGGGTGACCCACGGGCAGCCGGCAGGACACGGCGCCTGGGGACGGGCTGGGAGCAAGTGCGGGTCCCGGGGGGCTCAGCCCGTGGACCGGTCCCATGTGGAAGCGGCGGCCGCGCAGGGTCCCGGAAGCACACGGCTCCACGGACGGAAGACAGATGCTCCGAAGAGGAGGAAGGACCGTAAGTCAGAGAGGAGGGCAGCAGGGAAAGGCCCGAGAGGGGGGGGGGGGGGGGGGGGGAGGAGCCTGAAGGACCGAGGGGCACAAACAGCTCCGCCCAGCAGGTTACCGAGTCCCTGAAAGGAAGGAGAGCGTGTGGGGCTGAGGAAAGCATTTGGAGAATTAACTAAAAAGTCCCCAAATCTGGCAACGGGCCTACACACACAGCACGAGCCCTCCCGGAGTTCATGCCAGTGACACCCTAACCAGCCCTGAGCTTCACGTGCAGACAGGAGGCTCCGAAAGCAGCTGGACGGGAGGGTGCACTCCGGCCGGGACTGGGCCCCGATGAGACCAGGGGAGACGGGACAGGACGTGCTCTTAAAGGGTTACAGTGCTGACCCCAAATCCCAGACCCCACAGAATATCCTCTGAGAATAAAGGCCACATGAAGACCTTTTTAAACGAAGAAAAACAAAACCATTTGTTAGCAGAAAGACCTACCCAGAGGGTAGAGGAGTCAGTGAAAAAGAGGAAATGTGAGCAGGAGGCACCCTGGGACTTCAGGAAAAAGGAAGGAACAATGGGATGGGTGAACAGACTGCTTCTCACGAGGTTTGTAAAAATGGTTCGGAAGGTGAAACAGATAAATCATCCAGTACGGTGCTCAGTGTGTGAAGAGAAAATACCTAAGACAATTATATTAAAGAATGGGGAGTGTAAGGTGACTTTTTATATACCCTCTGGCCTCAAGATCATGGCCAGAGGGATAGGAAGGAAGGAAGGGAGGGAGGGAGGGAGAGAGGAAGGAAGGAAGGGAGGGAGGGAGGGAGAGAGGAAGGAAGGAAGGGAGGGAGGGAGGGAGAGAGGAAGGAAGGAAGGGAGGGAGGGAGGGAAGAGGGGAGGAAGGGGGGAGGGAGGGGAGGGTAAAGGCGGCCAGTGAAAGGAAGGTTTCTACACCTCCCAGTGCTCCGTGTTGATGTCGTAGCTGTGATGTCACGTGTGTGTAGCACAGTACCTAGGTGATCACTACAATACAGAGATATACTCAGCCACATCATAGATACACCATACAGAATTCTCAACATTAAAGTAACCACAGGAAGCCAAAACAGCAACAGGGAAACAAAAACAAAAATCATAAAATGGCAGACTTAAGCCCTAACATATCAAAAATAATTTTAAATTTAAATGGACTAAATATACCAATTTAAAACCAGAAATTAGTAAAGTGGATAAAAAGAAAGCATGACCCAAGTGTGTGCTATTCACAGAAACTTACTTTAAATGTAATGGTATATAGATAAGGTTGAAAATGAAATGATGGAAAAATACAAACTATGCAAACATGAACCAAAAAATGCACTAGATACTATATTAATGTCATTTAAAGTATACTTCAAAGCAAAGAAAAGTTACAGGGCAAAAAGGGGCATTACACAGTGATAAAAGGGTCACCGGACCAAGATGACATAGCGATCCTAAACGTGTATGCATCAAACAACAAAGCTCTGAAATACATGAAGTAAACACTGATGGAACTAAAGGAGGAACAGACAATTCTACAATTCCACCGCAGGACTTCAATACCCGTCTTTCAACTACTGAAATACTACGCAGAAGGTGAGGAAGGATCTAGCAAATCTGAATAACATCATCAACCAACAGGATCGTGTAGACATTTAAAGAAACTCCAGCCAAACAGTAGAAAACACATTTTCTTCAGGCAGCCGTACAGAAGACTCATCAAGATAGACTATGTGATGGATGATAAAAGAAAAAAACCACTGCAAATTTAAACAGCCAGCTCCAACACACCATGAACTGGAAATCAACAAAGAGTGTGAGCCCGGCGGTTGTGGCTCAGTGGTTGAGTGTCAACCCATGAACCAAGAGGTCGCCAGTTCGATTCCCCATCAGGGAACATGCCTGGGTTGAGGGCTCAATCCCTAGTAGGAGGCATGCAGGAGACAGCTCCTTGATAATGTCTCTCATCGATGTTTCTATCTCTCTATCCCTCTCCCTTTCTCTCTCTCTAAAAATTAATAAAAAAGTATTTTAGAAAAAGAGCATGAAATATGTCACACACTTAAAAAAGTCAACAACATACTTTGTAAATAATCCATGGTTTAGAGAAGAAGTCTTGAATGAAGAAATATTTAGAACTGAATGAAATGTAGTTAAAACGTATTAAAACTTGTGAGATGAAGCTAAAACAGTGCATTGGGGAAAAATGATAGAACTTAATGCTTATAATAGAAAAATAATCTCAAGTTAATAATCTGAGCATCCACCTCAAGAAACTAGAGGAAAACACAACAAAAGAAAGTAGAAAAAAGAATATATTGAAGATCAGAAAATCTGTGAAATTAGGAACAGAAAGGTACCAAGCAAAAACCGATATAAAGTGCTGGTTCTTTGAAATGATAAAAAAAATTGATAAATACTAAGAAGATTGACAAAATAAAAAGAGTTGAAACATTTCAATATCAGGAATAAAACAGGGTAATAAACAAATTCTACTGCCAAAAGAATAATAAAGGAATACTTGAAGCAAATAAGAAAATTGACATGAAGTAGAATTATCCCTAGAAAAGGACAATGAAAATTCATCCAATATGAAATATACTCTAAATAGTTCTACCCATATTAAATAAAATAAATACCAAATTAAAAAGCATCCAGAAGAACAACCCCCAGGACTGAATGATTCTCTGGAGAATGCCGCCCAACATTAGAAGAACAAATAAGTCATTCTACACACTGACTTCTAAATAACAGGAGGAGGAGCCGTTCTCAGCACAGGCGGGGAGGCCAGGCCCACCGACGCACCAAAACCAGACACTGATGGTACAAAAAGCCAAACACGCAAAACCGAAGAATGGAAATAAGAAAAAGAACCTAAATCTGGTTATTCTTTATGAGAATAGAGGAAACCTTCCTCAATTAAAATATTAGCATACTGAATACTATAACACATAAAAATAATTAGACTCCATGACCAAGCGGGGCTTATTCCAAGGTTAGGAAACTGTTTGATATTGAAAACAGCGGATAGGAGTTGGGGGGAGAGGTGGGGTGGGTGGAAGTGGAAGAGGGTATAGGGTAAATGGTGATGGGGAAAAATATATAAAATTAAAATATATATATTTAAAACATCATACCAACAGGCTACAGGAAAAACAAACAAACAAACATGGTTATATCAACTAAGAGAGAAAAAGCATTTGACAAAACTCAACACCCATTCAAGATAACAAAAAACCTCAGCAAATTAGGAACAGGTACACCTCTGAACTTGGTAAGAAACCTCTATGAAGAAAACCTTAAGACTAACATCAGACTTGGTGATAAAAAACTGAGTGTTTTCCCTCTAATATGAGGGACCAGGCAAGAATATCTTTCTCACTACTACTACTATTCAACATTACACTGGAAATCCTAGCTAGTGCAGTAAGACAGGAAAAAGAAGAGGTAATACAGACAAGAAGAAAAAATAAAAACTATATCTATTTTTTGATGTAGAAGAATCCCAAGCATTCTATCCAATAAATGGTTACAGTTCAGGAAGTTTGCAGGATGCCAAAATAACATCCAAAAATGATTATATTTGTATAATACCATAGACTTATAAAAACTGTACAAGACCTGTTACTGACCTTTATAAAACAGTAAGGAAATAAGCAATGCTTCAATATAGAGACATGCCATGTTAGATAACTGGAAGACCCAACCCAGCGAAGATGCCTATTCTCAACAAATTGATCCACCTGCCAATTTAAATCAATTTCTAGCAAAACTTTTGATTATTTTGGGGGGTAAAAAAATCAAGTATATCTAAAACTTTACAGAGAAATTAAAGTAGGAGTGACAAATAAGGTTCAAATAAAAAAATGTGGGCAAAAGAATCACTTTACCCAATTAAAAATTTTACCATATAACTATAGCAATCAAGTCAACCAACAGTACAGGACCAAAAAATGTCCAAGTATTGGGTCTTTCAAGCCCCGTGAAGATTTGTTTTTTTAAAAAAATCAAAGCCTTAACCAGTGTTAACCGGTGCAATAAAATGTGACTGTCCATACGTGTATTCTAATCCCCTCAAACAAAAAAGTATTAATGGTTCAAGCCTTCATTTTTCTCACAAAAATTAAACTCCTTAAGAGTCGAGACAGTTGCCCTAACTGGTTTGGCTCAGTGGCTGGAGCGTCGGCCTGCGGACTGAAAGGTCCCAGGTTCGATTCCGGTCAAGGGCATGTACCTTGGTTGCAGGCACATCCCCAGTGGGGGGTGTGCAGGAGGCAGCTGATCGATGTCTCTCTCTCATCAATGTTTCTAACTCTCTATCCCTCTCCCTTCCTCTCTGTAAAAAAAAAATCAATAAAAATATATTTAAAAAAAAGAAAAAAAAGAGTAGAGACCGTGGTCTGCTGGTGTGGCTGTGGATTGAGCACTGTCCCACACACCAAAAGACGGCGGGCTCAATTCCCAGTCAGGGCACACACGTGGGGTGCAGGCTCGATCCCTGGTTGGGGTGTGTCTGGCAGACAACCACTTGGTGTTGCTCTCCCTGACCCCTCTCTAATGGGAACATGTCCTCGGTAAGGATTATTTTTCCTTCTTAAAGAATACAGACAATGTTTTAGAACAAAGATGTTCATTGAAAGTTTCCAGACCTGCCTTCAACGTCTACTTTCTGGACACTGGACAGCAGTGAATGTATGTACAAGACACATAAAGACCCTAGTCCTTTAGCTCTCAAACAAAACTCTCCTCCTGCCAACGAAACTAAGAAATCCATGGCAGCCCTAACCGGTCTGGCTCAGTGGATAGAGCGTCGGCCTGCGGACTGAAAGGTACCAGGTTCAATTCCGGTCAAGGGCATGTACCTTGGTTGCAGGCACATCCCCAGTGGGAAGTGTTTCTCTCTCATCGATGTTTCTAACTCTCTGTCCCTTTCCCTTCCTCTCTGTAAAAAATCAGTAACATATATTAAAAAAAGAAAGAAATCCATGACAAAGTGCCATAGGCGTTGCCAGGAGTCTGAAAGAAACTGGGGATAGTTCATTCTCTCTTCCAAGTCTCTCCCTTCTTTTTAAAGAAACAATTCCTGAGATAGCACTGCAGTGTAAACTAAGGAGAAAGAGAGCTGAAAGTTTTCTAAGTGCCTGATAACCATTGGGTCTCTCTCCTGAATGAATTCCCACATGGAGAATAAGGCTCCAGGCAGGGTCCATTTCCAATATGACTCATGAGAAGACCACTGACATCTTGCAACGGGTTTTTCACAGGGAAGACAACTATGGGGTTTCTCTTTGGTATGAGCGATTCAAGTCTGAGTACGGCGATTCTTCTGGCAAAACATTCTCCACGGTGTTTACACTCAGAAAGTCTTTCCCCAACAGGAGTTCTTGGAGGTTGACTGAGGGTTGTCCACTTGGGAAGGGTCTTCCCACTTCTGTTACACCGACTGGGTTTCTTCCCGTGTGAACCCTCTGATGCTGAGTGAGGGATGAGCTACGACTGAAGGCCTTCCCACACTCACTGCACTCATAGGGCTTCTCCCCGGTGTGGATGATGGAGTGTCGGATGAGGTTAGTGCTCCAGCAGAAGGTTTTCCCACACTCCATGCACTCATAGGGCTTCTCTCCGCTGTGAATCCGCTGGTGCCTCGTGAGGCCTGACCTGCGGTTGAAGGCCTTCCCACACTCACCGCACTCATAGGGCTTCTCTCCAGTGTGGATGCTGAAGTGCCGAATGAGGTCGGCCCGATTGCTGAAGGCTTTGCCACATTCCTTGCACTCAAACGGTTTTTCTCCAGTGTGGGCCCTCTTATGCAAGATGAAAGTGGAGCAGTGGGTGAAGGCCTTGCCACACTCACCACACACGTACGGCTTCTCCCCAGTGTGGATCCGCTGGTGCCTCTTCAGGTAGGACCTGTGGTTGAAGGCCTTCCCACACTCGAGGCACTCAAAGGGCTTTTCCCCCGTGTGGATGACGTAGTGGTGAATGAGGGCTGCGCTCTCACAGAAGGCTTTCCCACACTCCGTGCACTCGTAGGGCTTCTCCCCAGTGTGAGTCTGCTGGTGCCACATGAGGTATGACCTGTGTTTGAAGACCTTTCCGCACTCGAAGCACTCGTAGGGGTTCTCGCCGCTGTGGATGATGTAGTGCCGAATGAAACCTGGCCTATCTCGGAAGGCTTTCCCACACTCTTTGCACACAAAGGGCTTCTCTCCCGTGTGGCTCCTGTTATGAAGGACGAAAGTCGAGCGGTGGGTGAAGGCCTTTCCACATTCGTTGCACTTGTAGGGCTTCTCTCCACTGTGAATCCGCTGGTGCTGTGTAAGGTGTGACTTGCGGTTGAAGGCCTTCCCACACTCCATGCACTTGTATGGCTTCTCCCCGGTGTGGACCATGTGGTGCTGAAGGAGGTAAGTGCTCTTGCTAAAGGTTTTCCCACACTCTGTGCACTCATAGGGCTTCACTCCAGAGTGAATCCTCTCGTGTCGAGCAAGGAGGCGTTTCTTGTTAAACACTTTCCCACATTCACTGCATTTAAAGATACTCGCCTCTTCCTGAGTCATGCAATCTGTACCCAATCTGCATGAGTCATGCTCAAGGAGAGCTCGCACGGCAGAGGCTGGCTCCCGCACAGTCCTCGAACACACACCCTCAGCTGTCCCTAAGCCGCCATGTTCAGAGCGGGACTTCCTAGGAAATCCCTTCTGCAGGTCTAGCCCTGATTCCAGCTGTCCTTCTTGCACTTCCAATGGCCCATTCCGACCCAAGGTTCGGTCCACCTGGAAGTCTTCTGGGGGTTCAGCTCCTCGTATTAGTAGTTCCAGAAGTGAGGGTCCCTCAGACGGGGCAAGCTCACAAGTAGCAGGTTCTGTGGTCTTAGCTTTTCCCTTCTCACCTGAAAGAAATCCAGTACACAAAGGGCCTGTTAGTAATGCCAACATAAACACACACACACACACAAAATCCCACCATTTCAGTGACTTAAGAAAAGGTGAAAATAGTGCTTCTGTGTCTGCTATGTTTTACCTCTGAATACAAGAACTGCAATTTTTTTCTTTCCTAGTCCTTGGACTATGGACACCTTAAACAGGAGACAAAGGGATGTAGCTGGGTTACAGGGCAGAGTGATGAGAAGAAACAGTCAATTCCAGAGAGAATATTTATGCAAATAGGTAACTCACTTGGGCCCCTATATAGTTTATGCTGAAGAGATGACTCAGGGCAAGGCCTAGTCATGCTAGAAAGACTAACCACATGATTAGAGGGTTGGGACACTGAGCTATATGATAACAACTGAGCTTCTGGAAAAAGAGGGGGCAGGAGATTGTGTCATGTAGGTCATTAGTCAATCAACTGTGCTTATGAAACAAGTCTGTAAAACTCTGAACCCTGGAGCCAGGTGAAATCCCTCGGTTGAAAATACTTCATGCATGTATCATCAACATCAATACTAGGAGTTTAATGAGTCCCTGAGGACATGGAGACGCATGTTTGGAATCCCTCCAAAAACTCTGAAAAACACTTTGATGTAGACCTACTAGACAAAGACTTTTAAAAAATCATCTTGTCTGAACGTACCCAATCTTGTCTGATCTCAGAAGCTAAGCAGGGTCGGGCCTGGTTAATACTTGGATGGGAAATCACCTGGGAATACCAGGTGATTTAGGCTTAAAATAATAATAATAAATTAAATAAATAAAATATTTAAGAAACCATGTTAAAGAAGTTCAAAGAACTGAAGGAAGATATGGAGAAAGTGAAGAAAATTATGTCTAAACAAAATGGAAATATCAACAAAGAGCTAGAAAACCTGAAATAAACAAGAAAAGAATTTCTGAAACACAATGCTACCAACAACTAACTGTACACCAACAAAACGGGAAAATCTATGTGACACGGGCAAATTCCGAAAAACACAAAACCTACCAAGGAGAAAATCTATGTGACACGGGCAAATTCCGAAAAACACAAAACCTACCAACCTATTCATGGAGAAACAGAAAATCTGAATAAACCTATAATATTTAAGGAGATTGCATTACTAATCAAAAATCTCTCAACAAAGTAAAACACTGGACCTGGTAAAGTTAATATAAATGTTCTACCAAACATTTCTAAAGAACTAATGCCAATCCTGCTCAAACTCATCTAAACTCGTTCTCAGATTAGCAATATCATGATAATAAAGCTAAAGCACTGCCGAAACCAGTTTGGCTCAGTGGATAGAGCATCGGTCTGCGGACTGAAGGGTCCCGGGTTCAATTCCAGTCAAGGGCATGTACCTTGGTTGTGGGCACATCCCTGGTAGGGGGTGTGCAGGAGGCAGCTGGTCGATGTTTCTCTCTCATCGATGTTTCTAGCTCTCTATCCCTCTCCCTTCCTCTCTGTAAAAAAATCAATAAAATATATAAAAAAATAATAAATAAATAAATAAATAATTATTAAAAAAAAAAAAAAAAGCTAAAGCACTAACACTAACAGAAAACAAAACTGCAGACCAACATCTCTCATGAAAACTGATGCAAAAATCCTCAATGAGAGAGTGGCAAGCTAAAATCCATATGTAATGGAACATACACCATGACCAAGGTGGTTTATTCCTGTAATGCAAGGATGGTTTGACACATGAAAAGTGATCAGTGTAATACACATTAACAAAATGAAAAAAAAAAAAAAAAAAGCAACATGATTATCTCAATTGTTGCAATAAGTACTTCCAATAGCTTGCTTTTCATGAGCCACTTGGTATGACTCAGACGCTTTGCTAAGCAGTTTTATGCATTAACCTTTTGCACTCGGATGTCGAGTGTGACTCGACATGGTTAGCATCGGTAGCAGCTCGTATGTCGAATTGTATTGAATGTATCAATAATTTGAAATATAAAAAAAATCCAAATAAATAAGTTTGTATGAAAAGAAACTCCAGTTTTTTATTCTACTGCCGCGCTTTGTAAAATCTGGGGTATTTAAAAAATTAAATCCCGAGTAGAATAAAGGAATCGAGAAAAAAGCAAGCGAGTGCAAAGGGTTAATGCGTGACGTGATTACACCCCCAAACCACCCAATGACAAAAACACCACTTTTACTAGCACGTCCTGGGACAGACCCAGTGTAGCAGACTACACTCACCAAACGCTCTGCGCCTGAGGCTGGACACGCAGCCTCGCCACAACTCGCGGCCCCACACCCAGGTGCCCCAACGCCCAGTTCTCGTCGGTGGGATGTGAGGCGAACTGGTGTTTGCGGGAGGGGGTGACATCCCCCCTCCTCTCTGCCTTCCTCTGCCAGCTGGAGGACGTCAGCACAACCTGACAGCGGCACACTGACGACAGGACCGACACGGGTCCCTGAAAACCACGTGGTACAGAGCTGCCTGCTGACCCATGTGAGTGAGAGAAAGAGCTGCCACATGCTGAGCCATGAGATTCTGGAGTCTGTCTGATCCAGAAGCTACTTTTAACTTATACAAAAACACAAGAAAATCGTGCAACTCACTACAGCCACAAAGCTGGCAATCAGCAAGCCAGACTTTGAGCCCCCGACAGATCTTAGCTCACACAGCTCTGCCCTCCATGAGATCAGAGGGCTCCATGGCTTGCCCTGGCTAGTGTCGCTCAGTGGGTTGGGCGTCATGCCATGCACTGAAAGGTTACTGGTCTGATTCCCGGTCGGAGCACATGCCTGGGTTGCAGGCTTGATCCCCGGGAGGGAGCATGCAGTTATTCTGCTCTCGCATCTCACATCGATGTTTCCCTCTCTCTTAAAAATCAATAAAAAAATCTTTGGGGAAAAGGGCTCCCTGGCTTTCAAACCACCAGACAGGCCACAACACGAAGCTCCCCAGGGAGCCACGGCCAGCGGTCTGGTCTCCTGGTCTCCCGGCGCAGGGTCTGCCATTTGCCAGGGCGGCTCCTACCTGGCCAGGTGCCTTGGGAGAGATCTGTCTTCACCATCCACAGCTCCGGCTCCGGCTCCGGCTCCGGCTGGCAGATCAGCTCAGGTCTGGGAACAGGGCACCCTGTTCACGGAGAGGGAAAGAGGACGTGAGGATTTAAAAACATTTTTTTTATACCATTGAAGACATAAGGATATCTGTGAAAGGAAATAAAGCCCCTCAATCGAGCCTGGGACAAGACCTCAGAAGGAAGCTGCTTCCTTCCATCCACACCAAGTGCTGACATGACCTGAAACCAATGACAGGCCATGCTGGCAGGGAGTGTTTATTCCTCAGACAAAGTTAAAAGCTAATGCAGAGTGTGACCACACTCAAAGGACAGTGACAAGCAGCTTAAAAGCATTATTTCGTTTCAAAATCAAAATGAATTGATGGAGTAATGTAAACAACTGACATACCTAAAATATTTACTCCTTTCAGTCAAAACAAGGTATGTGTCTTCATTGATCTGTCTTTTTTCCCCATTTTTAAACATGTATTGATTTTAGAGAGAAAGCAGGGTGGGGAGAGGGGGAGACAGAGACAGAAAGAGAGAGAGAGAACATTGATTTATTGTTCCACTTATGTACGCAATCACTGGCTGATTCTCGTGTGTGCCCTGCCCAGGATCAAACCCACAACCTTGGCGTATCAGACAACACTCTAACCAACTGAGCTACGTGGCCAGGATCTAGGTCTTATTTTCAGAGCCACAGACAGAACGAAGATTCTACCTCAGGGTTTCCTCAGCATCACCAGCAAGCACATACTGTGACCAGCCCCATTCTACAGGTGAGGAGACCAAGGCTCCAGCACATGACGTGCTGTGCCCAAGAGGACAGCGTGGAAAGCCCAGTCTAGCCTTGTCTGCTGTCTTGGCTGTTCACCACCCCCGCTCCAGAGGCTCAGTCCAGACACGAGGGTGACGAGGTCCTGAGAGTCACAGCAGCGGGAGAGCAGCAGGGGGTCCTCAATACCAACCTGGCCACAGCAGGCACTTTCCGAGCCTTTCCCCTAAGTTGCCCACGTACCCTGCCGCACTGAGAAGCAGGTGCCACATTAACCCATTTTCCCAATAAGCGCACCACAGCACAGAGAGGTTCAGTAACCTGCCCAAGGCCACACAGCTTTTCAGAAGCAGAGTTGGATTAAACAAGATTCCAGCACTAGACACCTGTCCGCTAAGGAAGAAACAGAAACACCTGTGTGGGGCCCGCAGCCGAGGCTGGTCTTGTCCAGTGTGGACGTAAAGCACCCCCGGGCTCTGTCCACCAGATGCCACTGCCACCCACACCCAGCTGTGACGATCCAAGTGGCCCCGATACTGGGGAGCCGGATGAACGAGGGTGACGGGAATAAGCAAGAACCATACATGTAACACACAGACA
Source organism: Eptesicus fuscus (assembly GCF_027574615.1). Lineage (NCBI taxonomy): Eukaryota > Metazoa > Chordata > Mammalia > Chiroptera > Vespertilionidae > Eptesicus > Eptesicus fuscus. The sequence continues at coordinate 49,388,820 of NC_072493.1, read as the reverse complement.
TAGTGCGACGGGCGGACAGCCAGAGGGACAGCGGGTTCGGGTAGATGGAGGTGGGGGAAGAAAGAACAGTTTATTGGTTTTTAGAGAGAGAGGAAGGGAGAGGGAGAGAAAGAAACATTGCTGTGAGAGCATAACATCTGATTGGCAGCCTCCTGCAAGCCCCCCATGGGGGATGGAGCCCACACCCCGGGCCTGTGCCCTGACTGGGAATCGAACCAGCAACCTTTCGGTGCATGGGGTGACACCCAACCAGATGAGCCACACCAGCCAGGGCTCCGAGACCTTCGTGAGCAGCCAGGCCCGGAGCCAGACGTGGAAACGGAAGTGCAGGTCCCCCTCCGGGGGGAGGACTCACCCAGAGACGTCAGGAGCCTGCAGGTCTCCAGCATCACCTCCTGGTACAGGGTCCTCTGGGCCACGTCCAGCTGCCCCCACTCCTCCGGGGAGAAGGTCACGGCCACGTCCTCGAAGGTCACAGACACCTGGAAAGTAAGACAGCGGTCGCAGCGATGGCCCTGGAGCTGCTGATGGGATCAGCCATGGTCTCTGCGTCGTGGTCAAGGGGCAGACGTCAAGGCCCAGAGCACCACGCGCCTGCTGGGGCCGAGCTCTGTGCTCGCTCCCGGGGACGGCAATGCTGTGGGTGCGACACGGTCGCACAGGAGAAGCCTCTGGGCAGGAGCCGACGTAAACGGACACGAGACAATGGAACGTCACGTAGGGGGTGAGGCGGACAGGAGGGCTCTGGGCAATCAGATGAGGAAATATGGTAATAAAAAGTCTCAGTAATGGTAGTAACAGATGTACCTGAGCCTCATTGGTCCTGCCAGGTGCCTGCCAGTGCTGGGGGCTTCCCATCCTGTCTCCCCCCAGCCTCTAGTTACAGCTGACACTCAGTCTTCTTTGACGTTAGTTACATCAGGTCTTACAGTGACTGGCAGTCCCAGCTCCGTTTTATCTATAGTGAGTACATACGCTGGCCCATGAAAACCAGTGTCCGGAAACACGGGGTACAGGACAAACACGGGCAGGCAGGTGCCTGGTTGTCAGCAGCTGGGACAGTTCACAAAGGGGTAAAATCAAAGATCCCAGAACCACGCGACAAGCCCCTGCTCCCGAGTCATCCTTTTCACCAGTGGCTCCTGACAGCCCTGTGGTGACCAGGCCCACTCATGAAACACAAACAATCCAGCCACTCCACTCTCAGATGCACAGGCCACCACTGCAGATCTGCCATTCAAATGCTCCCAGACCTTCAGACTTTCCTAAAAATCTCTCAAACAAGCAGCAGCTGGTGTCAGTGTGCCCCAAACCTATCAATAAGAGGCCCAAGATCTGGCACTAGCACCACCTGCCTTGCTGCACAGCTGGGCCTCACCTGGGCACTTCCAAGCCCAATACAAATAGCAGCCATCTGCAGATCTCTCTATAGCTCCTGCCAGGTGGCCCCAGGTAGTGGCTGACTTTGCACCTCCTGGGAGGCCCCAGAGCCAGTGCGCCCGGTGGACAGCTTCAGACCATACAGATTACAACTCTACACTCCACAACGGACACACTCAGGGGGCACCAAAGCCCCACTGAAGCACGTCCTGCTCCACCGGGGTGTCTCCTGCACAGCAGCTCCTCCACTGTAATCACAGCTGGTCCTCACAGCCAATAGGCCTGAAGGTCAATTCCTCCCAGTGATGCTAAAGCCAGTGGTCAGCAAACTCATTAGTCAACAGAGCCAAATATCAACAGTACAATTGAAATTTCTTTTGAGAGCCAAAATTTTTAAACTTAAACTTCTTCTAACGCCACTTCTTCAACATAGACTCGCCCAGGCCGTGGTATGTTGTGGAAGAGCCACACTCAGGGGGCCAAAGGGCCACATGTGGCTCGCGAGCCGCAGTTTGCCGACCACGGCTAAAAGCAATTAAGTCTCAACTAAACAAGACTGTGCACACAGCCCACAGAGGGGCACCCAGAGGGCCCAGGTCGGGTGACTGGGGAGGCTGAGCCACTGGGCCCCACAGGACATGTACTGCACAAGGTCACACTACCAGTTCCAGGAGACCTGATACAGAGAAACAAACACAGGGAGGCAGCCAAAGTGTGGAGACAAAGAAACATGTCACAAATGAAAGAACAGAAGAAATCTCCAGGGAAAGAAATAAATGAAATGGAAGCAAGCAAACTACTGGATACGGAGTTCACAACAATGGTGATAAGGATGCTCAAGGATCTTATGGAGAACCTCAAGGGACTTAATGAGACTTTCAAGGATCTTACTGAGAATTTCAAAGACATGAAAAAGGACCAGTCAGGAGTTAAGTATACACTAAATGAAATAAAGAATAATTTACAGGGACTCAACAGTAGAGTAGAGGATTCCGAGAATCAAATAAACGATTTGGAATATGAGGAAGCAAAAAACACCCAATCAGAAGAGCAAAAAGAAAAAGAATAAAAAAAATATGAAGATACTGTAAGGAACCTCTGGGACAATTACAGTGTTCCAACATCAAATTACCGGGGTGCCAGAAGGAGAAGAGAGAGAGCAAGATACTGAAAACCTATTTGAAGAAATAATGACAGAAAACTTCCCCCACCTGATGAAAGAGACTTACAAGTCCAGGAAGTGCACAGAACCCCAAACAAGAGGGATCCAAAGAGGCCCACACCAAGACACATCATAATCAAAATGCCAAGAGCAAAAGACAAAGAGAGAATATTAAAAGCAGCAAGAGAAAAACAGTTAATTACCTACAAGGGAGCACCCATACGACTGTCAGCTGATTTCTCAACAGAAACCATGCAGGCCAGACGGGAGTGGCAAGAAATATTCAAAGTGATGAATAGCAAGAACCTATAACCAAGATTACTCTACCCAGCAAAGCTCTCATTCAGAATTGAAGGTCAGATAAAGAGCTTCACAGACAAGAAAAAGCTAAAGGAGTTCATCACCACCAAACCAGTATTACATGCAATGTTGAAGGGTATTCTTTAAGACAGCGGTCGCCAACCGGTGATCTGTGAACCACCGGTGGTCCCTGAGGTCTGAAAGGTTGGCGACCGCTGCTTTAAGAAGAGGGAGAAGAAAAAGGTAAAAAAAAAAAAAAAAGTGAACAATAAAATAACACAGTACATACATATCTACCAACAATTAAAATCTAAAAATCAAAATAAATGAACAAGAAATAATGAACAAAGTAAAGTGATGAATAAAATAGAAAGGGAGGCATGGAAACATGGAACAGACTGACGAGTCTCAGAGGGAAGGGAGGCGGGGAGATTAACCAAAGACCTTATATGCATATACGCATCGGTCATAGACAACAGGGTGGTGAAGGCCTGGGAATGGGTGGAGAGGGGGTACATCTGTATATGCTCAACAATAATGATTAAAATATATATATGTATATTAAAATAAATAAATAAATGTTCCCAGACACTGATTCATGGTTTTTCACCTGCACCTTCAGTGCTCACTTCTCGGCTTTGTAGCTTCAACTCTCCGAGTTTTTTCTTTTCTTTTTTAATTGAATTTTTACAGAGAGGAAGGGAGAGGGATAGAGAACTAAAAACATCGATGAAAGAGAAACATTGACCAGCTGCCTCCTGCACACCCCCTACTGGGGATGTGCCCACAACCAAGCTCTATCCACTGAGCCAAACTGGTTAGAGCTCCGAGTTTTCTTTTATTTAAATATGTTTTTATTGATTTCAGAGCGGGAGAGGGAGATAGAAGAAACATCACGACGAGTGAGAATCACTGATCGGCTGCCTCCTGCACGCCCCCTACTGGGGATTGAGCCCCCAACCCAGGCATGTGCCCTGACTGGGAATCCAACTGGTGACCTCTTGGGTCCTGGGTTGACGCTCAACCGCTAGCCGCACCCCGCAGGGCTCCATGAATTTTCTTGACTTAATATTTCAATTAAACACGCGGCCATTCCTCATAAATGAATTTGTCCATATTTGGGAGCCCTGCAATATTACTCATTTGTGGTGGGGATAAACTCACGTCATGTGCACATTCTGGGCAGGGAGGTAAGAGTAGAAAAACCAACTAGGGCCTCCACATTTACTACCAGATGACACACGTTTGAGTAACAGAAACTCTCCGCCCTGGCCGGGCAGCTCATTGGTTAGAGCATCCTCCAGAACACCAAGGCTGCAGGTTCTCTCGTGGGCGGGGCACATGCATCAACCATTGAATGCAGGAATGAGTGGAACAACAAATCATTTTTTTTTTTCCATCTTGCTCTCCCTCTCCCTTCCTCTCTCTCTCTCTCTTTTAAAAAAAATATATTTTATTGATTTTTACAGAGAGGAAGGGAGAGGGAGAGAGTTAGAAACATCGATGAGAGAGAAACATCGACCAGCTGCCTCCTGCACACCCCCCACTGGGGATGTGCCCGCAACCAAGGTACATGCCCTTGACCGGAATCCAACCCGGGACCCTTCAGTCCGCAGGCCGACGCTCTGTCCACTGAGCCACACCGGCCAGGGCAATAAAAATACTCTTAAAAATTAAGAAAAGGTAAGATATGTACACATGTAATACCTCAATAAAAAAATATTTAAAAAAAAAATTAGGAAAAGGGGTGGTTATTCACCAAGGCCTGGCCCTGTGGGGCGGACGGGGCCGCAGTTTCTGGTCAGCCCCCGGCCTGTCCCTACAGACGCAGCGGCGGCTCCCGCGCTGCTCACGGGCTGTGAGGGTGGCTGCCCGGGCGGGCGGCTGCAGGCTGCGGTCGCAGCTCCGTTTTCCCGTCGGCGCCCCTGGGGTTTCCGGCCGCCCGCGTCCGGAGGCCGGAGAACGGGACCAGCCAGCTCCCCTTCACACCCACCACAAGGACAAAGCGCGACCCCGCTCCGAACCCGCGGCGACGCGGCACCGCCCGACCCGCCGTGCGCTCACCTGCGCCGGGTCCACCGGCGCCGCCATCGCGGGACCCCGAGGGGACAGCGGGGCCCGGGCGGGCGGCGGCCGAGGCGGGGCCCGCGGGCCCGGGCGGCCGTCCCCGTCTCCCTGCCCTCGGGGCCACCTGGGCCGACGGTCGCACTCCGCGCTCCAGGGACGCGTCTTGGCCTCCTTCCAGCTCATTCTCCGAGAGCCGCCCCGGCAGCGGCCACCAACGGCCACCGCTTCGCCACAGCTGGCAGCTGGCGTGGACGGAGCAGTCGCGCGCAAATGACGCAGGGCACTGAGGGACCGGAAGTCCCGCCTCCGTCACCAGAAACGCCATTGCCCTGGTGCGCAGTATTCTGGGTAATGTAGTTTTTCCTCTGCAAACCACCAGCAGGGCTGCAGGGCAGTGCTGTTGGAGCAGGTGGTCCGGGTCTATTTTCTTGTCTTTTTGTTTGCGTGTTTTCTGATTTTTATTTTATTTTTTTAAATCTTTATTGTTGAATATATTACATATGTCCGTTCCCCTTTACCCCACTGACCCCTTCCAGCCTGCTTCCACCCTCACCCTCGGCCTTCACCACCCTATTGTCTGTGTCCATGGGTTATGCATATCTGCATACAAGGTCTTTGGTTGATCTCTTCCCACCCACCCCCGCCTGCCCTCTGAGATTCCACAGTCTGTTCCTTGCGTCTATGTCTCCGGATCTATTTTGTTCAACAGTTTATTTTGTTCCTCAGATTCATGAGTGAGATCATGTGATACTTGTCTTTCTCTGACTGGCTTATTTCACTTAGCATGATACTCTCCAGGTCCCTCCATGCTGTCTCAAAGGGCGAGATCCTTCTTTTTTATTGCTGCATAGTATCCCATGGTGCAAATGTACTGCAGCTGTTTTAATCCACTCACTGCTGATGGGCACTTGGGCTGTGTCCAGGTCTTAGCTATTGTAAATTGTGCTGCTATGAACATAGGGGTGCATACATTCTTTCTGATTGTGTGTGTTTTTTTAAACTCTTCACTCCAGGACAGTATTTTTTCCATTACTTTTTAGAGAGAGTAGAGGGGAGGGATGGAGGGAGAAGGAGAGAGAGAGAGAGAGAGCGAGCGCAATTGGCTGCCCCAGCCATGCACCCCCACCAGGACAGGGTCTATCCTGCAATCCAAGGTACATGCCCTTAGACCAGGAACGGAACCCGCGATCATTTGGTCTGGCCCTGCCAAGGCATTAGGGGTGAGTTAATTAAATGTCTGACCACACATAGCAGGCTATTTTGGTTGTTGTTGTTAATCCTCACTGGAGAATATTTTTCCATTGCTTTTAGGTAGAGTGGAAGGGAGGGAGAGAGGGGGAGAGAGAGAGAGAGAGAGAAAGAGAAACATCGATGTGAGAGACACATTTATTGGTTGCCTTCCACAGGGGCCCCTACTGGGGCCTGGGATCAAACCTGCAACCCAGGTACATGCCCCTGACCGGGAATTGAACCTGAGGATGGAAGGGAACAAAAGAAGGAGGGAGAAAGAGAGAGAGAAACATCGATGTGAAAGACACATTTCGATTGGTTGCCTCCTGATGCACCCTGGGGATCCAGGGCTGGGGATCGAACCTGCAACCCAGGCACGTGCCCTTGACCGGGAATTGAACCCACGACCCTTACCATGTTTGGGCCGATGCTCTAACCACTGGGACACACTGGCCAGGGCCAGTGAGACGTTTCATCTCGACCTCGGCGTGTGGATGTCAGAGAGTGAACCTGGGTGGACCGGTAGGTCCTGTGTTCGGGAAAACATGGGGGAACAAGGAGCTGAGTGTAGGAGCCGCTGAGATAGGGGCAGGCTATGCGGCACGGGGGTGGTCACCTGGGGGAAGCAGTCGCAAGGAGAGTGGTTAGCTCACCATCCCTGGGGGCCAGGAGGGGCATCATCGTGAGCCCCTCTCCTCGGAAAGGGTTCTACCAGAAATAAAGGTTCTATCCAATGACACTCCAACGTACACAGCTATAGACGTGGTCCAGAAGCAGCAGCCATGTAGGTTGCTTGTTGTAAAGAAAGGAAGACAAAAGACTTAGATGAAACTCTCTGTAGCCTGAAAATTATTCTGGAGGGAAGTAAAGAGAGGTTTCCTTCAAACATCTGAAGAACTGTAATTGAAGGTCAATAAACTTAAGTAAATAATTTGGGTTTTTGCCTCCCTGACAAAGTTTATGTTACGTTACTCAACGACTAATTGCAGAAATTTAATTAATGTCATTTACTGTCCATAACCTAGGACACTGGTCGGCAAACTGCGGCTCGCGAGCCACATGCGGCTCTTTGGTCCCTTGAGTGTGGCTCTTCCACAAAATACCACGGCCTGGGCGAGTCTATTTTGAAGAAGTAGCATTAGAAGAAGATTGTTTAAAAAATTTGGCTCTCAAAAAGAAATTTCAATCGTTGTACTGTTGATATTTGGCTCTGTTGACTAATGAGCTTGCTGACCACTGACCTAGGACAAGTAAAGTTAAATAAATTAACCTTATTTTGGGTTAATTTAAATTGGCTAATTGAAATAAGTGAATATTCAAGAGAATTTAATGGTACTGGACAAGAAACTATTCCTGAAGTATTAGCTAAAATTTTTACTGATAGTTCATCTCATAGTAAAATTGCTTAACATGCAATGACTCCAAAGCAGTCATATTTCTATACAAAAAATTAAGTTACCAAGACTGCATTAAAAAATTTCCAAAAACCTCCTAATATTTAAATAAAAAAAAAAGGGGGGGGGGGGGACATGGTACAAAATGATTGATCTTTTGCCCTGGCCCTAGGTAGATCAATTGGTTAGAGCATCATCCCAATACACCAAGGTTACAGGTTCAATCCCCGGTCAGGGCACATACAAGAATCAGCCAATGGAAGCATAGATAAGTGGAACAACAAAGCGATGTTTCTCTCTCTCTCTCTCTCTCCTTCTAAAATCAATAAAAAAGTTTTGCCCTAGATGGTTTGGCTCAGTGGATAGAGCATCAGCCTAAGGACTGTACAGACTGAAGGGTCCTGGGTGTGATGCTGGTCAAGGGCACATACCTTGGTTGCAGGCTTGATCCCGGGCCCTGGTCGGGGTGCGTGCGGGAGGCAACCAATCAATGTCTCTCTCTCACTGTGCCACACCAGCACGGCCAAGGGTTCGGCGAGCCTGAGGGGGGCCGGTGAAGGATGAAGAAAAGACAGACAAGAGAAAGAGCTGGGTCTAGGTGGATCTTCTGTGCCTGGCTGAGGCCACAGAACAGATCCAGACTGCAAAGCTGATGCTTTATTTATAGTCAGGGGCAAACAAGGCAATTTACAATGTTCTTGTGAGTTTCACTTGTTTTGGCAGCACTTGCTGGCCCTCCCACAGCCCACTAGCTACCCAGGAAAGATCTAGGGAGCAGTCACAAGATCAAGCTTAATCATGCTGAGAGGGCTGTGCCCTCCAAGCTGGGACTTGTTTGCGACTTTGCCAGCAGCTCAGTCCGAGGCTTAACCCTATAACCGCTCCCTACATCTCACACCGATGTTTCTCTCTGTCTCTCCCTGTCCTTTCCACTCTCTAAAAAAATCAATGGAAAATATCCTCGGGTGAAGAGATAAAGAAAGAAAACAAAAATGAATAAAAAATTTAAAAATAAATGATTAATCTTTTATTAATTAGCATCTTATGTTTTAAAAGGGAAGACACAAAAGGCAGATACGATAGCGGGGCCAGGAGAGCTCCCTGAACAAACACACAGGAACAGGAACCGGGGCGGGCCGGGCTCAGGAAGCCGACGGGGCGGGTGGAGGCCCCACCCTCCGAGAATGGGCCTGCACCCACGGGTGCTGCAGGACCTGGGCCAGCGGCAGCCGCTCCGAGGGCTGGTATCTGAGGAGCTTGCTGATCAAGTCCTGGGCCCCCAAAGGTATTGCTGGAGGAAACTTTAAATCAACCTGAGGAGGTCGGAGGAGAAACACAAATATGGTTAAATTTCAAATATATGTGTGTGTGTGTGTGTTTGTGTATATACACTGAGTGGCCAGATTATTATGACCACCTGACGTTTGTAGGCAAACTAGGCGTACGCTGCATCGTGTGGGATATGGAAGCCGAAGGCCTGTTCGAACACCTTTGCTGTCTGCAGTTACCAAGATAAAACGTCTCCAATTCGCACAGGAACACAAGGATCGGACAGTCGAGCATTGGAAAAAAGTCACGTGTTCCGATAAATCACGTTTCCAGTTGCATCATGCAGGTGGCAGAGTGAGAATTTTGCGGAAACAGCATGAAAGCATGCACCCCACATGCATGAGTACAACCCCTCAAGCTGGTGGGGGCAGTGTTATGGTTTGGGGCATGTTTTCCTGGCATGATTTGGGCCCTTTAATTCGTGTGGAACAACGTCTGAATAGCACAACATACCTAAGTATCGTTGCTGATCAAGTTCATCCTATCATGTTGATGGCGTATCCCAGTGGAGATGGCCTCTTCCAACAAGACAATGCGCCATGCCACAGTGCTCATATTGTGCAGGAGTGGTTTCAAGAACATGAGGGAGACTTTACCTTGCTTAGGTGGCCCCCACCATCACCAGATCTCAATCCAATTGAGCATTTATGGGACGAAGTTAAAAGAGCCATCAGGCAGCTGCTTCCACAACCATCAAATCTCACAGAACTGGAGAGTGCTATCCATCAGGCATGGTGTCAGACTCCTCGCATCACCTTTCAACTTCTCATGGAGTCAATGCCAAGAAGAATCGCCGCAGTATTGAAGGCAAAAGGTGGCCCAACGAAGTACTGATGGGACGGTCATAATAATCTGGCCACTCAGTGTGTGTGTGTGTCTGTGCGTATTAATATATTTTTATTGATTTCAGAGAGGAAGGGAGAGGGAAGGAGAGAGAGAAACATCCACGATGAGGGAGAATCATTGATCGGCTGCCTTCTGCACGCCCCCTACTGGGGATCAAGCCTACAACCCAGGCATGTGCCCTTGATTGGGGTGCGTGCAGGAGGCAACCAATCAATGTCTCTCTCTCACTGTGCCACGCCAGTACAGCCAAGGGTTCAGTGAGCCTGCTGAACCCAGGTCCCTTCAGTCAGCAGGCTGACACCCTATCCACTGAGCCAAACCAGCCAGGGCTAGTATGGTTGACTTTTTTGGCCCAGGTTCTGTCTGCGGTGAGTCCCTTCCAGGCACAGGACCTAAGGCGGCAAGCTCTGTGCATGCCGCAGGCTGGGCAGGCCCGGCCGCCACGGCTGACTGGCTGCCCCAGGAGCGCCAGGGGCACGGCCACCTCACCTTGAGGATGCGCTTGTAGGTCTCGTGGTAGGAGGAGCTCTCGAAGGGGGGATTCCCCACCAGCAGCTCGTAGCAGAGCACGCCCAGGCACCACAGGTCCACCATCTCGCTGTACGTCCTCTGCTCGATCATTTCTGGGGGCAAGTAATCCAGAGTCCCGCACATCGTCTTCCTCCTGGAGGAGGGCAGAGATGTGAGTGCTGCCAAGGGGCCCAGACAAGGGAAACACCCTTCGTGGGGCCCCAGTGAGACGGGGGTCCCCTCCCCAGCACAGGAGCTGGGAAGCACCAAGTTTTTTTTTTTTTTTAATTTTATTGATTTCAAAAATGAGAATCATTGATCGGCTGCCCCCTGCACACCCCCTGACCAGGAATCGAACTGTGACCTACTGGTTCGTAGGCCGACACTCAACCACTGAGCCACGCTGGCTGGGCATGGAAGCCACCGAGTTTTAATATGGGTCAGGGTTCAGAGAAGGCAGGGACTGGGCCCCACCGGTTCCGTGTTTTGGAATTATTCGTACAAGGATGTAAGACAGAGAGGTGGAAAGACATCGATTGGTTGCCTCCCGTACAAGCCCCCACGGGGCCTGGCTCTCGACCTGCAACTCAGGTGTGTGCCCTTGACTGGAATTGAACTCGTGACCCTTCAGTGAGCAGGCCTGGGCTCTAACCACTGAACACACTGGCCAGGGCCCACGCAAGACTCCTGATGCAGTGGCAGACGCAGTGACAGATGTTGTAAATCCTCCCTGAATTACATCAGCATACTATCTAAGAAAGAGGGAATATGCTAATTGACCATCATTCCCTCACAAAGATGGTGACGCCCCCAGCCAATAAGGAGGGAATATGCTAATTGACTGCCACACCCTCAGAGATGGTGGTGCCCACAGCCACAAGATGGCAGCGCCCAGTCACCTCAGCCCCCCAGTTGCCCAGGGTTGGCCCGAGGTGCAGGCAAGCCTTGGATGGCGGCTGCCCAGCTGCCCAGGGCTGCCTGAGGCTCAGGTAACCAGGGTCGGCTGAGGCTTGCGCTGCTGGCAGTGGCAGCAGCAGAGGTGTGATGGGGCATCGCCTTCCCCTGATTGCTGGGTCCCCTCCCACCCCTGAGGGCTCCCAGACTGTGAGAGGGGGCAGGCCGGGCTGAGGGACCCCCCCTCCAGTGAATGAATTTTCATGCACTGGGCCTCTAGGAGTATAATAAATACACAAACTGGTAACACAGTCATTTGTTATCATTATCAAGCATCATGTACTATGTATAACTATATGTGCTATACTTTTACTTTTATTTTTAATTTTCTTTTAATCCTCACTTAAGGATATTTTTCCATTGTTTTTTATTTTTATTTTTATTTTTAGGCAGAGTGGAAGAGAAAAGGAAAGACAGAAACATCAATGTGAGAGAAACGCATCGACTGGTTGCCTCCTGCACCAGTCCTGACCAGGGCCTGGGCCTGGAGGAGCCTGTAACTGAGGTATGTGCCCTTGACCAGAAACAAAACTGGGACCCTTCGGTCCACAGGCTCATGCTCTATCCACTGAGCCAAACTGGCTAGGGCAGTGGTTGGCAAACTCATTAGTCAACAGAGCCAAATATTAACAGTACAACGACTGAAATTTGTTTTGAGAGCCAAATTTTTTAAACTTAATGTTTTCCCTAACCGGTTTGGCTCAGTGGATACAGCGTCGGCCTGCAGACTCAAGGGTCTCGGGTTCGATTCTGGTCAAAGGCATGTACCTTGGTTGCAGGCACATCCCCAGTGTGTGTGTGGGGGGGGTGCAGGAGGCAGCTGATTGATGTTTCTCTCTCATTGATGTTTCTGACTCTCTTTCCCTCTCCTTTCCTCTCTGTAAAAAATAATTATAAAAAAAGTTTAAAAATAAATAAAAATAAACTTAAACTTCTTCTAACGCCACTTCTTCAAAATAGACTCGCCGAGGCCGTGGTATTTTGTGGAAGAGCCACACTCAAGGGGCCAGAGAGCCGCATGTGGCTCGTGAGCTGCGGTTTGCCAACCGCTGGGCTAGGGCTGTATGCTCTACACTTATAGATAACTGGCAGAGCAGGAGGTTTATTACACAAGCATCACCATGGGCACAGGATGCATCGCACTACAGCATTATTCAGCTATGTCCGTGGTCGGCAAACTGCAGCTCGCGAGCCACATGCGGATCTCTGGCCCCTTGAGTGTGGCTCTTCCACAAAATACCACGGCCTGGGCGAGTCTATTTTGAAGAAGTGGTGTTAGAAGAAGTTTAAAAAATTTGGCTCTCAAAAGAAATTTCAGTCATTGTTCTGTTGGTATTTGGTTCTGTTGACTAAGGAGTTTGCCGACCACTGAGCTATGTCACCAGGCAAAAGGGAATTTTTCAGCTCCATTATAATCCTCGGGGGACCACCATCATACCTGCGGGCCCTCCCTGACCAAAGCAAGCACCGTTAGGTGGAGCTCGCCGGTACTCAGCTACAAACCCAGGCCTGTACCCGGGCCTCACACCTGGAATGTGTTATGGTGCATCATTCCAAGCGAGCGACCCAGGGCCCACCCCGCCCTGGCCCGACTCACCTCAGCGAGGGGGTGTGCACAGACCAGCCGAAGTCCGCGATCTTCACCTCCCCCAGCAGCCCCAGAAGCAGGTTCTCTGGCTTAATGTCCCTGTGGATCACCTTGTTCTCGTGGCAGTAGGCCAGAGCGTGCGCCAGCTCCTCCATGATCTGTGTGAGCAGAGACAAGAGCGGCCTCAGAGCCCTCACTGGTGCGGCTCAGTGGATAGAGCGTCGGCCTGCGTACTCAAGGGTCCCAGGTTCGATTCCGGCCAAGGGCACATGCCCAGGTTGTGGGCTTGATCCCCAGTAAGGGATGTGCAGGAGGCAGCCGATCAATGATTCTCTCGTGATGGATGTTTCTCTCTCTCCCCCTCTCCCTTCCTTTCTGAAATCAATAAAAACATTAAAAAAAAAAAAGAGCAGCCTCAGAAAAGAAGCCTGCCGCCGCTTCCCTGGGGTGAAGCACTCCGCTTGCACTGAGCAGTCGGGGCTTTTTACTTCCCGGTCACCAACGCCATGACCCCCTCCCCCGCTCCGATACAGCACCGTTATTGTTGGTGGGGGAGGATTTCTGCTCCCCTGTTTTATGTAGACTGTTAGGATAGGTGCTAAAGTGACCGGATACTCCCTTTTGCCCTAGCTCAGCAGGTGGCTCAACAGAGGATCTAGGCTGGGCCACTCCAATGATCTACTGCAGGACGTAAGGCCTGAGGAAATGATATATATATAAAAGGCTAATATGCTAAGCGTCTGTCAGAGTAATGACGTCACGCAGCAATGCCCGGCTTTCTCTCCCTCGTGACCAGCCTCCTTGGAGTTTCTTCAGCCCAGGAACAGGACTTACTTTATAGCCAGGTGGAAACATTTTACACTTCATTTATTTATTTAAATATAGTCTATTGATTTTTTACAGAGAGGAAGGGAGAGGGATAGAGAGTTAGAAACATTGATGAGAGAGAAACATCGACCAGCTGCCTCCTGCACACCCTCCACTGGGGATGTGCCCGCAACCAAGGCACATGCCCCTGATTGGAATCGAACCCGGGACACCCCCGAGTCCGCAGGCCGACGCTCAATCCACTGAGCCAAACAGGTTTCAGCTCTCTCTCTCTCGGAAACCAACTATATATATATATATATATATATATATATATATATATATATATATATATATTATATGTATATATATATGTATATATATTTATTTGTTTTTTAATATATTTTATTGATTTTTTACAGAGGAAGGGAGAGGAATAGAGAGCTAGAAACATTGATCAGCTGCATCCTGCACACTCTCCACCGGGGATGTGCCCGCAACCAAGGTACATGCCCTTGACCGGAACCGAACCTGGGACCCTTGAGTCCGCAGGCTGACGCTCTATCCACTGAGCCAAACTGGTCAGGGCTATATATATATATATATATATATATATATTTTAAAGCAAAAAGCAATCTGGATATTCATGACAGCCACAAGCAGTGATCTCCCTCACCAGCCCACAGTAAACTCATGGACCCCAAAGCCCCAGCCACCCTCCCTTTGCCCCCCACCTCACCGTGGCCGTACGCTGCTCATCGATCGTGTGGCTCTTTTGCAGCTCCTTGTAGAGCTCGCCCCGGGGCGCGTATTCCAGGATCAGGTACACACGACGCTCATCATGGAAGTAGTTGTACAGGCGCAGGATATTGGGGTGTCTGGAGGGCAGATGGGGAGAAGGGTCAGACTGCTCCCTGAGGCCCAACTCATGATGTTATCACAAGTGATTGGTCACGCCAGACACAAGAAGCAGGTTGTGGCCCAGCCGGCGTGGCTCAGTGGTTGAGCGTCGACCTATGAACCGGAAGGTCACGGTTCGATTCCCAATCAGGACACATGCCCGGGTTGCGGGCTTGATCCCTAGTGTGGTGGGCGTGCAGGAGGCAGCCAAGCAATGATTCTCTCTCATCAGTGATGTTTCTATCTCTCTCTCTCTCTCTCTGAAATCAATGAAAAGAAAATATTTAAAGAAAAAGAATATGGTTCCTTAAATGTTAAAAATAAATAAAAAGCAGATTGTGCTGACACCAGAATAACAGCCTGATCTGGGAGTGCATGAGGGGAGGACAAGGAGCGGGCGTTCGGTGTGTGACACAGGGGGCTTTGCATAGTGCAATTGTGATAAATTGAAAAAAACCTTTGTAGACAGCGCCTGGAAAGGCACATGGGCATTTCTTTAATTATTGTCAGCTGAATCCAAGGCGACAGGCAAAGCCGTGTCTTGGATACACATTTACCAAAAAGGCAGATGTGTTATCAGCACTGCCTCTTACCTTTGCCCAGGTGTTGGGTAGTGGGACTTTGATATGTAAATCCAGTCAAGCACCAGGAATGCTCCGGCCTACTCAAGAATGCAAATAATCTCCTTTGATCCTAACTTTTGGTGAAACTTCCTGGAATTTGGGGTATAAAATAAACTCGCTGTATTGGCTCTGGGTCCCTGTCCCTCCATCAGAGAGGACGGTGGTCCCATCCGGTCCCAGCTTTTCCTTCCATTTTGTGTCTTGTCTCTTTCTTTCTTTTATTTCTCAATCCCCAGCTCCTCTACTCAGGAACTGGACCCGCTTTCTTTCCATGCTGGATACGGAAAAGAGAGAAACACCAACAACCTTCAGGTGAAAGCAAGGGCCTCGTTGGGGGTTGTTTGGAGGGAGATGCTGGGTTCGTGTGTCAAAGATGAAAGAGGACACAGAAGAACAAGGGTAAGGCCCCCGTGTGGGCCCTGGCCGGGAGTCAGGTGGTTAGCGCATCCTCCCCATGGATGCCATTGTGGGTTTGATCCCCGGCCAGGGGTGGCCATACAAGAATCACCCATGAATGCAGAAATAAGTGGAACAGCCCTAACTGGTGTGGCTCAGTGGATAGAGCGTCGGCCTTTGGACTCAGGGGTCCCAGGTTCGATTCCGGTCAGGGGCATGTGCCTTGGTTGTGGGCACATGCCCAGTGGGGAGTGTGTGTGTGTATGGGGGGGGGGGGAGGGCTGATCAGTGTTTCTCTCTCATGGGTTTTTTTCTCTCATCGATGTTTCTAACTCTCTATCCCTCTCCCTTCCTCTCTGCAAAAAAACTCAAATATAAATATATATATATATATATATATATATAAAGAAATAAGTTGCCCTGACCGGTTTGGCTCAATGGATGGAGCATGGGCCTTTGGACTTAAGGGTCCCACCTTCGATTTCGGTCAAGGGCATGTACCTTGGTTGCGGGCACATCCCCAATAGGAGGTGTGCAGGAGGCAGCTGATCAATGTTTCTCTATCGTCAATGTTTCTGGCTATCCGTCTCCCTTGCTCTCTGTAAAAAAATCAATAAAATATATTTTAAAAATTAAAAAAACAGAAATAAGTGGAATAACAAACTGATGTTTCTCTCTCTCTCTCAAATGAAAACAAACAAAACACCCACAAACAGACAAAGGCCCAGCGCGGAGCTCACGCGGAGGCTGGCCTTACTGCAGATGCGACTGGATCTCGATCTCCCTGCGCAGCTGGTGCTCCATCCCTTCCTTCTCCAGCTGCGACTTGAAGAGGACCTTCAGGGCCACGATGAAATGGCTCTGCTTGAGCCGAGCCAGGTACACGTTCCCAAACTTCCCCTTGCCCAGAGGACGCCCGATGTCGAAGTCATCGACGGTGAGGCTCCGGCTGACGGGGAGGAAGAGAGAGCCGGGCTGGGGAGTTGGGTGGAGGGAGAGTCTGGGGGGCCTCGAGGGAGGGTTCGCCTTCCTCTTCCGTGCACCGTCCCTCCGCCGCCGCCCCTGCTCCGGGAGGCCAGGGCTGTCAGCGGGCAGCTTCTCTCTGTCCGGGGAGCCCACCCGCTCCACACGCACAGCTGGCTTCCCATCCCTGGGCCCCGCTTCCCTTCCACTTCCAGACGCAGACCCGGAGGCACTCACCCGGTGGGCGCGCTGGCCAGCGGTGGGCCCTCTGCAGCTGCTGAAAACAAGAGAAAACGAAAGAAGAGCCGTTAATGCTTTCTTCTAGGCACTCACCCCAAACCCCCACCACTGACACCAGGTTGTTGTTGTTTTTTGTTTCTTTAATATATTTTATTGATTTTTACAGAGAGGAAGGGAGAGGGATGGAGAGTTAGAAACATCGATGAGAGAAACATCCATCAGCTGCCTCCTGCACACCTCCTACTGGGGATGTGCCCGCAACCAATGTACATGCCCTTGACCGGAATCGAACCCGGGACCCTTCAGTCCGCAGGCAGACGCTCTATCCACTGGGCCACACCGGTCAGGGCTGACACCAGGTGTTGTTAATCCTCGCCTGAGGATATTTTCCCATTGGTTTTTAGAGAGAGAGAGAGGGAGGGAAACATCGATGTGAGAGAGACCCACGGAGGGGTTGCCTCCTGCACGCGCCCCAACCAGGACCCAGGCGGGGAGGAGCCTGCAGCAGAGGGAAGTGCGCTTGGCGGGAATCGAACCTGGGGCTCTCCGGTCCGCCGGCCGCCGCTCTATGCAGAGCCACCCGGGCCAGCGCTGGTCCCGGTTCTCATCCCTCTCACCTGCGGGCCGCGCCTCGCCCGAGGTCGCCGCAGCCTGGGAGACACTCATGGGCAGAGGAGAGGGCGGCGGGGCGAGTCCGGCTGACCGGAACCGGGGCCTCAGGAGGTTACCCTCGGGCTGACGCTCTTCCAGTCACAACCAGCTGCCGCCGCGGCCTCGGGGCGCCCCCTGGAGGCTCCTCAACGACTCACCTGCGGTTCGGGAGCTCCCCGGCGGCGCTGACCAGGCTTTTTATAGTTCGCGCCCTCGCCCCATTGGCTGAGCGGGGAGTCCCTGGTCTATTCCCATTGGTGGACATTTCTGAGGCGCAGGCAGCGTGCCCAATAGAAGGGACAGAGATGGGAGCTTCCGCCCGGTACCGAGGACGCCGGGCCAATGAGATGGCAGCGCGCCAACCGGAAGAGGCGGGACCTTGGGTGGGGAGGTGGTACGTGCCGAAAGCTGAAGACGCGGGAGCTGAGGGAGCGCGAGGAAGTGTCAGGAAGCAGCCAGTGGGTGAGCGCGGACATGAGGGCGTGGAGGCTGCGGGAGCCAGGCACCCGGACGCGCGCGAGGGGATGGAAAGCGACCCCGGAAGCTGCTGGGGCACCTTGTGCGGTTGGAAAACTCCGGAACCACGTGTGCGCCCAAACGGCCCGTTGGAAGGTCGTGTCCAGTTCGGGCCACTCCCAGGACCCTCGTCGATCACGCACGTACGTGAGGGCCCCCGCGTTGGTGCCTCTGCCTCCCACATCCCGCGCTCCCCCAGCCCACCCAGACACCTGTTCATTTGGGGGACGTATACAGAAGGGTCAACATTTGGTGACCTTGAAATCCTTTGGAGAGGCAACAGAATAAACTGTTGGGTAAATGTAATTTAAAAAGAAAGAAATCTCCCAACCGAGAACCTCTTCGCAAAAATAGCAGGGAAATAAAACTTATTTTAAAATTTTTATTGATTTAAGCGAGAAAGGGAGACATCGATGAGTGCATAAATGGAGCAAATGGATGTCTCTCTCTTTTCCTCTAAAAACAATGTCATAAAAAAAAAAAAAAAAATCTCCCGGCTGGTGTGGCTCAACATATGAGCATCGACCGGGGAACCGGGAGGTCTTCGGTTCGATTCCCAGTGGGGGCCGTTGACTTTCTCATTGATGTTTCTCCCTCTCCCCCTTTCCCTTCTTCTCTAAAAATCAAAAAAATATTTTAAAAAAAACCAAATCCTGACTAGTTTGGGAGAGTTCTGTGACTAGGTGATCTGTTTGGTTGTAACGGTGATGCACATATGGAAGCCTTCACCCCGAAGTTGTGACCCTTACGGGGTGGCTCATGTGCCCGGGTGTTGTGTCCACAGTGGTCTGTGCTCCACACCTGCTCTCCCCTGGGAGCTGGAATGTGTGCGAGCCGGTAGGAGTGCCGCTAAGCCCCTGGGCCCCGTCTCTAGTGAGCTTCCCGAGCAGACATTTCCGCCTGGTGTCGTCGTCCCTTGAGGGAGCCTCAGTTAGCACGTCCCGTGTGACATCCCCGACCGAGGCCGGACTATTGAACGGTCCCGGTTTCTCCTCTGGACTCGAGTCCTCGTGCCTTGTCCCTGGGCTGCTTGCTCCGATTCCTTCTGCTGTAATAAGTCATAGCATTCTATGGGGGGAAAGGAGACGTATGGAATACCTTCAACAATAAAGAATGTAAATTAAGCCCTAGCTGGTGTGGCTCAGTGGATAGAGCATGGGCCACCGGACTGAAGGGTCCCAGGTTCGGTACAGGTCAAGGGCACATGCCCGGGTTTGGGGCTCGTTTCCCAGTAGGGGGAGTGCAGGAGGCAGCCAATCGATGATTTTCTCTCATCATTGATGTTTCTTTTTCTTTTTGAATAACTTTTTTATTATTGTCTAAAGTTTTACATGTCTCTTTCCCCAATCGACCGCCCCCCTCATCATTGATGTTTCTCTCTCTCCCCTCTCCCTTCCTCTCTGAAATCAATGAAAAATATTTTTAAAATTGTATCTGAAAAAACAAACACTGCTGTGTGTGGCCATTCACTCGCATGTATATTGTCTACTAAGGAAAATAAAAAGGTAACGAACAAAGCGAGACAGTGGCTGGGTGGAGGGTGATGAAAGAAAAACGGCTGCAAGTTATTTGGCGTGAACACGGCAGAAGACATTGGGATTAAATGAGATGGTTTTCAGGCACCTCAAACACAATGTCCAAGACCAAAGGCCTGACTGAGCCCTTCCCTCCCCTACCCCACCTCAAACCCAGATGTCGCCTGTATTTTCTGCACACTTTATGCAACCATTGAAAAGAGTGACTTTATCTCACTCAACCTAAAGGGATGGACAAGAGGTATTGTGAAATGAGAAAAGAAAATGAATTGTGAGTTTTGTAAAAAGCATTTGACAGTTGAGGCAAGACTCTAACAATATCCAATCTGGCGATCAGTGTATGAAGAGGAAATACTTAGAACAATTATGTTAAGAATGGGGAGCGTTAAAAAAAGAGAGAATGGAATGATGGAATGTTAAGGAACTGAATGGAATTAAGATTTCTACACATGAAAGTGCTACGTTGATGATAAAGCTAGACCGTAATAAGTTACGTTATACAATATAATTTCCAAAGTAACCAACTAAAATTAAGACACCAATTTAAAAAAATTACAGACATGCCAAAAGGAATTCTGAAATAAGATGAAGCCCCCCACAGGAAGGCAAAAGGAAAAAAGAAAAACTGCCCAGCTGGCGTGGCTCAGTGGTTGAGTGTCGACCTATGAATCAGGAAGTCACAGTTGAGTTCCCGGGTAGGGCATATGCCCCGGTTGCAGGCTTGATCCCTGGTGTGGGGTGTGCAGGAGGCAACCGATCAATGATTCTCTCTCATCACTGATGTTTCTATCTCTCGCTCCCTTTCCCTTCCTCCCTGAAATATATATTAAAACAAACAAACAAAACAAATCCATTCAAGCAAAAAATAACCAGGAAACAACAGAGAAACAATACCCAAGGAACACAAAGTCAAATTATAAAATGGTACACTTAAGCCCTAATGTGTCAATAATTACTTTAAATTTACATGATCTACATCTACACTAATTAAAACACAAAGTGGCAGGATGGATAAAAAAGCAGGCCCCAGCCCTGGCCAGTGGTTGTAGCATCGGCCCAAGCACCAAAGGGCTGCAGGTTCCATCCTCAGCGCCCTGACTGGGGACCGCATGCAGGAGGCAACCAGCTGATGTGCATCGATATTTCTGTCTCTCTCACCATCCCTCCCTCCCTCCCTTCCACTCGCTGAAAAACCAATGAAAAAAATATCCTTGAGTGAGGATTAACAGCAACAAAAAGCATGCCCTGCCCAGCTGATGTGGTTCAGTGGTAGAGTGTCAACCTATGAACCAGGTCAGGGTTTGATTCCCGGTCAAAGCACATGCCCAGGTTGTGGCTTGATCCCCAGTGTGGGGCATGCAGGAAGCAGCCGATCAATGACTTCCTCTCATCATTGATGTTTCTCTCTCTCTCCATCTCCCTTCCTCTTTGAAATCAACAAAAATATATTAAAAAAACAACAACACAGAACTGCCTATATTAATACTAGATACAGCATGCTTCAAAGGTAAGGAAATGAACAGAAAGAAAATGAGATACTAATGATAAAAGGGTCATTACACAACATAGCTTGGAAATACCTGAAGTTAAAACTGATAAAACTTAAAGGAGGAACAGACAATTCTACAATTATACTATCGGAGTTCAATACCCCTCTTTCATCTACTGATAGAAATACTAGACAAAAAAATTCAGCAATGATATACAAAATCTGAATACCTCCAACAGAATTGGACAGACATACATAGAAACACCACCCAATGACAGCAGGACATACATTCTTTTCAAGCAGCCAAACTGAATATTCAAGAAGATAAACCATATCCTGGGTCATAAAACAGACTTTCACAAATTTAAACAGTAAGGCCAAATGGGAAAACTAGAAATCAGAAACAAAAACATAGCATGAAATACTCCCAACATTAGGAAATAAAACATTATACTTCTAAACAATCCACGATCACAGAGGAAGTCTCTAAAGGAATCAGAAAATATTTAGAACTGAACAATTAAAACTTGTTCCGTTCTAAATATTTCCTGATTCCTTTGGAGGAGGAATATATTAAATATTCCATAAGGTTTAATATAAAACATATTATATAAGGTTTAAAACATATTAAACCTTATGGAATGAAGCTAGAACAGTGCCACAAAGGAAGTTTATGGAACAGTTGACTCTTAAATAATGCAGGTTTAATAAAGTCCATAGGTCCTCTCATATGTAGAAATCCGGCTTAAGGGCCAACTGTACTTTTAAAAAATATATATTTTATTGATTTTTTACAGAGAGGAAGAGAGAGGAGAGAGAGTTAGAAACATCGATGAGAGAGAAACATCGATCAGCCGCAACCAAGGTACATGCCCTTGACCGGAATTGAACCTGTGACCCTTGAGTCCACAGGCAGACGCTCTATCCACTGAGCCAAACCGGTTTCGGCCCAACTGTATTTTTGATCTGCGTATATAGACAGCTGACTAGTTATACCCCGTTTTTCAACTGTACTTAATGTTTACATTAGGAAAGAAAAAAAAAGTTTAAAACAATAATTTCAAAACCTACATCAAAAAATACAAATAGCAAAATTTAACCAAAACAAATGGAATAAAGGATATAATAAAGACCAGAAATTAGAACAGAAGAATAATAATGTGGGGAAATCGATGGTATAAAGTACAGATTCTTCAAAATGGTCAATGAAATTGATAAATGTCTAAGAAGATTGATACATTTCCAAAATCAGGAATAAAATGTGATATAAGTATAGATCCTGCTGCCATTAAAAAAATAAGAGATTGGGGGGGGGGTTGCAATGGTAAGATATGTACACACATAATACCTTAATAAAAAAATGGGGGGAAAAAAGAGATTGCTTCAATCAGGACTACAAACAAAATAGAAAATTTAGATGAAATGCAACAATTCCTTGCGAGGACAAACTATCCAATTTATCCAATATGAAATATATATTCTCAATTGTTCCATACTTACCAAAACCAGATAATGAGTTTAAAAAAAAAGAGAGAACTACCCATCATTAGCACTCAAGAAATTAGAAGAAAACTTCCTCAACAAGATATATTCAAATGGAATGCTTTAATATGGTATATAAAAAGGATTATACTCCATAACCAAGTGGGTTTATTGCAAGAATGCAAGGCTGGTTCAATATTCAATACTCAGTGCAATACCATAGAATCAACAAACTATCGAGGGGAAAAATCAGATGATCATATCAATTGATGCAGACTAAGCACTTGACAAAATCCAATACCTATTCATAACAACAAAAATCTCAGCAAATTAAGAATAGAGGGAAACTTGAACAAATTTGATGAGAAAACTATGAAAACAACTTAGTTAATATGGTACTTAATGACAAAAAACTGAATGTTCCCTCTACTAGGTATCAGGAACCAGTCAAGGACGTCCTTCCTTACTATACTATTCCTATTCAACATCATACTGAAGTCCTAGCCAGTGCAATAAGAAAAGGAAATAACAGAATAACAGGCATACAAATTGGGAAGGAAGGAATAAAACTAGATGCAGTTGACATTTCTAGATAGAGAACCCCAAGGATTCTATTTAAAGAAATCGCTAATAAGTGAGTTTAGCAAGGTTGCAGGCTACCAAAACAACCCCCCAAAAACAATTACATTATTGTATACTACCTAAGATCGTGTGGAAAATTTAAATTTAAAAATCAATGCCACTATCACTGTAAAACCTAGATAAAATGCTAATGAAATACTAGTAAATCAAGAGTTACTAATTAAATGTAGTCATATCATATAGTTGTTCATAATGCTGATTCTCAAACCAACCTACATTGTAAATCAACTTCTATCAAAATGAGAGTAAGATTTTTTTTTATAAGAATAGACAAACATACCTTAAGATTTATATGAAAAGTTAAAGAAACTAGGAAAGCTAAGTCAATTTCAAATAATATTTAGAGAGGGATCACTTCACTGAACTTTAAGATTTACAGTCTAATACAGAAATAAAATAAATAGGAATTTAAAAAAATGTTTTATGTTTTAAAACCACATAAAGAATGGTGGGTTTTTTTGTAAAATCTAAGCCTTTAACAGTCTTAACTGGTATGCCCATTCATATGTGTATCCTTTTCTGAAATACTTGCCCTCGACTGTCTAACTCTCCTGACAGTAGACAACAATGAATATACACAAAACACATCAAGGATCAAGGCCTTTCCCCCGAAACCACATTCCCCTTGCCCCAAGTAAACTAGGTAATCCACGACAAAGTGCTGTAGGCTTAACAGAGAAGTCTCATTGCATTTTCTCTTCTAAAAAAGAAATTCCTGAGATACACTGCAATGTAAACTAAGTCAAAGACAGAGGTGAAGGTTTCCTTGGTGCATGCCCTCGTAGAGAAACCCTCAGGTGAGGATAAGGCTCTAGGCTGCGTCAGTTTCTAAAATGTGTCTTCACGTGACAAGTGATGCTCTGCAACCATTATCTTCCCTCACACGAAGATCCCTGTGGGGTCTCTCTTTGGTAGGTGCAATCCGATGCTGTGGTGGATGTTTTCTCGGGCACAAGACTGCCCTCGGTGTTTCCACTCAGAAAGTCTTTCCCCAACAGGAGCTCTCGGAGAGTGAGCGCAGTCTGACCACTTGGGAAGGGCCTTCCTACTTCTGTTACACTGACAGCGTTTCTCCCAGAATGCATCCTCTGATGCTGAGTGAGGGATGAGCTACGACTGAAGGCCTTCCCACACTCACTGCACTTATAGGGCTTCTCCCCGGTGTGGATGATGGCGTGTCGGATGAGGTTAGTGCTCCAGCAGAAGGATTTGCCGCACTCCATGCACTCATAGGGCTTCTCTCCGCTGTGAATCCGCTGGTGCCTCGTGAGGCCTGACCTGCGGTTGAAGGCCTTCCCACACTCACCGCACTCATAGGGCTTCTCTCCGGTGTGGATGCTGAAGTGCCGAATGAGGTCTTTCCTAGTGCTGAAGGCTTTGCCACATTCCTTGCACTCAAACGGTTTTTCTCCAGTGTGGGCCCTCTTATGCAAGATGAAAGTGGAGCAGTGGGTGAAGGCCCTATCACACTCCGTACACACAAAAGGCTTCTCCCCGGTGTGGATCCGCTGGTGCCTCTTGAGGTAGGACCTGTGGTTGAAGGCCTTCCCACACTCGAGGCACTCAAAGGGCTTTTCCCCCGTGTGGATGACGTAGTGGTGAATGAGGGCTGCGCTCTCACAAAAGGCTTTCCCACACTCACTGCACTCGTACGGCTTCTCCCCAGTGTGAGTCTGCTGGTGCCACATGAGGTATGACTTGTGTTTGAAGACCTTTCCGCACTCGAAGCACTCGTAGGGGTTCTCGCCGCTGTGGACGATGTGATGTCGAAGAAAGCCTGGCCTGTGTCGAAAAACTTGCCCACATTCTTTGCAGACAAAGGATTTTTCTCCAGTGTGTCTCCTCTTGTGCAGGACAAAATTGGAGCGGTGGGTGAAGGCCTTTCCACATTCGTTGCATTTGTAGGGCTTCTCTCCACTGTGAATCCGCTGGTGCTGTGTAAGGTATGACTTGCGGTTGAAGGCCTTCCCACACTCCATGCACTCATAGGGCCTCTCCCCTGTGTGGATCATGTGGTGCTGGAGGAGGTGCGTGCTCTTAATAAATGTTTTCCCACACTCTGTGCACTCATAGGGCTTCACTCCAGAGTGAATCTTTTCATGTCCCGCAAGAAGGTGCTTCTTGTTAAACGCTTTCCCACATTCACTGCATTTAAAGGGATTTTCCTCTTCCTGAGTCACGGGACCTTTACGGAATTCACGTGAGCCGTGGTCCAGGACAGCACCTCCTGGAGGGACTGGCTCCTGCACAGTCCTCACACACGCACCCTCGGGTGCCCCTGAGCCGCCACGTTCAGGGCTCCCAGGGAGCTTCTTCCGTGGAGGGTCTATTCCTGGCCTCCAGTGTCCTTCCTGCAGGGACACTCCTGATGGGCCACGCTGGTCCCGGGTTTGGTCTCCTCGGGAGTCCCCTGGAACTTTCTGTGTCAGCTGTTCCTGGGCTGAGAACCTCTCACACAGGGATGGCTCACAAGTGGTAGTTTCTGTGGTCTTGAATTTTTCTGTGTCACCTGAAGAAATCCAATACACAAAAAGGCCAGTTAGTAATGTCAACCCAGAAGAAACACAATCAGCAGTTCAGTGAAAATTATGAAAATGAAAACAGTGCCTCCTTGTCTGCTGTGCTTTGCTACCTCCGACTCCCAGGCCTGTAATCTCTTTCTCTCCTGGTCCCTGGACTGCTGACACCACGCGCCTGCCTGGAGGGGACAGAATGTCTGGAGTGGAGACACAGCCACAGTCACAGACGGGACGTGGCTGTACAGAATAGCGATGCTGTGTTCTGAGTTTCCTCTGAGCAAGGACGGCCCACGTTGTTAGTTGAACACTTGGAAGGGAGAGCTCATGCGACCCTGATGGAAGACAGGAAGTGCATAGTGCAAGATCCACTCCCCCCAGAGAGAAGTGTGATCTTTGTCCCAACTCCAAGGATGTAACCTCTAAATTCTGGGCATATCCAGAGTGACAGGAGTGTCGTGGTTATTCCTGGAGGGCTCCGGAAACACACCATCGTTTATGACAAGCACATCAAATTCCTGGCCAGCAGGCCCCATGCCTCCTTCATTTAAACGAGTTTGACATGCTTGGTTTATAACAACAGATGATGCATTATGGGCCTCTAATAGAAGGAGATGACTCAGGGTAAGGTCTGGCCACCTCAGAAAGACCAACCTTGTGATTAGAAAGTTGGGGCTTTGAGCCACAAGGTCTCATCAACTGGACCTTTGGAAAGGAAAGGAGGGCTGGGATTGAGTCCCACCAGCAAAGACTCAGTGACGTGTCTATGAGACTCTGGATACCGAGGTTTGGAGAGTCCCGGCCACGTGGGCCACACCCTGTGCTCATGCTGCCACACAGATGCTGGCGAGGAGTTGCCACGGACACAGAATCTTCGTGTTTGGAACACTTTCAGCCCCACATCCCTCACCTCTTCTGATCTGTGTGCTTTTAGATATGACAGTGAGTATGGTGGGTTTCAGGGAGTTTTCTGAGTCGTTCTAGCAAATCCCTGAACTTGACCCTGGTGTCAGAAGACCTGGGCAGACATGGCTGTCTTGAGTTCTGTGTCCTTCACCCTCGGTTTGGCTAATACTGTGAAGGGAAAGCCAGAGCTTCCCAATGGAGGTGCCCCGAGGTGAGTGCCACTGGCACCGTAATAAGCTGCGACAAAAGAAAGGGGAGGGGCACTGCGAGTGTGAGTGGATGGTGCTGAGGAGCCAGGGACGGCCCGGTGGGGACACTCGGGGACAGTGAGCACTCTGCACAGGCCGAACACATGAAGCCTGGTCTGCCTGAGGAACAGTTAGGTGAAGAATGGCAAAATACACATGATCTATGCGGAGAAAATGACAGTATTAAAGCCAAGGTCTATTAGTGAAGGATTTGCTAATATAGCCCTAACCGGTTTGGCTCAGTGGATTTGCTAATATAAATAAAACCAACCATGTACCCAGGTAAATATGTAAATTCAATATAATCCCAACACCACAGAACCCAAAGATCTGATTGTAGATTTGCATGCAAGACCAGAGGTGAGAATAAAGAGTACAGGAGAAGAACCCGACCCGACCAGGTAACACTGTCCGAGGACTGCAGGCTTTAGACCTGGTTGTACAGGCACAGAGAAAAGACAAGCAGGTGCTGGAAAGAGAACAGAGCGCTCAGGAATTCAGTTGGTGGTTAGTGTCATCCCCATCAGCCACATGCTCTCCAGTCAGGGCACATACAAGAATCAACTAATGAATGTATAAGTGGAACAACAGATCGATAGGTCTCCATCTCTCCCTCTCCCTCTAAAATAATAGCAATAAAAATAAAAAAAAAGTAAAAAAGTGGCCCTGGCCAGTTTGGCTCAGTGGATAGAACGTTGGCCTGCGGACTGAAGGGTCCTGGGTTCGATTCCGGTCAAGGGCACATGCCTGGGTTGTGGGCTTGATCCCCAGTAGGGGGTGTGCAGGAGGCAGCTGATCAATGATTCTCATCATTGATGTTTCTATCTCTCTCTCCTTCTCCCTTCCTCTCTGAAATCAATAAAAAACATATTTAAAGTGCCCCAGAGAGTAGATGAATATGAGACAAGAGCATTTTAAAATTTATGTTCTGTAAGGACCTTGAGCATATATTTTTTAAAATATGTCTTTATTGATCTTAGAGAGAGACGAAGGGAGAGGGAGAGAAACATGGATCAGTTGCCTCCTGTACGCAATCCAACTGGGGATCAAACCATCTACCTTTCGGTGCATGGGATGACACAATTCAATAAGCCACACCGGTGAGGGCACCCTGAACATGCTTTTATTTTGAGTAGAAAAAGGATGAAGTTACCCAAAGGGGAAAAGAAGCATGTAAGTGAAAATGTAAGCAAAGGAAGCATTTCCCAGAACAGGTGTGATCTAGACTCTGGTTCAGGAATTGGCTGTGGCTGGGGCAAGACCTCCCCTGCCAGGTGAAAGGGGAAGCTGCAGACAGGACAGTCCACGGGAGTGCGGAAGGCTGAGGAGCAAGCACTGGCAGGAGGCCCACTGGACTTCCAACCGGAAACCGGACACAGTGGTGGCCACAGGCTGAGACCTCTGGGGCTGGGGAAGGGTCACTGCCTGGAACCAAGCCTGGCCCCTGAGCAGCTCATGCAGGACACACAGCTGAGCTGAGGCGCCAGCAAGTGGAGACCAGTTAGGAGACGCTGAGCACCCCCAGGGCAGAGGATGAGCTGAAACTGAGGGTGGGTCGGGTCTGAAGGAGGGGCTGCAGTGATGAGAAATGAGCAGACCCGGGACGGCTGGGGGTAGGAATGATGGTGCTGGAGGGGAGTCATTAGTGATGGATTCGGGAGATGAGTCCATGGGAATGACCAGGACTGGGAATGGCTGGGGGGTGGGTAGGAGTGATGGCGCTGGAGGGGTGAGTCGTCTGGAGGCCACACCTACTTTCTAACCTGTGTCAATGGCAGCACCACTCGCTGAAATGGGGAGGTGACAGGAGTGGGCAACGTCGTGGGTTCCTGCCAGGCACATCGACGCTGGTGCCTCTGGACTTGCAAGTGGCGATGTGGGACTGAGGAGGGGCTGCCGACGAGCTGCAGAGACTCACAGGCTGGCTGAGCAGCCCACGGGACCAACAGAAATGAAGGCAGTGGCACCCAGCTCACACGTGACGCCCCAGTGCCCTCCACAGCGCACGTGCGGGGCAGAGAAGGCCAATGTCATCTTGAGGTTTCACCGAACAGGAGGGCAGGAACGGGAGTGCCTGTGCTCCTGACTGACCAGAGGGTGGGGGGATGAAGAGGTGGGGCGGGGCAGACGGGGTACAGCTGGAGAGGGACTGGAGAGGGAGCTCAGCGGGAAACGTGACACGTCACTCATGGTAACAGGACACTGCCAACAGCTTGCCTCTCATGAGCCACTTGCTGTGGCTCAGACACTGTGCTCTGCAGTTTCACGCATTAATGCGTTCTGTGATCACACCCCAAACAACCCGACAACAAAAACACAACCTGACAACAGACACCATCATTACCAGCGTCTCCATGGAGAGCCCGACTGTCGCAGGCTACACTCAGCAAAGCCGCTGCTCCTCACCGACACGCAGTCCCACCCCCAGGTCCCACACGCCCAGTTCTCGTCGGTGGCATGTGAGGGGAACTGGTGTGTGCGGGAGGGGGTGCCATCCCCCCTCCTCTCTCCCTTCTCTGCCAGCTGGAGGACGTCAGCACAACCTGACAGCGGCACACTGACGACAGGACCGACACGGCTCCCTCAGTAACGGCGCGGTCAGCTCCCTGCTGACCCCATGGGCCCGGCCGAGTGAGAAGAAGAGCTGCCGTATGCGGAGCCGAGATTCTGGAGTCTGTCTGGTCCGGAAGCTGGGCTTCACTTACACAAAGATATGAGATCGTGCCACTTCGCTCCAGCGCAGAGATGGTGCCTGGCAAGCCAGGCTCTGAGCCCCAGACAGGCCTTAGGCCGTACACCTCTGTCCTCCATGAGGTCAGAGGGCCCACAGGTCAAAGGGCCCCATGGCTTCCAAGCCACCAGACAGGCCACAACACGAAGCTCCCCCAGGGAGCCACGGCCAGTGGTCTGGTCTCCTGGTCTCCCGGCGCAGGGTCTGCCATTTGCCAGGGCGGCTCCTACCTGGCCAGGGGCCTCGGGAGAGATCCGTCTTCACCATCCACAGCTCCTGCTCCGGCTCCGGCTCCGGCTGGCAGATCAGCTCAGGTCTGGGAACGGGGCACCCTGTTCAGGGAGAGGGAAAGAGGACGTGAGGATAATTGGAGAGGAAATAAAGCCTCTCCATCGAGCCCGGGACTGCAGGATGGGGACAACCTCAGCAGGAGGCTGTTCCCATCCACACAAAAATGCCGTGAGACCTGGAAACCCAGGACACAACGCCATCCCTGAGCCCCGAAGACGAGGCAGAAATGGGCTGTGCAGACAGCACCGCTCCCCTTGACCCCGTCGCCTGGATCCCAAGTCTGTTCGTGCTGCCCTGACCCGAGGAAACCACCCTTCCTCCCGGGTGTTTTCTCGTTAATCACAGCGAGGGGGTCTGACCCACCTGTGCACCAGTGCCCCTAGGACAGTGATGGTGAACCTATGACACTAGCCATTTCTGATGACACGCGGCCGCTGAGCGGCCGCATGCCGAGGATGAAACATTTGCTGCTCCTGAGGATGAAACATTTACGAAATAATGTTTTTTCCTCAAAGTGACATACTACCCGAGTTATGCTCAGTTTTTGGCGAAGTTTGACACACCAAGCTCAAAAGGGTGCCCATCACTGCCCTAGGATGTCAGTTCTCAGGCAACGAGACCAAGTCCCTGCAGGTGAGGCCTGCATCTCAGGAGATTACTCCCCCCCCCCCCCCCCAGACGATTCTGGTGTTGACAGAGGGTTGAGAAGTCCTGGTCTCCACCAACTTGCAAGTGGCTAATAGTCTGAGGTAGCAGGTGACCTACACCGGCCACTCCGGGGAGTTTTATTGCCAGATGGCTGAACGAGGGCTGCCGCTCTGCTTGTCCGGCAGCATCCTGGGACTGTGTGAGGTGACCTGGGACTGTGTGAGGTGACCCAGGAGGAAGCAAAGACACTGACAGGGGGTCGGCACCCACCGAGACCGGAGCCAGCCCCACGGCTGAGCTTCGTTAGTGTGGCAGCAACTACTTGGAGGGTGAAGGCCGAGCGGGTCTGTCACTGGCAGCCAAGCTCAGATGCAGGGAACAGACACAGGATGTCTACAGAGAAGTCGGAGAGAGGCACAACCTACAGAAGGCTCCCCTGGCAGATCCTGTCCACAGCCCAGGACCCAGCCGCTGTCACAGAGCACATGTTCCCTAGAGTCTACTGTCAGGTCAGAGCAGGGCTCGGGGGAGGGGCAGAGGAAAGATGGAGAGGAGACCTGGCAGGAGTTTTTCTCCCTGTGACCTCAGGGCCTTTGCACGTGTCAGCTCTTCTACAGGAAAGCCGTTCTCGCCACACCTTGCTCCTCCTTGCTGTAACTCTTTGGGTCTCAGCTCAAGCGTCCCTTCCTCCTGATGCCGAGGCACAAAAGAGGCTTAAACTGCTCCACAGGCAAGGCCCGTCCCTGCCGCGTGTCTCCCTGCTGTTGCCGTTGGCTCCTGACCCAGCAAGCTGTAAGGGCCCATCCACGGAGACTGGTGTCAGTGTACAATCCAACATCAAACACCGAGAGCAAGAAACACCTCGTCTTACTCCCCCTGAACCTGAGAGGTTTCTCAGTTCACCTGAGATTGTCTACCCCGGCAGCCGCCGTCCGCATCGTCCCAGTCTCCTCCCTAAGGCCCGCAGTCACACACGGGCGGCCGGAATGCCACCACACTGCCCAGATGCAAGCCCAGCCGCCCTGAGGGGCTGGGGCCACCTAGAAACCGGGCCGCCACTCCCAGCAGAGGCCACGGGGACTGCCAGGAGCCTGTCGGGCAAACATTCAAATCAAAGAAAGAAAAATGGTCAGGGACAGAGAGGCAGCCCCTCCACCCCCACCCAACCCCCAAAAGATTCTGTTTAAAGGAAAGGGGAAAAAGAGGAGAGGAGAAAGCAGGAAGAGGGATGAAGGGACTGCGTGACGCTCAGGCTAGGGTCATCTCAGAGGAGGCTGCTGCCTGGGGGCCCCAGGCCCTTCCCCATCCGCCCTTTAAAAAAAACCAGGACACACTAAAAACCAAGCACAGCCCTGCCAGTGGGGCTCAGTGGTTGACCACTGATCTATGAACCAGGAAGTCATGGTTGGATTCCTGATCAGAGCACATGCCCAGATGGCAGGCTCGATCCCCAGTGGGGGGCATGCAGGAGGCGGCCCATCAATGATTCTCTTTCATCATTGATGTTTCTATCTCTTTCTCCCTCTCCCTTCCTCCTGAAATTAATAAAAAACAATCAAACCAGTAATAAAAAACTAGAGACACAAGGGGAAAGAAAGCAAAGATAAATAAAACACAATACAGCATGGCCGGTCGGTGTGGCTCCGTGGCTGAGCCTGGACCCATGAACCGAGTCGCCAGTTGGATTCTGGGCTCGATCCCCATAGGGGGTGTGCAGGAGGCAGCCCGCTCTATCCCTCTCCCTCCCTCTCTCCGAAATCCGTAAAAACAAACAAAAAACCCCACTAAGTTAACACCATCTACAACTTCACCCAATTGGAAACCCAAAATTTACGTATTAACATGCATATAACTTATATAAGAAATTACATACAATAATTACGTATAGCATAGGCTTAAAAAACGTACACGCTAAAAAATTTAACATTACAAAACACAAGGCACGGATTGGCTGTTGTGCCTCTACAACACAGGCTCCAAATTAACTTTAGAATTTGCTAAAATGCATCAATATACAAACTTCATGAACTTAATACTGGGCTCAAGTCAGTTATAGCTTGTGGAGGGGGGGGTGTCCCACTAAATATAATCACCATACTCCCCAATCTTAAAAAGTAATGAAACAGGAAAACACGGTATGCCTCACTGTAACTGTAGCTTTGCCTAAATTTCCCGAAGTACCCATCATCAGGAAATATCCCGTATTGGGCACAGATGCTCCGACACAATACAGCATTAAAATAAAGTGTTGGCGCTTATACACTAGCTGGAAAAATGAGACCCCAGACCCGACTGTAGTTAAACAGCCCTGGCCAGTAGCGCAGTGGTTAGAGCACCAGCCAGCACACCAAAGGGTCTCGGGCTCAATTCCCGGTCAAGGGCATGTACCTGGGTTGCAGGTTTGACCCGTTATGGTCGGGGTGCATCCGGGAGGCAGCCGGTTGATGTTTCTGTTTCTCTCCCCCCTCACTCCCACTCCCTAAAAAGCAATGGACAATACCCTTGGGTGAGGATTAAGTGGTGAAACAGCCCTCTGGGGTGTCCCACCTGCAGGGAGGGTGGCCTCTCTGCTCAGGCCCCTCCAGGTGTCCGGTGCTGAGGGTCACCTCCCCCCCAGAATCCCTGGGGCTTAGTGAACAGTCACCCGAGTTCATGGACTACGAGACACTGCCCGCCACCACAGGGAGTCAGGAGTGTGGTCCTGCTGTCCACCCCTAGCCAGAACGCCCAGATGAAAATGAAAGGAGCATCTTAGTTGTGTATCTCTTAAATGTACTTTTATTGATTGCAGAGAGGAAGGGAGAAAGAGAAACATCAATGATGAGAGAGAATCATGGATTGGCTGCCTCCTGCACACCCCCTTCTGAGATCGAGCCCGCAACCCAGGCATGTGCTTTTGACTGGAATCGAACCCGGGACCCTTCAGTCCACAGGCTGGCGCTCTATCCGCTGAGCCAAACTGGCCAGGGTGATCTTTTGTTACTTATAATAAGCCCTTTCTACCGCCCTGTTAACGAGGTGATTTTTGGAATCAACCACGGGATTAGAGGATTAGATGGGCAGCCCACCCGACCTCGGTGGCGGGAGGAGCCTGAGGTGTGTTTAATCCCCAGTGGCCAGTGATTTCACAGTTAGAGGAGGCTTCCAGGCCGGTTGGCGCTGCCCCATCCTACAAGCCTGGCCTGTGCTCCCATGTGCCATTCCGGTTGCAGCCTTTATCATAAGCAGGTGACAGTGAGTGAGGCGCTGTCCCGAGTCCTGAGAACTGTTCTGGGAAATTACCAAACTCAAGGAGAGGTTGTGGGAACCTCCAGTTTACAGCCAGACGTGCAGACGGGGGACAACCCGGGCTGTGCCCCATCTCAGGGGGGCGGTGGGAACTGGAAAGGCTGCCAACGAGGCTGAGAATCCCCGGGGTGCGAATCCCAGCTCGTCAATGCCGGCGCTGCTTGGTGGAAACCCCACGGGTGTGATGTCAGACGTGTTGAGAACAAGCGTTTTTTTTCCTTTTACACACAACCACCACACACACACACACACACACACACACACACACACACGTTCTGCTTTAGCACACGGCACAGCTTCCCGAAGGCGCTAGGCAACCCCCCAATTTCAGGTGGATTTTCCTGGCTGGAGTTATGCAAATGGGAACGGCTCCCGGCCTCTGCAGGTACTTCCTGGGTCACCTGTGTCCCCCTCTCAATGCTTTTCTCTGCTCTTCCCGGCAACTTACGCCAAGCTCTGTAAAACGCCACCATCCTCACCCCAAGCTTCCCTAACGTGAGGACCAATTAATCAGTCATTCTTTTCAAAAGCGTTACCGTTTCAGAGTTCTGACACCGCGGAGCCGACCCTCCCAGAGCCAGCCAACTCCTGGCTCAGCTCGCCAGGCGGCACAGTTCATGGGAACACCCAGAGCCACAGCCTCCCCCTTTAACTCCACCCGCCAGCCAGCCTTCCCGCCTTCGCCAACCCAGCCCCGGCTTCCACATCCAGGGCCAGCCGGAAGCGCTCCCGCTGGCCACCCGCGCGGTCCCCTGCCCACCCTCCGGGTCCCCTCCCTCGTTCCCGCTCCCCTCCCTCGCTCCCAGTCCCCTCCCTCGCTCCCGGTGCTCCGTGAAACGCCAGCAGGGCTCTGGGCCAGGCTTCCCCACAACCATGGTCTTCTGATTCCTCACACGGCTCCGGAGACGGGCAGGGTCCCCTTCCCTTGAGAGCCGTAATAATCCTTCCTTCAGGGCACTCGCTTCTCCACGTCCTGTCACTGAGTCACCCCCATTCACTGGAGCCCGGCAGGTACAGGTGAACGCAGTGGGGTGCTGTGAGTATTCAGTGAGTGGAGCATGAACAGTGCTCAGGGGACCTGCGTGTGACAGTTCCTTGCTTTTCCTAAAGGTGACCCACTTTTTAATTTCCTCAGATTTCTGCGGAAAGGGAGCCGTGGCCCTGGCCGGCACAGCTGTTGGCTGAGCATCGCCCTGTACACGGAGAGGCCGCAGGTTCCATTCCCAGTCAGGGCACCTACCAGGGTGTGGGTTTGATCCCTAGTTGACACACATACCTAAGGCAACTGAGCGATGTTTCTCTCCCTCTCTCTCTCTCTCTCTCTCTCTCTCTCTCTCTCTCTCTCTCTCTCTCTCAAATCAGTAAAAGCATGTCCTCAGTTGAGGATTTAAATTTTTTTTTTTTTAATTAAAGAAAGAAAGAAAAGAATCCTGCAGGGCTCTGGCCAACGGGAACCCCAGTCACTTCCCTGATGGCAGGTCAGTGACAGGTTATTAGTGCCGGTGAGCTCCCGCTGCCCCACCGGCTGCGAGCCTGAGGCCGCTGTGCCTGCTGGAAAGGACGAGCAGCACCGGTTTGGGGAGAAGGTGGATCAGCTTCAGCACGAACCTGACTCTGCAGCAGGAACAATCAGAGGAGGAGGGAGAAGAAACGCAGGCCCGGCGCCCAGGCCCTCGGCGTGCGGGGACCAGGTGCCTCTGTGCCTCTGGACAGGGAGGCATGCCCCGCGCCTCAGTGCGCTCTGGCCCCCGCTGCGTGTCTGTGGTATCGGCGCCCAGCCTCACCACCCGCCGTCTCCGGACATTGCTGAGTGTCTGGGAAAAGACCCGCCCGGGGCGAGAAGCACTGGCTTCGGTTATAAACGTAAAGACAGAGAGCGAATGCTGGGGGAACCCTGCCCGGCCTGGGTCAGGACACAGCACGGAGGCGGGGCCTGGCCAGAAGGGGCGGCTCTAGGAAAGGCTGGGTGCCCAACCCTCACGGAGACACAACAGCAAGCATGTCAGTGTGCCTGGGCCGAGCCGGGAGCCAGCCCGGTGGACAGGGTGAGCTCAGGGAAAGTGTGTGTGTGTGTGTGTGTGTGTGTGTGTGTGTGTGTGTGTGTGTGTGTATAAGCCTGCCAGGTGGACACGGTGAGCTCAGGGCACGTGTGTGTGTTTGTGTGTGTGTGTGTGTGAGCTAAGGGCACGTGTGTGCGTGTGTGTGTGCGTGTGTGTGTGGTGTGGCAGTTAGCAGGACCAGTCAAGGGACCCTTTATTTCAAAAGTTTTTCTTACAAGATATTTTATTACCAAACTTTCTAGTTCTGCGTTACTTCTCATTGGCACAAAACATAATCCCAGACCTGTACACACAGGCACGCCTTACCTGGGCCCTGGATGGCCAGCCCTCCTTCCCCTCAAGGCGAGGGGTCCCCAGAGATTATCTTCAAGCACAGGACCGCCCACGCTGGGGTTTCTCAACCCGGCATCTTGTATGTGCCGACCAGGGATCGAACCCGCCACCTTGGCGTATCGGGATGACGCTCTAACCAACTAAGAACAACTAAGGGCTGGCACTCTGGGCCGCATAATTCTTTGTTGAGGGCGAGGTCTTGCCCACGGCAGGATGTAACAGACTCTGCCCACTCGACGCCAGCACCACCCACACCCCGGCTGCGACCATCCCAGTGGCACAGACACTGCCCAGTGTCTCCCGGGGGACGAAACTGCCCTGGTGGGAAGCACCGGGACTCGGGAAGTGAGGCCTTCCTGACGCTACAAGAGGATAACGAGGCCGTAACCGAGACCTGGGTTTAGAGCAATACCTGGTGGACCCGAGGGCCGAGGCCTCCTGGGACCTGCCTGGTCCCCCTCTACTGGGAGAGCAGCCCCTCAACCCCGGCCCTGACCACTGGACAGGGGGGACGCGTGGGTCCACCAGGCTCCCTCAGTCGGCTGTGGAATGAGACCCTTAGACAGAGGCCAGTCTGTGCCGGGCAGAGGGGAGAGGTCCAGGAAGTATGGGCTCAGGTGGCCAGTGCTGCCTCCTGGACACCCCAGAAAGAAACAGAAACAT
Organism: Eptesicus fuscus; assembly: GCF_027574615.1. Classification (NCBI taxonomy): domain Eukaryota; kingdom Metazoa; phylum Chordata; class Mammalia; order Chiroptera; family Vespertilionidae; genus Eptesicus; species Eptesicus fuscus. The sequence goes on along the minus strand of NC_072493.1, from coordinate 49,352,132 downwards.
AAACATGCAGAAAAGCAGACAAGGAGTCTGGGGACCACAGAGAGCAGGGACTGAGGGAGCCAGTCCTGTCGCAAACTCGCCGAGGACAGAGCCATTCTGAACATGACAGGAGCGGACCCAGAGCCAGGGCACAATCCCGGGGTCCCAGCTCCCGCATCAGTCCCTCAGGGCGCGATGGGACGCCCCGCCTCTGGTTCGGCACAGCACCCCCATTTCCTTCCACCGCGTTCTAGGAGCCAGAGGAGACCGTGGAGACCAGCAGAGGGGAGTCTAGAACATGACTGAGGCCGGGGAGGAGGAGCGAGGGCTCCTGAGGCCTTTGTGACCAGACGTGGAAACGGAAGTGGCAGGTCCCCCTCCGGGGGGGAGGACTCACCCAGAGACGCCAGGAGCCTGCAGGTCTCCAGCATCACCTCCTGGTACAGGGTCCTCTGGGCCACGTCCAGCTGCCCCCACTCCTCCTGGGAGAAGGTCACGGCCACGTCCTCGAAGGTCACAGACACCTGGAAAGTAAGACAGCGGTTGCAGCGATGGCCCTGGAGCTGCTGATGGGATCAGCGATTGTCTCTGCGTCGTGGTCAAGGGGCAGACGTCGAGGCCCAGAGCACCACGCGCCTGCTGGGGCCGAGCTCTGTGCTCGCTCCCGGGGACGGCAATGCCGTGGGTGCGACACAGTCGCATAGGAAAAGCCTCCCGGGCAGGAGCCGATGTAAACGGACACGAGACAATGGAACGTCCCGTAGGAGGTGAGGCGGACAGGAGGGCTCCAGGACGAGAGGGATGAGGAAGTCACAACATCCGTGACGGTGACCACAGGTGTCCTGGGCCTCCCCGAGCCGAAGGCTCCACTTCCTGGTCAAACGGACTAAAAGCCCCAGTTCCATCTCCTGTGCTTTGCTCCCAAACTCGTTTTGTAAAAAATTTTCAATATTTTTATTGACTTTTGTTTTTTTTTTTTTTAAGAGAAAGGAAGGGAGAGGGAGAGAGAAACAGCAAAGTGAGAGCGGACCTTTGCTGCCTCCTGCACACCCCGGCCAGGGATGGAGCCCACAACCCAGGAAGTGCCTGACGGGGATGGAACGGCACCTTCCCTGCACCGGACAAGCCCACCTGGGGCCAGGGCTGCGCCCACACTCCTGAAAGCCGATGCCTGCCAGCGTGTTACCTGGGGACATCACCTCACTTCTGAGCCGCGGTTCCGGGTCAGTAAGTGCTCACTCCCCATGACATCTGTGACGGAAGTGACGCTCGCTGTGCTCGGGGCTTTATTAACTCTCCCACAGCCCGAGGTAAACCCTCATCCTTCCGTGCCAGTCGGAGACCCGGCCTGAGGGAGTCCGCATTTCACCCGAGGGACTCACGTCTCACAAACCAGAGGCCAGACTTCATCACAGGTTCCTCCCACGGGGTCCAACAGAGTAACCTGACCCTCCTCCACTATCAAAGCGAAGCCTTGGCCGGGGTGGCTCAGTGGATAGAGCGTCCACCTGCGGACTGAAGGGTGCCGGGTTCGATTCCTGGTCAGGGCACAGGCCTGGGTTGCGGGCTCGATCCCCAGTGGGGGGCGTGCAGGAGGCAGCCGATCCATGATTCTCTCATCATGGATGTTTCTCTCTCTCTCCCTCTCCCTTCCTCTATGAAATCAATAATTTAAAAAAAAATTGTTTTTTAAAAAGTGGATACATGATAAAGAGACCGTGAAGCATTTACACCCATTTTTAAAAAATATATTTTTATTGATTTTGGAGAGGAAGGGAGGAGGAGACAGAAACATCAATGATGAGAGGGAAACCGGGTATGTGCCCTGACCAGGAATCGAACCCAGGACCCTTCAATCCGCAGGTGGACGCTCTATCCACTGAGCAACACCGGCCAGGGCTGTTTCTGTCGCCCCGAAAACCCCACCTGTGAGCAGGGACAGCGGAGCGGAGCCCCCCAGCGGACCTCGCTGGAGAAACACCTGTAAGAGCGGCCCCTGCCTGCTCATGTCCGGCCCTGGACCCGCTCCCACACCCCCTGAGCCCCCCGAGCGACTCCCGGGGAGATCCCACAGCAAAGCACCAGCCTCTCCTCCTTCCTGAACCCCCACAGCACTGACCCCCGAGGCCAGGAGATTCCAGGGGCGCAAACCGCGAAGGATACACCCGGGTGTGTGGCGGCTGCGGTGGGGGACCCCCGCGAACCATCACCCACTGTCACCCTCCCAGCCGCTCTCAGCAGCTGCGGGCAGCAAGACACCACCCACCCACCTCCCCTGGGTCGGGGCGCTTGTGCCTGGAAAGGTCACGTCACCTGTGGGAGGAGGGCAGGCAGGTGGGCCGGGCCGGATCCCCGCAGCACGCCGTGGGGCTGGGGTCTATGACGGCGTCGCCCCTTCTCCCGTCAGTGGACCCGCTCCCCACAACGCCCTGGGTCTCCCCCCGCCTCCCAGGAGACCCCACCACAAAGCACTCGCCCCGTTTCCTTCCCGAACCCCGACAGGACCGAGCGCCGAGGCCAGGCTGTCAGGAGCGCAAACCGCCAAGGACACAACCGGGGCTCCGCGACCCGCTGTCAGGAGGCCCCAGCCCGTCAGGGCCCGGGACGAGCCAAGTGGCGACCCGGGTCCCCCTGTCGGAATCCGGGGACACGCGACACCTGCCACGCACGTCAAAGCGCCGGGGGGTCCCGGCTCCCAGCCGTCGGTTCCGAAATCCCCGTCCACTCACCTGCGCGGGGCGGGTCGGCGCCGCCATCCTGCGAGCCTGCGCTTCGAGCGACGCGGGGACAGGCGAGCACCCGGCGACCTCGGCCGGCCGACCGTCGCGCTCCGAGCCGCGGTGTCCTCCGCGCACAGGGCGCCGCCCTCGGCGACCGCGGGAGTGAAGGGCGGGCGCACAGGCCCCCGGGAGGTCGGGCCTGCCGGGCAACAGGCCAAGCGCCCGCGGCGGGGAGCCACCGCGCGGACACCGGCGCCGAGGTGAGGCCTGTCCGCCGCCCCTGCCCTGGAAGGCCGCCGACGAAGAGCCTGACGGGAAGCGCTGACCCCGCGCTCGGCCAGTCAGGCCCCGCCGGGGCCCCACCGCTGAGGCAAATGGCGTCCGCGGAGAAAAACAAGGAAGTCCCGCCCACATACAGGAGCTTCCGGAAATGCCACCTTGTCCCGGGGCATCATTGGCCAGCGTCCGCGTCAGGCTCACGAAACACGGCCTTCTGGGTAACGTAGTCCCCCGCCTCCCTCTAGCCGACGACGCGAGGGACGCCGTAACCTGGACGTCTTTCTTCGAGGAAAAGGCGCGGGCTACCGAAGCTGAGGGGGAAATGGAGGCTCTGGCGGCAGGGAACTTCGCCCCAGTTCCGGACAAGTGTGAGGGCGCGGGGCTGGTCCCTGGGCTCACCTGGCGCCTTCCCAGACTCGCTCCTGGAGAGACAGCTAGTAAAACGTAAAACGGAACTGAAAAGCCTCCAGAGGGGGACGCCGGAAGTCCCGCCTCCATTCCTCGCGCACCTGGCGCACGTGGCGCGCCCACCTACCGCGCACGCCTGGGATTTGTTGGTACCAGAACTAACGAACCACGGCCTTCGGGTGACGCCCGAACTTTCGAACCGCGGCCTTCGGGTGACCCCCGAACTTCCGAACCGTGGCCTTCGGATGACGCCCGAACTTCCGAACCATGCCATTGGGCCCTCCGCCGGGGCGGGGAGGCCCGAGGGGAGGAGGCCTGGTGAACGCAGGCCTCCCGCCTCCAGTGCGGGCCATTCGAAGTCTCTGAGGCCACCACGTCTGTTGGGAGAGAGTTGGCGCCTGGATCTGTAACCTGGAGGGTCAGCTCACACGGTGGCTTCAAGGCATGGCACTCCGTGAGACCCAGGAGGAAAGGGCTGTAGACTGGAGAGGAGAACCGACAGAGCTTGAACCCCGGACCGACCTGGCTTCATTCAATGGCTGATGACAGGCAACGGACAACTCAACAAACTCGTGTTCGTCAGGGGTTCTGACGGCCACCTGGAGGCGTATTAAGCCATCTTAGAAGTCACCATTGGGGATGGTGGTTTTTGTTGTTGTTGTTGTTGTTGTTATTGTTAAATATATATTTTACTAGAGGCCCAGTGCACCAATTCGTGCACCAGGGGGGGTCCCTCAAGCTGGCCCGTAGGATCAGGCCAAAACCGGCTCTCTGACATCCCCCAGGGGTCCCGGATTGTGAGAGGGCACAGGCCAGGCCAAGGGACCCCACCGGTGCAAGATCCAGGCAGGGGAGGACCGTGGGAGATTGGCCAGCTGGGGAGGGACCGCAGGAGGGATCCAGGGCGTGTCTGACCCATCTCGTTCAGTCTGGAACAGCTGAACCCCAGTAGCAAGCTAACCTACAGGTTGGAGTGTCTTCCCCCGATGGTCAGTGCACATCATAGCGACTGGTCGGCTGGTCAACTGTTTGTCCCCTGGTGGTCAATGCATGTCATAGCGAGCGGTTGAGTGACCTTAGCATTCATTAACATGTTACACTTTGATTGGTTGAATGGCTGACCAGTCGACCAGACACTTAGCATATTAGGCTTTTATTATATAGGATTGATTCTTTACAGAGAGGAAGGGAGAGGGAGAGAGAGTTAGAAACATCCATGAGAGAAAGACATTGATCAGCTGCCTCCTGCACGCCCCCTATGGGTATGTGCTCGCAACCAAGGTACATGCCCTTGGCCGGAATCGAACCTGGGACCCTTGAGTCCGCAGGCCCATGCTCTATCCACTGAGCCAAACCGGTTAGGGCTTGTTTTTTTTTTTTTTAATATATTTCTTTTACTTATTTCAGAGAGGAAGGGAGAGGGAGAGAGAGAAAAAAACATCAATGATGAGAGAGAATCATGGATTAGCTGCCTCCTGCACGCCCCCCACTGGGGATCCAGCCGGCAACCCGGGCATGTGCCCTTGGACAGCTGATGCTCTATCCACTGAGCCAAACTGACTAGGGATTGTTTTTTGTTTTTTAAATAACGATCAAAGAGAATGAGATACGTCTCCCATGATTTGAAGATGCATATGAATTGAGAAATGGAATCAGAGAGTGTAGAAAACGCCCTTAAGGATTTTTTTTTTTTTTTTTGTCATAGCCGGATTGGCTCAGTGTCAGCCTGCGGATCGAAGGGTCCCGGGTTCGATTCCTCAGTTGCAGGCTGCTCCCCGCCCCAGCCCTGGTCAGGGCACGTGCAGGAGGCAACCAATGCGTGTTTTTCTCTCACATCGATGTGTCTCTCTTTCCCTTTCTTTTCTACTCACTCTAAAAATCAACGGAAAAATATCCTGGGATGAGGATTAACAAGAAAAAAATGCTTTAACAGTAAATTAAGATAGAACCAGAGTCATGGAAACATGGAACAGATGTGAGAGAAATATGTTGGCGGGATGTTAATTAGATGGAGGGGTGAGGAGTATCGATCAGTTTTGCAAGAACTAGTAGAACATACATTTAATAAATACATCGGCCGAAACCGGTTTGGCTCAGTGGATAGAGCATCGGTCTGCAGACTGAAGGGTCCCAGGTTCGATTCCGGTCAAGGGCATGTACATTGGTTGCGGGCACATCCCCAGTAGGGGGTGTGCAGGAGGCAGCTGGTCGATGTTTCTCTCTCATCGATGTTTCTAGCTCTCTGTCCCTCTCCTTTCCTCTCTGTAAAAAGTCAATAAAATATATTTTAAAAATAAATAAATAAATACATCGTTTCCCCAAAAAACATATTACACATACTTTGAATAATGATAAAGGCAGTGTTTATTAAAATGTCACTTTCAAAATGGAGCTATCAGCTGTTAAAGTGTGGATACATTTTGGGGGGGACAGCCTGTGTTGTGTGTATGTGTGCATCCATATATGCACACTTAGGCGTGTATGTGTAAAAATGTATTTCAAGGAATTGGCTTATGATTGTGGGCCTGGCAAGTCCAAAGCCATAGGGTAGAGGGCAGGCTCTAAACTCTTCAGCCAGAGCCAAACTTCACCTGCATTCTGGAAGCTGAATTTCTCCCTCATGGTAACCTTCCCTTTTCTCTCAAGGTCTTCAGCTAAGTAGATAAAGCCCACCTAATGTTATCAAGATAAAGTCCTTTGCTTACAGTCAACTGGTTGCAGATGGTAAGCACACCTACAAAATCCCTTCAGCGCAACACCCAGTGTAGTGTTTGACCCAATAATTGAATTCTAGCATAGACCAGCGGTCACCGATCGCCAACCGGTGGTCCATGGAACACTGAGGTCCGTGAGGTCTGAAAGGTTGGCAAATGCTGGCCTAGACAAGTTGACACGTAAAACTAGCCATCATACTCCACCCCTTTCAATTTGTTGTTTTGTTGCTGCTGTTTTGTTTTGTTTTAAAGAGAGAGGAAGGGAGAGGGAGAGAGAAACATTAATCTGACAAACATCTACCAGTTGCCTCCCGTGTGCACCCCAGCCATACACAGATCCTTAAACCATATTTTATCTCCAAAAGAAAGGATATACTTTTGTCTAATCAGATCAAATCTGGTATTGATCCATTGTTATGATGGATTATATTACACATGATGGGTTACATATGATGAATGTGGTATGATCCACTTGGATCTATTAATTTAATATTAAATTATCATATTGAACCCTGACCAGTTTGGCTCAGTGGATAGAGTGTCGGGCTGGCCTCCCACCTGCAGGGGCGCCTCTGAGAGCCCGCCCCCCGCCTCCCACCTGCAGGGACGCCTGCTTCCTCTCAGGCCCAGGGCTGGCGGGCTCCATGGAGCAGGGCCTCAGCCACAACACCTGAAGGCCTTCCCTCGTTTGGGTCCTCCTACGGCATCCCACTGCGCACTTTTTTTTTTTTTAATCCTCACCCGGGGATATTTTTCCATTGATTCTTGGGGAGAGTAGGAAAGACAGAGAGAAACATCGATGTGATGTGAGAGAAACACGCCGATTGGTTACCTCAACTGAGATACGTGCCCTTGAGTGGACTCGAACCTGGACCCTTGGGTCTGCGGGCTGATGCTCTTTCCACGGAGCCAGAGTGGCTAGGGCTCCCTGTGCACTGAAAACATGTTTATTGCTTGGTTGTCAGGAAAAACGTCGCTCTGTTGTTCCACTCCTGGACGCTGTCATTGGTTGGTCCCTGTCTGTGCCCAGACCGGGGATCGAACCCGCGCCTTGGCGCGTCAGGAGGAGCCCCTCAGCTGCGCTCTGCCCGCTTTCCCGGCTGCAGGCAGAAACCCCGTGGGAACGCGGAAGATGGTTCCCCGGTGAATCCCGGTGCGGGGAACAGTGGGCGACGGAGGCAGGCGCCCTGGAAGGCCCGCTGAGCTGAGGCGGGGAGCCTCGGGGTGTCCTGCCGGAGGCCGGAGCTTCCCGCTGGGCTGGGAAGGTGGGCCCGCCTGGCTCAGTGGTTGAGTGTTGACCTGTGAACCAGGTGGTCACGGCTCCCAGTCAGGGCACATGCCCGGGTTGCAGGTTTGATCCCCAGCGTGGGGCGTGCGGGAGGCAGCCGATCCCTGATTCTCTCGTGTCATTGATGTTTCTCTCTCTCCCTTCCGGGAAATCAATACAAATATATTTAGGAGAAAAAAGAAGGTGGGTATAGATCTGCCCATTCAAAGCAGGTGCCATTATCCTGTTAAGTAAACACATGATGTTAGCTTTGAAGTTAAATAAAAATCATCATAAAAAGAAAGATGGGAAGAGTCACCTTCCATGCACGTCTAAACCGGCTTCTTCGATTCTTTCCTTTCCCCTCAGCGAGGCTTCTCGGCTACGTAAGCCACAACAATAGCACCAGCTTCATTAGCCACCGACTTCTTTCTCCAAGGCCCGGACCACACGACCAGCGACGGACCCTGCGCCTGACGTCCTCGGCCCGGGCCCAAGGCCCCCTCTGCCTGGGAGCACCCCCTTCCATCCGTCTCCTGCTCCCGGACGCCGAGCCCTCTTTCCGGAGGCCGACCCGGAGGCTGACAGGTGCAGGGACCACGCAGCCCGCCCCGAGCCGGCGGCACAGCACGGCGACACCAAGGACCCGGAAGATAAACTCCCTCAGTCATTTTATTTATTCATTTTAAAACAATCTGTTGATTTCAGAGAGGACGGGAGAGGGAGAGAGAGACATCAGTGATGAGAGGATCATGGATCGGCTGCCTTCTGCAAGCCCCCTAATGGGGATCGAGCCCCCACCCCGGGCCTGTGCCCTGACCTGGAATCGAGCCGTGACCTGGTTCCTAGGTGGGACACTCAGCCCCTGAGCCACGCCGGCCGGGCTCGTTTTACTTTTTATATCTGGAAGTTATTTTATTTTTATTTTAAAGCATCTACAGTGAGGCAGATGTCCAGAATTGCCCATTTCCGGAAGTTCGCCGCGTCCACCTTGACAAGGCCTACAGCCTTCACGCACTGGTGGGACGCTGGGCGCACAGAACGAGGCGGGTTTGCGGATGCGTGGTGCCCGGTGCAGGCTGAGACCACACATCATCAGGAGGACGGAGAGCCCTGGGCGCCTCTCCCCCTGAGGGCTGCTGGCCACCCGCCTGCTCTCTCTGAAGCAACAAGGCTGTACAGGGTCATGCCTGTCATTTGGAACTCATCGGCCTACCGACGGATTCAGGCAAAAACCATCAAAGGATGTGTGTGCTATTGTGATTTAAAAAAATTCTCCTTATTGACCTCAGAGAGAGGGAAACATCCATCGGCCGCCTCCTGTATGAGCCCCGACCCACTGGGTGTGCGCCCTCCGTGGGAATGGAACCTGACACCTTTTGGTGCACAGGAGGCTGTCAGCCCACCGAGCCACACCAGCCAGGGCACATGCCTGGGTTGGGGGCTCCATCCCCAGTGTGGGGTGTGCAGGAGGCAGCCAATCCATGATTCCCTCTCATCACTGATGTTTCTCTCTCTCTATCTCTGTCTCTCTCCATTTCTCTCTGTCTCTCTCGCTTTCTCTCTCTCTCCCCCCTCTCCCCCCCCTCTCTCCCCCTCTCCCCCTCTCCCCCCTCTCTCTCCTCCTCTCCCCCTCTCCCTCTCCCTCTATGAAATAAAAAGTATTTTTTAAAAAGCTTGAAACCAATCAAATAAAAAAATCAAAATCAAGTTAATATAATAAAATATAACAATTGGTTTAAAAGCAGCAATGAAGGAATCAGAAGACGGTGTGATTTGTGGGGGATTCGGCTAAAGGGGAAGCGCCATGGTGAGCAGGGCAGAGGCTCTGGTGTCTGCTGGACCCGGCGCACAATGGCCTCCTGGTAGTTGGCTTTTATCACCATCTAGTGGCGACGCCGCGGAACTGCCACAAAGTCACAAAACAGGAGGCATTCGCCCGCCACAAACCTGTCGCCGTCCAGGCAGGAGAACGGGGACTCCACGGAGGAACGCAGGGCTGCTGTTTTCTCGTAAATGCCCGGGCAGTGAAGGCAGAAAAAGGCCGCTGTCCCCGGGCGGGCGTGCCCTGCGGCTGCTGGCGGCGATGCTTCCTCGCCCCACGGCAGAAGGTGTTTCTTTCAAAGAGGAAAGCGAGTCTGGCCGGGCCGCCTGGTTCCAGCGCCGCCCCACACGCCCAGGCTGTGGGTTCCACCCCCGAGCAGGGCACTCAGGAGGGTCACCCCGTGAATGCACGAGTGGGTGCCGCAGCTCCCCCCGCCTCTCCTCAGCCGGTGAATCAGAAGGAAGGAAGGGAAGGGAGAGGGAAGGAGCGAGCCCTCGTGGGCAGCTCAGCGGCTAGAGCATCGTCCCCGCGCCACGGTTTGTTCTAAGTCTTCCCTGGTGAAGACATCACCCAGGCCCTCACCACCCTCCCCGGCCCCCGGTCCCCGGTTCCCCATCCCCGGTCCCCGGCCCCCGGTCCCCCATCCCCGGCCCCCGGTCCCCGGTCCCCTCCTCCGCACCAACGTCGTGGGTGTGACTCCTAGTCAGAGCGCATACACGAAGCTACCAATGAACGCATAGGTCAGTGGAACAAACCCATTTTTTAAAAAAAGTTTTCTACTGATTTTTATTTATTTTTAAAATATATATTTTATTGACTTTTTTTTTTTTACAGGGAGGAAGGGAGAGGGATAGAGAGTTAGAAACATCCATGAGAGAGAAACCTCGATCAGCTGCCTCCTGCACACCCCCAACTGGAGATGTGCCTGCAACCAAGGAACATGCCCTTGACCGGAATCGAACCCGGGACCCTTCAGTCCGCAGGCCGACGCTCTATCCACTGAGCCACACCGGTCAGGGCAGAATTATGATTTTTTTTTAGAGCTTTTGTTAAAACCACACACACACACACCCCAACAACCGGGGAGAAGCGAGCAGCCGCCTGCTCCTGGACAGTGTCCCCCCAAAGTCCCCCGGGAGCACCGGTCCGAGGTTCTGATTTGTGATGAGTGAGGAGGGGGGGGGGGCTCCCCAAACCAGGGTGGGGATCGTCTCTGGCCGCACCGCCCACACCAACCTCCCGACTCCTTCCCCGGGAACGGAATGTGATCTGGGTGCCGAGCAGGGCCCGTTCTTCGGGGGCATTCCAGGCATTGTCGCTCTTGGGGTGCGTGGGGGCCACGGCCCCAGGGGACAGGCTCAGGGCTTGGGAGCCCGGCGACTGGACCCTCCCGTGGGCTCGGGGGGGAGAGACAGGGAGTGGCGGCCGGCTTTCATTCCTTCGTCGGGGTGTCTCTCCTGTCGGGGTGTCTCTCCCGTCGGGGTGTCTCTCCTGTCGGGGTGTCTCTCCTGTCGGGGTGTCTCTCCTGTCGGGGTGTCTCTCCCGTCGGGGTGTCTCTCCTGTCGGGGTGTCTCTCCCGTCGGGGTGTCTCTCCCGTCGGGGTGTCTCTCCTGTCGGGGTGTCTCCAATTATCCTCAAGTGTCTGCGGTCCGGGCCTCGCCAGCGCGGGCGGGAGGCGGCTGAAAGGGAGGACGGAGCGGGGGAGCGTCCTGCACGGGTGACAGCTGGGAGCGGACGAGATGGCCTTAGTCAGCAGGGGCTGCACGGACCATTTTCTCTCTGCTTTTCTCTCTTTTCTTTCCTTTCTCTTTTCCGGCCCGAGGAGCCCTCTTAACAAAGACTGGAGGCGGTGAGCACGCACTGGGGTGGGGGGGAGGGGACAGTCCCTCCAGCCTGTGACCATCCCCCAGGGCACTCTGCTGGCGACAGGAACCGCTGCCATGGAAACCGGCTGGTGTGGGGGACGGAGTGTAGAGGGAGACAGAGAGCGAGAGAGAGAGACAGAGAGCGACACAGAGAGACAGAGAGACACACAGAGACAGAGACAGAGAGACAGAGACAGAGACAGAGACACACACACAGACAGAGAGGCGTCCCCCGGCCCTCAGTCGCACAGAACCCCCTCCTGGGCCCGGAGCAGGCGGCCCGTCCACGTCTGTCCTTGTTGTTTGCGAATAAATGGCCAGTCAGGGCCCTGGACCTCGGCCTCCACGCTCAGAGCCCCTCAGGGCGCAGGGCCGGGGAGAAGGTCATCCTCCCTGACCCCGCCGCCCCCGGGCCCCTGGCGGGGGGGGGTCCCCGGCTCGGAATCACCAGGGCGGGTGGCAGGGGTGACATGCAAGTCCCGGCCACTCAGACGCCCGGGGGCAAAGCGCCTCCTTGTTGTCGTTAATCTCACCCAGGACGCTTCCCCACTGAGTTTTAGGGGGCGTGGGAGAGGGACAGAGAGACATGGATGTGAGAGCGACATCGACGGACGGCTGCCTCCTGCACCCACCCTGACCAGGGCCCGGGCTGGGGAGGAGCCTGCAACGGAGGTCCGTGCCCTTGACCGGAATCGAACCCGGGCCCTTCGGTCCGCAGGCCGACGCTCTGTCCACTGAGCCACACCGGCCAGGGCCTCCACCGGGTTTTCACGTGGAGGGACCAGCGAGCCTGGCGGGAAAGCCCCTCCGGTTTCCAGCCCAGAGACTCTGGGGCACCTCGACCTCCCCGGGGACTGGGGGTGCCTGGGGCCCCGGGCGGGCTCCGACCAGCGACCCCGTCGCCAGGATGCCGGGCTCCACTCCTCAGCGGGCACCTGGCCGGCCCCGCGGACACCCGGGACCCCAGGGCGGACCCTCACCACACCTGGGGACCCCATTTCGGGTATAGGGTGGGCATGTCACGCGGACACTTACCTCGGAGCCCCTGGAGGAGGAGGAGGGGGAGGGGGAGGAGGGGGAGGGGAGGGGAAGGACGGGGAGGCGGGGGGAGGAGGAGGCGCGGGAAGGGGCGGGGGAGGAGGGGGAGGAGGGGGAGGAGGAGGGGGAGGCGGGAGGAGGGGGGGCGGGGGAAGGGGCGGGGGAAGGGGAGGAGGGGGAGGGGGAGGAGGTTGTGTCTTCCCAGAGGTCATGGGAGGTCGGGCGGGTGGGCGGGGCCTGTGTGGGAGCAGGTGCCAGACCTGAGCTCTGCGGGGCGCTGGCCAGGGAGGCGCCCCTGCCCACCCCGGGGGCCGCCGGCAGGGGGCGCATTATGAGGTCACTGAGCCCCTTGTCCTGCCCACGGACAACGGGGTGACTGCCGAGTGGCCCCAGGAGGCTAGCACAGCCGGGGCCTCGGCCTCATCTTTGTTTTGTTTTATTTTCTTTATTTCAATTAATTTTTTTTTTAATTCAGAGGAAGGGAGAGGGAGAGAGAGAGAAACATCAATGATGAGAGAGAGTCATGGATCGGCTGCCTCCTGCACACCCCCCACTGGGGATGAGCCCCGAACCCGGGCCTGTGCCCTGACTGGGAATCGAACCCTGACCTCCTGGTTCCTAGGTGGCCGCTCCACCACTGAGCCATGCCATTGGGGCTTATTTTATTTTTTAAAAAACATGTTTTTATTGAACTTTTTAGAGAGAGAGGAAGGGAGAGGGAGAGAGAGAGAAGCATCCTGCCTGCCCCCACTGGGGTGGCGCCCACACCCAGGCAGGTGCCCTGACCTCTGGGTTCAGGGGACGGCGCTCAACCGCTGAGCCACACCTGCGGGGCCATTTTACTTTCCAATCCTCACCCCAGGGTATATTTTAAAAGTTGATTTTAGAGAGAGAGGAACGGGGAGACGGAAACATCCATGGGTTGCAGGCTTGATCCCCAGTGTGGGGTGTGCAGGAGGCAGCCGATCCATGATTCTCTCTCATCATGGATGTTTCTCTCTCCCTCTCCCTCTCCCTTCCTCTCTGAAATCAATAAAAATATATTTAGCCCTGACCGGTGTGGCTCAGTGGATAGAGCGTTGGCCTGCGGACTGAGGGGTCCCGGGTTCGATTCCGGTCAAGGCTAAATATATTTTGTTGGGGGCACATCCCCAGTGGGGAGTGTGCAGGAGGCAGCTGATCGATGTTTCTCTCTCATCGATGTTTCTCACTCTCTCTCCCTCTCCCTTCCTCTCTGTAAAAAATCAATAAAATACATTAAAATATAAGTTCAATAAAAAATGTTCAAACATAATAAAAATAAAATAAGGAAAAAGCGGGGGCGGGAGGCTTGGGATGAGGAAGGTGGGAGTTTTCACGGCACAGCTTTTCCCGGAAGACGATTTCGCTCACGGACACAAACGCGCTGTGGTCAGAGCAGGTCTGGTCCCGGTCCGGTCCGGTCCGGTCCGGCACCTGCCGGGGCAGCCAACCCTGCGCCCCTCACACCGGTGTTTTCTCTCTCCCCCCTCCCTCCCGCTCTCTCCAACACTCACTGCAACAAACAAACAAAAACCACAAAACACCCCGGGGTGAGGATGCACCACCGCAGAGCGGAGGGCGCCCCGGTGCCTGCTCCCCGCCCTCCGCACAGGCCGATCCCGGTTTGTGCGTCTGCGACGTGAGAGCCTGGGGGGGGGGGGGGGGGGAGCCCTGAAACGCGGCCGGAGCTGAAAACACGGAGGAGGCGCCTCAGCGCCGGGCTCACCGTGGGTCCCCGAACCCCGAACCCGGTGTGAGGAGTGACACGTGGCTCAGGGCGGGAGCGGGAGACCCGGGAGCAGCGGGCTGGCGGCACCGGCTCTTTGGGGTGACCCGGGGCCTGCAACAGGCAGCAGGGACCCCCACAAACGCTCTCTCTCCCCTTCCTGCCGAGACCCCAGTCGGAGGCGCACGGACCGCCCCGCCTCCCGGCTCCAGCGCGGGTTTCAGCCCCGGGGCTGCGGGCGGCGACCCCGCTGCTATGGAAACGGCAGCCGGCGGGGGGCGGGGGTGACGGGGCGGGGATTGTCCAGGGCCGCGTGTCCCGGTGGGTGCGGACCCCCAGCCTGGACTCCAGTCGGGGCTCCTGAGCTGCTGTGGGGGGTCCCTGGGAAGGGGGTGCGGCAGGAGGCCTCCCCACCCTCACTCCGAATTCCGAACCCCGAACCCCGAACCCCGACCCCCCGCAGACAAGCAGCAGCGTTCCCGGCCCGGGGCCACCACCCCGGCGGGCTGCCCATTAGAGGACATTGTCACCCAGGCCTTTCTCGTTCTTCTCACACGTCTTCCAAGTGCAACACGTGTTTTATTTGTTTTTATTTTCCAGTGCGTTTTATTTTTTTAAATATATTTTATTGATTTTTTTCACAGAGAGGAAGGGAGAGGGATAGAGAGTCAGAAACATCGATGAGAGAGAAACATCGATCAGCTGCCTCCTGCACACCCCCCACTGGGGATGTGCCCGCAACCAAGGTGCGTGCCCTTGACCGGAATCGAACCCGGGACCCTTCAGTCCGCAGGCCGACGCTCTGTCCACTGAACCACACCAGCCAGGCGTGTGTTGTATTTTTATTTTATTTTTAATTCTCCAGTGCGTGTTGTATTTTTATTTTATTTTTAATTCTCCAGTGCGTGTTTTATTTTATTTTTAATTCTCCAGTGCGTGTTGTATTTTTATTTTATTTTTAATTCTCTAGGGTGTGTTTCCTGCTCCGCAGCACAAGACAATTCACGCCGCATGGCCGGGCCTGCTCTACTGGAGACTCACAACCGTGTCACGTGCTGCACAAATGGCCAGCAGAGGGCGCCGTGGGACTACCATTAAGTTCCTTTTTTTTTTTTTTTTTAATATATTTTTATTGATTTCAGAGAGGAAAGGAAAGGGAGAGAGACAGAGAAAACATCCATGGTGAGAGAGAATCATGGATTGGCTGCCTCCCACACCCCGCCCCCCCCCACTGGGAATCAAGCCCACAACCCGGGCATGTGCCCTTGACCGGAATCGAACCCGGGACCCTTCAGTCCCCAGGCCAACGCTCTATCCCCTGAGCCAAACTGGCTAGGGCACGGAGTTCCGTTTTAAAAAAATGTTTTTATTGGTTTCTATTTTTACAATTTTTATTTATTTATTTTTAATAGTATTTTTATTTAAAAAAAACATTTTTAAAATATATTTTTATTGATTTCAAAGAGGAAGGGAGACAGAGAGAGAAACATCCATGATGAGAGAGAGCATCATGGATCGGCTGCCTCCTGCACGCCCCACACTGGGGATGGAGCCTGCACCGGGGCCTGTGCCCTTGACCGGAATTGAACCCGGGACCCTTCAGTCCAAAGGCTGATGCTCTGTCCACTGAGCCACACCAGCCAGGTCTAAAATTGACTTTTTAGACAGAGAGGAAGGGGGCGGGAGAGAGAGAAACACCCACCGCTGCCTCCTGCACGCCCCCTGCTGGGGATGGAGCTCACACGCAGGCAGCTCTTCCTCTCCTGGCACAACCCACACCCACCAGCCGGCCGCACCAGCCAGGGCCCCGGGCAGTGCCCTACCCGGCGGGAGGGAAGTGCCCACTCATCAGAGCCCGAGGAGGAAGGCGAGAAAAATGCTTATTGGCACTCGCTCCCCTCCCCCTCCCCTGCTTTTTGCAACAGACACTCTCCAGGGGGTGGTTTTGAAGGACAGGCTCTCTGGGTGGGCTCAAGAGTCCGACTTTAAAGAGCAGGTTCTCGAAGGATCACCATGTACACATCGACGTCTAACCGCCTTGCTGGACACGTGAAACGAATGTCCTATTGTAAAAACATGTGTTTTATTGATTTTTTACAGAGAGGAACGGAGAGGGAGAGAGTTAGAAACATCGATGTGCCGCAACCTAGGTACATGCCCTTGACCGGAATCAAACCTGGGACCCTTGAGTCCGCAGGCCAATGCTCTATCCATTGAGCCACACCGGTTAGGGCTGGAGCATTGTCTTGATATGAGGAGGTTGTGGGTTCCATCCCCGGTCAGGGCACTTACAAGAATCAACCAATGGCCCTAACGCCCTAGCCGGTGTGGCTCAGTGGATAGAGCATCAGCCTGCAGACTGAAGGGTCCCGGGTTCCATTCTAGTCAAGGGCACATGCCCGGGTTGCGGGCTCGATCCCCAGTAGGGGGCGTGCAGGAGGTAGCCGATCCATGATTCTCTCTCATCACTGATTTTTTTAAAAAAACTATATATTGTATTGATTTTTTATAGAGAGGAAGGAAGAGGGATAGAGAGTTAGAAACATCGATGAGAGAGAAACATCCATCAGCTGCCTCCTGCACACCCCCCACTGGGGATGTGCCCGCAACCAAGGTACATGCCCTTGACCGGAATCGAACCTGGGACCCTTGAGTCCGAAGGCCAACACTCTATCCACTGAGCCAAACCAGTTAGGGCTCATCATTAATGTTTCTATCTTTCTCTCCCTCTCCCTTCCTCCCGAAATCAATAAATATATATATTTTAAAAAAATAAATAAAAATAATAAAAGGGTCATTCACTTAAAAAAGAATCAACCAATGAATGCATCGATAAGTGAAACAACAAATCCATGTCTCTCTCTCAAATCAATAAATGAACATTTAAAAAATATTGCATGTCAACAGCAACTGAAAAATAAATAACTAAAAATAAAAATTGTGTTTTTTTTTTTTTTAAAAGCTCCACCAGTATTTCTGGATGAAGTGCCACCCTGTCTGGACGCTGCTATAAAAACAGCGCCTTCGGGCTGCGATGGGCCGCGGCCGCGCAGGCCGGCGGGCGGGCAGCTGTGGGGACGGCCGCCTTCTGCTCGGTCTCCCGCCCTGACTTTTATATTTTCACACGTTGCCACCACACCGCCCCCCCCCGCCCCCCGCCCACCCGGCTTCTCCTAATCAAAGCCAAATCCCTCTTTTTTCAAATTTCATTTAATTAATTTATTCTCATTCTCTCTCTCTCTCTCTCTCTCTCTCTCAAATTCTTTGTTGTTTAAAGTCTTACATATAGTCATATACACTGAGTGGCCACATTATTATGATCTCTGAATACATAATAATCTGGCCATTCAGTATATATATATATATACATACATACACACACACACACACACACACACACACACACACACACATATATATATATATACACACACACATATATTAGAGGCCGGTGCATGAATTCGGGCATGGGTGGGGTCCGGCCAGCCTGGCCAGGGGGAGGAGACATGGGCGGTTGGCCGGCCTGCCTGTTGGTCAAACTCCTGGTCGAGGGGACAATTTGCATATTAGCCTTTTTAAAAATATATATATTTTATTGATTTTTTACAGAGAGGAAGAGAGAGGGATAGAAAGTTAGAAACATCGATGAGAGAGAAACATCCATCAGCTGCCTCCTGCACACCCCCCACTGGGGATGTGCCCGCAACCAAGGTACATGCCCTTGACCGGAATCGAACCTGGGACCTTTGAGTCCGCAGGCCGATGCTCTATCCACTGAGCCAAACCGGTCTCGGCTGCATATTAGCCTTTTATTCCATAGGATACACACTGAGTGGCCAGGTTATTATGCGTTCGGAGATCATCATCACCTGGCCACTCGGTGTAGTCTTACATATGTCTCCTCTCCCCGGCCACCCCCACCCCAGCACATGCCCTGACCCCTGACCTCCCTGGTGTCTGTGTGCCTCGGTTGTGCTCATGTGCATACAAGTCCTTTGGTTGATCCCTTCCCTCCCGCTGCCCTGAGGCTGGACGGCCTGATTGATGTTTCTCCGTCCCTGGGTCTATTTTTGCTCATCAGCCCATGTTGCTCAGCCAAATCCCTCCTCCTATAAGTTGCCAATCTGACCACATAATTCTCCTGTTTCACCCCCCTCGGCTGCCCTCTGGGAAAATGCAACAGGCAGGAAGAGGCCACCTTTAATTTTTAAAAATTGTGTTTATTGATGAGAGAGAGAGAGAGAGAGAGAGACGGAGAGGTTTGTGGTTCCACTTTTTATGCGTCCATTGGCGGACGCTTGTACGTTCCCTGCGCGGGGTCGAACCCACAACCTCGGTGTAGGCTGAGGACGCCCTCACCGGCCAGGACCCCTCCTCCTGGTCGTGTTTGCAGCCCACGTGTCCTCTGCTTCTCGGGGCGCCCTCGGGGTCCCCCACGGAGAATTCACGCAGCAAGGGGCCTCCCCACCTTCCCCAGCCCCCGCGTCTCGGAGGCGAACCGTGGGCTCAGCTGCCCGGGGGCGGACATGCCTGAGCCGTTGCTCACGGATCGGCTTTCCTGACAGCTAATCCCGCAACAGCTGCGGGGCCGGCTCCCCAAGCGGCCTCCCACCGACCTGCGCCGGGGCGCACAGCCCGCGCCGCCTGGATCCCAGCAGCTGCCGCGCGCGGGGCTGGGGCGCGCGGGGCTGGGGGGCCGGGGGGCACAGCCCTGAGCACTGGAATAAGGGGCACCCACACCCCCTGCCGTGTAACCCCACAGGATCTCCGTGCAAAGGCCGGGAGCCCGGGCCGTGTGCGCCCCCAGCACCAAAGGGTCTTGGGTTGGGTTCCTGCTCAAGGGCGCATTCCGGAGGCCACCGATCTCTCTCTCTCTCTCTCTCTCTCTCTCTCTCTCTCAGAACCCACAAAGTAAAACAAAACAAAAAGGCAGGGAAATCCTTTGATTATCACAGACCCCCCTCCACTGTCTCCCTGTAGCAAATACGTTTTTATTGATTTCAGAGAGGAAGGGAGAGGGAGAGAGAGACAGAAACATCCATGATGAGAGAGAATCATTGATGGGCTGCCTCCTGCACGCCTCACTCTGGGGATGGAGCCCACAACCTGGGCCTGTGCCCTGACCGGAATCGAACCCAGGACCCTTCTGTCTGCAGGCCAACGCTCTATCCACTGAGCTACTCCCACTAGGGCGTGTTTTGTTGTGTGTGTGTGTGTTTTTTTTGTGGGTGCCAGGACCAACAATCACCAGCTGCCCAAGCACCAAAAAAATCATGCTTCTGAGATTTCCACACTGGGGATGGAGCCCCCAGCCTGGGCCTGGGCCCTGACCGGGAATTGAACCCTGATCTCCTGGTTCACAGGTCGACACTCAACCACTGAGCCACACCAGCCAGGCTCGAACTGAACTCTATCAGTAGTGAGCTTTTTCTGGATACGCCTGTCGCGCCATCTTTAAGTGTTAGAAAAGGTGATACAGAGTCCTGTCGGGGCGGCTCAGTTATAGGGTCGTCCCGATACCCCAAGGTTGCAGGTTTGATCCCCGGTCAGGGCACGGACAAGAAGCAAGCAATGGCCCTAGCCGGTTTGGCTCAGTGGATAGAGCGTCGGCCTGCGGACTCAGGGGTCCCAGGTTCGGTTCCGGTCAGGGGCATGTGCCTTGGTTGTGGGCACGTGCCCAGTGGGGAGTGTGCAGGAGGCAGCTGATTGATGTTTCTCTCTCATCGATGTTTCTGGCTCCCTATCCCTCTCCCTTCCTCTCTGTAGAAAATCAATAAAATATATTAAAAAAAAAGAAAAGAAAAAAGAAGCAAGCAATGAATGTACAGGTAAGTGGAACAACAAATCGATGTCTCTCTCTCTCAAATATAAGCTATACTAGAGGACCGGTGCACGACATTCATGCACTGTGTGTGTGTGGGGGGTCCCTCAGCCCAGCCTGTGCCCTCTCGCAATCCGGGACCCCTCGGGGGATGTCTGCCTGCCGGCTTAGGCCCGGTCCCCCGGCTTCTGGCTGAGCGGCGCTCCCCCTGTGGGAGTGCACTGACCACCAGGGGCAACTCCTGCTTTGAGCGTCTGCCCCCTGGTGGTCAGTGCGTGTCATAGCGACGGGTCATTCTGCTGTTTGGTCGATTTGCATATTAGTCTTTTATTATATAGGATATGTTTAAAAAAAAAAAGAAAAGAATTGGGGGTACAGCCCTGGCTGGTTTGGCTCAGTGGATAGAACGTTGGCCTGCAGACGGAAGGGTCCCGGGTTCGATTCCAGTCAAGGGCATGTACCTTGGTTGCGGACACAACCCCAGTGGGGGGTGTGCGGGAGGCAGCTGATCGATGTTTCTCTCTCATTGATGTTTCTAATTCTCTCTCCCTCTCCCTTCCTCTCTGTAAAAATCAATAAAATATATTTTAAAAAAAAAGAAAAGGGGGTACATTTGCTGGTTAACAGGAGAGAAGGGGGAGGAGAAACCAGTCTCTCCCTCGCCTTTTTTTCACGTTCCTGGTGTGTGTTCCCAGACATAGTCTCCGAGTGCGTGTGTGGGTCCATCTCTGAGCGCAATTCATGGCGATCTTTCATGACGCATCACTGCATTTTCATGTGCACGCGCTGAGACCCGGCGCAGACGCTTAATTTTGCAGCTCATTGTTCAGCGCACAGGTTTCCATGGCAACCGGAGCCGGCCTCGCCACCCCCGTCCCCTCCCCCTCACGGTGAGGACCCAGGGATAATGGAACTAAATGGCTTGATGCGGGGAAATAGGGGGGAGGCACGGATTTGAGACTCAATGGGGGGCCCGGGCCTGTGTCTCCTGTCTGTCAAACTGGGAGAACAATTTAAAATACACCGAGTGGCCAGGTTAAGATGCTCTCTGAACGCATCATCATCCGGCCACTCAGTGTCTATCCTGTAGAATAAAAGGCTAATATGCAAATGGTCCCCTCGACCAGGAGTTCGACCAGCAGGCAGGCCGGCCAACCGCCCACGTCTCCTCCCCCTGGCCAGGCTGGCCGGACCCCACCCATGCACGAATTCATGCACCAGGCCTCTCAAATATATATATATATATATACCGAGTGGCCAGATTATTATGTGTTCAGAGGTCATAATAATAATCTGGACACCCAGTATATATAATTTTTTAATTGATTTCAGAGAGGAAGGGAGAGGGAGGGAGAGAGAGAAACATCCATGCTGAGAGAGAATCATTGATCGGCTGCCTCCTGCACACCCCCTACTGGGGGTGGAGCCCACAACCTGGGCATGTGCCCCAACCGACCGGGAATGGAACCGTGACCTCCTGGTTCATAGATCGGCGCGCAACCACTGAGACACGCTCATGGGGAGGAGAACAGTTTTTAAAACAATTTTATTGACTTTTAGAGAGAGGAAGGAAGGGGTGGGGGGAGAGAGAGAGAGAGAGAGAAAGAGGGGGTCCCAGGACTGAACCCACTCTCTGACTGCAGAGCCTGGAAAATTCCTCTCTCTGCACCAGGCGTAGCCCCGCGCCTCCAGGTTTCCATGGCAACGGCGGGCGCTCCCGCATCCTCCAGGAGAAGGTGGGAGCCCCTGGGAGGGGGCCCCACTGTGCGTCAGAGGTTCCTGCGAGCATTCCGTGTGCGTGGGCCGGCGGGAGCCCGGGGGTGGGGTGGGGCCGGGGGGACGTGGGCAGAAACCCTGAGCGTCTCCTTGGCGCCAGCGAGCGCCTCGCGGTCTCAGCCCGGGGACCCATCAGAGACGGTGATGGAGCAGCCCTGTGACCCCCGCCCCGCTCTGGGCACAGAGAGTGACATAACCAGCAAAGAGGCCCTGGCTGGGCCGCTCAGTGGGTAGAGCGTCAGCCCACGGACTGCAGGGTCCCGGGTTCGACTCCGGTCCAGGGCAGGCACCTCGGTGGCTGGTTCCTCCCCGGCCCTGGTTGGCGCACCTGCAGGAGGCAGCCCGCCCAGGTGTCTCTCTCACTCCCCTGTTCCTCTCTGTCTGCCTCTCCCCCTCCCTGCCAGCTCTCTGAAAACCAGTGGAAATAGAGTAGATCCTCGGGTGAGGATCCACAACAAAAAGAAATACTGATGGGCCCCAACCGGTGTGGCTCAGTGGATAGAGCGTCGGCCTGCAGACGGAAGGGTCCCGGGTTCGATTCCGGTCAAGGCCATGTACCTTGGTTGTGGGCACATACCCAGTGGGGGGTGTGCAGGAGGCAGCTGATTGATGTTTCTAGCTCTCTATCCTTCTCCCTTCCTCTCTGTAAAAAAATCAATAAAATATATTTAAAAAATAAAAGGAAAAAGAAAAAAAAATCAGGCCTGGCTGGTGTGGCTCAGTGGTTGAGCACTGACCTAAGAACTAGGAGGTCACGGTTCGATTCCGGGTCAGGGCACAGGCCCGGGTTGCCGGCTCAGCGGATCCCCAGTGGGGGGCGTGCGGGAGGCAGCCGATCCGTGATTTTTTCATCATCATGGGTGTTTCTATCTCTCTTCCACTCTCCTCCTCGCAATGAAAATATATTAAAATAAAAAGAATCAACCAATGACGCTTCAGTAAGTAGAACAACACATGAAGTTCCTCTCACTCAAATCAATTAAATAACAAAAATACCCCTTCCCCCCCAGACTTCACCATGGACCACGGTGTGGGGGTGGCTGTGGGCGGGGCGCCCTAGAGCGGATCTGGGGTTCTTCATCCACAGATTCCACCCTCCCTGCCGACAGTTTCCAGAACCTTCCTGGCGCCCCAGGACGCACCCTGAGAGGGCAGCACGCACACCCCGAGGTCTGACCCAGCTGCCTGGCTCCCCAGGGGCCCCGAACGGGCCTCCCAGTCCTGGTTCCGCCCATGCATTCCCGGGAGCCCGGCCCCGCGTCCACTGTCTCCGCCCAGACACCCGCTTCCCTGTCCAACAAGCAGAAGGAAGCGCCTGCTGTGGTCGGGGCTGAGGGCTGGGACCCCCGATTCTGGAAAGTTCCACCCTCAGGGGCTCCCTCCCTCCACTCCTCCGTCCCCTCCCTCCCCTTTCTCATCCTGCAGAGGCGGTTTCCCTGGTGACGGTTTCCACGGTGACGGTTTCCATGGTGACAGCTTCCATGGCGACGGCTTCCATGGTGACAGCCTCCGTGGTCCAGGCCGGGGTGCAGGGATGGAGGCGCCTCCACCAGGGGGTTCGCACCCCTCCCAAGCTCACCCCTGACCTCACCGCTGCAGGCGCCCTGAGCATTTATCAGCTGCGCGAGAGAAAAAACTAATTTTTAAAAAGAAAGAGCGTTGCAGCGTGAGACATAGAGCCAGTGCTATGGCGATGCTGGTCTCCCTCCAACAACTCCTAGGCCCCAGTCCCCCCCACCCCCCTCCCCTCCCCGAGGTCAGAACAGAAGTGTGTTTGAGACCGGGCCTCTGCAGAGGCGAGAGCCCGGCTGGCGTGGCTCAGCGGCTCAGCGGCAACCCAGGGGCCCCGAGGCTGCCGGTTCGATTCCCGGTCAGGGCACAGGCCCGGGTTGCGGGCTCCATCCCCGGTGTGGGGCGTGCAGGAGGCAGCCGATCCGTGATTCTCTCTCATCACTGATGTTTCTCTCTCTCCCTCCTCCCCCTTCCTCTCTGACATCAGTACAAATACAGTAAAACCATTTCTCACCAGTGCATCTACCAAGTAGCCGGGGTGTCTGCAGGGTCCCAGCCACGCTCCGCCTTCCCGTCCTTCCTCACACGTGCAAAGTCACCCTCCCGCCCGGCCTTGGCTCTGGCAGGCCCCTCCTGGCCCCTGCGCGTCTCCCAGCCCGACCCCCCTCCCCCCCCCAGCCCCCCCAGAGCCTGACCCAGATCACGGCAGCTTGACGTCCTCCATGGCCTGGATCGCTGTTAGAAAACCCTCCTTCAGACAACCACATCCTTTACGGAGCGATCCCCCCGTAAGTCTGGGACCTACACGGCACCCTGCAGGGTCATCACAGTATTATTATTATTATTATTATTGTTATTTATTTTTAACATATATTTTTATTGATTTCAGAGAGGAAAGGGGAGAGAGAGAGAGAGAATCAATGATGAGAATCATTGACCGACTGCCTCCTGCACGCCTCCTATTGGGGATCGAGCCCGCCACCCAGGCATGTGCCCTTAACCAGAATCAAACCTGGGATCCTTCAGTCCGCAGGCCGACACTCCATCCACTGAGCGAAACCAGTTAGGGCAATTATTTTTATTTTTAAAAAATATTTTTTATGGATTTCAGAGAGGAAGGGAGAGGGAGAGAGATAGAAGCATCAATGATGAGAGAGAATCATGGATCGGCTGCCTCCTGCACGCCCCACACTGGGGATCGAGCCTGAAACCCAGGCATGTGCCCTTGGCCAGAATTGAACCCAGGACCCTTCAGTCTGAAGCTCTATCCACTGAGCCACACCGGCCAGGGCTCATTACAATCTTATTGACTCTGTTCCCTGTGGCTATACTGAGACTACCAGCCCGCACTTTCCAGCCCCTCACCTTTCTCA